>NC_134421.1:23960159-24263190 GCF_030867145.1 Opisthocomus hoazin
GTCGCAAGGGAATACGTAATGAAGCATTTAAAGTAAGTCTGGTTTGATGGAAAAACCTTTTCTTTCTCTCTCCAAATGATGTGGTCAGAAGAGGATCCCAAGAGTCCCCCTACAGTAGCAAAACCATTAAGATTATAGGCACCATGACTGTGCTGGTTCCTGGGCAATCTATTAAGATTGAGCAAGATGTATACGCACTATCAGCTGGACATGAAAACCATTTTTATTATTCTTTACAAAGATCCACACAAGACGAGCGATGGGATGCTATGTTTGTAACTATGAACAAATTAACCACATGACTAGCAGGACTCCAGGAAGCTGCTTGATGTTCCCTCACAAGCAGGCAACGAGGAAGGGCAAAGCTATGGCTGCCACTGCTTCAGACTTGCTCTGCCGTGTATGTACATGGGAACTTGCTAGAGTATTCATTAAATGTATATACTTTCTTTCCACCTTGAAAGGCAGGGAAATAGGAACCTCTGAGTGATCATCCTTCCTCAAGAAATCTGGTGGGGAGAAGCAGCCACAGACTGCCCCTAATTGCATATGAAATCTGTAGTTCTTTTAGAATATAGGCTAGTGTCCTACATTAGACCTGGCTCATATGCACTATTCAGTTGCATCTAAGAGGGTAGTTGTAACCAGCCATCTCTGGATCCCTCTTTTCGAAGAGAGCTTCTTAATGCAGAAACCAACAGCAGTTACTGAATCATATATTTTCTCCTAGCCCAACACAAGGCAGATGTTGGGATTAGGAATGATGGGCAAAAATCCATCCCCCAGATCGAGAGTCTGGTCTAGCACACTTCTCTTCTGCACTCTGCTTATTTTAGCCACGAAGGAGTCTCAGCCTTTATCTTCCATATTTGCCAAGAACCTTCACCCTAATATCTCAGACTCCTGTCAGTACGAATTAACTAGGACACTGCACTCAAAGTAGTAGTTATGGACCATGTTAATTTGTGTGTGTAAAAATTAGGTTCTACTAAGCCTTATTGACCTAGCCAAGTTTGTATCTTATTATTATTATTATAATTATCAGATGAAGATGCTTCTTCCGCTAAGTCAAGGGAGAAAATTATTTACCTTTTCAAATAGAATGAGAAATTTATTTTTAGCTCAGGCATTTCTTATGTAGTTATAATTTGCTTCAGCATCAATATACTTGTGCAAAACTGAGTAAGCTTTTCACAGAAGCACAAAACCAGACAGAATAGGAAGCCTTTCTGTACAATGACTGGGTAAGGCAGTATTTTCACTTTAGAACATCATTGAAATCACATCTCTAATTATTAATTCTCTAGATATTTCAAAGAATTTTTTTCCTTTATTTTATTCCAAACACCTAATCTTTAACAGTAACACCTCCCAGTCTGTGCAAATGAAAATTCAGCACTGTCTTTGAATTTCTGCCTTTGCAACCATATCATGATGAAACAAAATGTGTTAGTATCCAGCGGTGCTCATTGCGGTGACAGATTTCAAACTTACTTGCTAGAGATTTTAAAAAATGTCTGTCATTTCCCCCTTGCCTTTTTCCTTCAATCCTCTAGGATCTGCATGAACTGCAACATCTTTACATCACTGACAATAACTTGGATCACATTCCATTGCCGCTCCCTGAAAGCCTTCAAGCTCTTCATCTTCAGGTAGGCTACAAAAGCAATGGCTCTATATATCATGTTCTAACTGTAAGTAAAACTGGAAAGGGTAACTATTGTCTTGTTTTGTTTCTTCTGTTTTCTCGAAAGTGTACTTAGTTAACTAAACTAACTATTGGAAACATACAGTTAACTACTGAATGTAGTATTTGAAAGATGTAGAAATTAGCTCAGCCAAGCATTATTTATTATAATTTGTAATACAATATTTTTCATACATAAAATTCTAGATTTATTGTTAGTACAGATTAAAGTTAGGTTCACAGCTGTCAAGAACAACTTTAGTGTGACTTCAAAGACAGAAATCCCTCACACAAATCTTCCAGCAGGAATGCTTTTAGATACTCAAAGAAAATTACTTTATATATTGATTGTATCTATATCAGTGCATTTCATTCTCTTAATAAATGTCGTTCTCAGTTGCTAACATTTTTTCAGCCAAACTTTTCCTTTTGACTGTGTTGGAACATCCCATCCATCATCTTTCTGTGTTCCTAATTTGGGTATTTTTAAAATATTTTCAGGGTTTTTTTTCTAGGTATTTGCTTTTACCTATACCTTTGTTTTTGACTTCTTCCTTTTAACCTTTTCCACCTCTTCTTCTTTCCCTTTATCTCCTCTTGTACCAATGCCCAGTTTTGATTATCAGAAGTTTATGTTTATTACATAATACTGTAAAAAAGCTTTGAATAAATGTCCTGATGTACCGTACATAATTTGACTTGTATCTTTCAATAAATAAATCTATAGAAATATTCTGTCTGATAGCTGACTATTTTTTTCACCTTCCCATGCCTGTAAATTAAATATTCAGTGCTATATGTGCTACAGGCCAAAGCTAGTGAGCTGGATTTTTTCCACATCAATTCCTGGCTAGCAAAGGAATGGAAGAATTTTCAGACAGCCCTCATTTTAGGACATGACCTTCGTAGTCTCAATTTCCAACGATATTGTATTTTTGCAATTCATCATTGAAAATGGTTCATTTCAAGAAAAGCTCAGTGAAGATAAGGCATATAAAAGGAATTTACTTCAAAGCAATAAAACCTAAAGCATTCAATTTTACCTGTATATATACAGATGAGGGTCAAGCTAATGTGAGAGGGCCTGGAGGAAAGAAATTTGTCACAGATCAAATTGCAGATTTGTGCCTTTGTAGGCTGAGACGTATCAAGCTGTCAGGGTGATAATTATGATTCTGTGATTTTTGGACTGCCCCATGCTGGTTCCAGTTTGCGTTAATAAGGCTCTTCAGTATGATCCCGGAAATGAAAACGCTCTATACCTCTACCAGGTCCCTCCTGCAAAGCCTGTCTCTGCTACATGGTTTGAGTTACTCAGTTTTGAAGCTTTGCACTGGCCAAGAAATTTTCCCCTGATTGGGACATTTCTCTGTTGATGACTTGCAGCCACAGTCTGGTCCCTTGGTTTCAAACAAGTGTCTCTCTAGGAACTGAAAATATACCCATAAATTGTTCTTCAAAGAGTAAAAAACTGCTTTCAGGCAACTATTCTGATAGCTTTTTCTTTTTTTTTAGAACAACAACATTCAAGAGATGCATGAAGACACCTTCTGCAAAATGAAAGATTTTACTTATGTACGTAGGGCTCTTGAAGACATCAGACTGGACGGTAATCCCATCAACCTGAGCAAAACACCTTATGCATACATGTGTCTACCCCGTTTACCAGTTGGTAACCTCATCTAAGCTGTGACAGAAGCCAATACTGTCATACGCTATAAGAATCTTTAAAGACAAATTATTAAGTCACTGCTACACTAAGAAAGAGGTATTTTTTCAAATCTCATTAATTTCAGACATATTTCTATTAATAATGACATAAATTACTGAGATACAAAGAATAATATGAATTGCTAAAAGACTACTCGATTATCTACCCAACCGTAACTTGTATGGTAATATCAAGAAAAATATTTTACTACAAAAGCTGTACTGAAGGCAAAAAAAGTCAATGTAAATGCAAAATTTTATGCTGAATTATTTAGACCTAATGTACAAATTCTAATGTTAATTAATTTTCTATGTTAAAATATAACTTTAACATAGTAAACAAAGAAATAAAAAAAAAATATGTGTACACAATTGAATATTTATCCCCTTTTCATTTAATTAAATATTAAGAGACACATCCATTTTTCTACTTCTTTCCTTACACATCCCTTCATTTTGGAAAAGTTCTAGCAGTATTCCAAAAAGCACGTTTTCTTTAGCAAACAAAATCTTTCCTTGAATCGATCATGAAATACAGAGATTAAACTTGTATCAAATTACCCTCAAAAGTACATAAACTTTACTACCATTATAACTTTGCAGTAATAATTGGTCTTTGTAATGCTGATGAGGTCTAAAGCTGTCTTCTGTATCTTTGATAAACTTGACTGCTAGATTATTTGGCTAATAAAAATCTCATGTAAAATAACATATTTCAGAAATACTAAACTTTATTCTGCACAGTAAGTGGAAAAATCTCCCCTTGATATATTTCCACAGTCATGCAAAATATTGCAGTTCACTATACTAAAGACGAGAATTCAGAGACCCAAGTCACAAATGTCCTTGTGGAGCCAAGGCTCAGTTTCCAATTATTTGAAACAATTTCACCAACCTTTTCTGCTTTACTATTGAAGAGCCTTACCAGTCAAAGATTAGGTAATTCCCTCCCTTTGGATAGCTTTAACCACTCTCCTCCTTTTGTGGGGGAGCTTTAATATATTTTTCTAGGGAGAAAGACCCCAGAAAAGATCCACTACATACAGCGTAGGTACTTGCTTATTCTGGTCTACAGTGACAAGCAGCAAATAACATCCGCACATCTTCTGTGATAAAGGTTTGATGATAGACTTAGCCAAAAATAGTCCCCACAAAACATAACGAATCCTTCCACTTGCACAGGTTGACATCTGTTTAATGTCAAAGTTCCCTTTCATCTAACTGAACATACATGCTCATTTAAAGCATAAGTGCAACTGATTTGCTAAATTTCTGTCCGGCCAATTAATGGCAACTGGTCAGAGAGACTACATTCTTCACCCTCATTGCCACTTTCTAGAAGAGAACACACTGAGAGCATGACAGCAGGTTTGTACACAACAGCCTCAGCCAGGCTACAGTCAGAGTTGAAGAAACTGAGCAGGCTACAGTGACTGTACCTCTATGACCATATCTCTACCAGTTTGGCAGTCTTACTTGAAACCTAGATAGGCAAAACAAAAAAACCCAAAACATAGTAGCTGGACCCTTCACTACTGTTTACAAAAAAATTTCTTTGCTTTCAGACACTTACACAGAACAAACAGCAGCTATCTTCATTTTAGCATTTCCCTCCAAAGAAAAGTTTTTCTCAGATACATGCACTTAGAGCTGAGATGATATTTCGTCTTCCACCCCTGACTTCTCTTTTCTCTAACAGTAACTAAAAGGTTAAGGATCTTTAAAAAAAAAAACCTTCCAAGCTACAGTCTTTATCTCAGGCCTAAAATCTGAACCTATGGGACTGTGTTTAGTGGTCACAGGAACAATGTGCAACACAAGCTTAAATACACAGAATCTGCAGTGCTTTGTCCTTCCTCTAGGACTCAGCTTCCCTGTCCTGTCAATATGTAATAAGAAGCTTTATATTGTTCTGTCAATTAAATCAAAACTAATATTGAGGACAAAAAACATTACTTGTTCTGTTGGAATGCTGTTTTCTTTGAAATCTCTGTCTCTGTCTGTGTGTTGCACTGATAGTGGACACTGTCTCCAGAAGGTTATGATCTCTTAGGGTACATATGCGTTACTTTCTACATACCAGACAGAGTTTGCAGTCACCATCACTTTCTGTGCATCTGCATCACTTTGGCATATGCCTGTGTGAGCTTCAGACACAAGCTTTAGGCAGACTATGGGGCACAGTTTAAAAATCAACCATGATCCTGTGTTGGGTTTAAACCTCTACGCACTCATGTCCCCGATACACAGACAGGTTGAACAATGCCTAATCTACTGCCTGCAATATTAACACATCTTTCGGAGCTCTCACAGATGTGGCCAGTACCATACAGGCAAGCTTATTCCTAAAAGACTCCTAGTACTGCAGTGTAAATTTATCTCCAAGGACTTCCAAAGAGAACTAGCTAGTCAAGTTCATGTGGTTAACGTAGGTGCGGACATTATGTTACACTCCAGCTCAAGCACAGTGTTTTTCCAGTGTCTAGCAGGTAAGCAGAACTCCCCAGAACTGGCTGTAACAGTGTAGTTAGCCCAACACTATCACATAAATCAAGCAAACAGTCAGAAAACAATCGATACTGAGAAAAGATCAGGAAAAAAGAAAGACTCTTTGTTGCAACATTTTATGGTAATCTAATTAACATGAACATGAGATTCCTACAGAACAGTTATTTTCACACCCAGATGTCTTTCGTTACCTGTAAGATGCATGTATGAATGTCAACCTCCACTGGTTCCTTCACATTCTGATTGTGAAGCTCATTCCCCTCCAGCAAATGAAGGTGTAAGCAAAAGAATTCCTTGGTTTGCATGAGTGACTTGCCTACCAAGGCAGAAAAAATGGATAAAAACTTTCAAAGGGTCACAGGATATAACGCAATAGAGGGAACTGTGCTGCCAAAGAACAGCTGAGAACCAAGCAGGGGATGCAGTTGGGAGGAAGGAGGTGAGGTGAAGCAAGGACAGGATATGGAGCGACGCGATGAAGAAGAGAGGAACAAAGCAGAGTTGAGAGCACAGAGAAACTATTCATGTTCTCTCCTGTCTTGCTGAAAAGCAGAGGGAGAGCAGCAAAATCCCAGCAGTCTCACTCTCTAGCTACATTTATCTTCACGCTGAGACTCTAGCAATTTCATTCCATTTGCTCCTCATCCTTGTTACGGTTTGGATGCGGCCGGCAACAAATTGCCACACTGCCGCCCCTCCCCCCGCCAGGGTGCGGAGGAGAATGGAAAGAAACAGGCAGAAACTGGTGGGTCGGGATAAGGGCAGTTTAACAGAACAGCAGACAAAGGGAAAAGTAACAACAACGATACAGATAAGGAGAATACACAAAACAAAACAGTAGAACACAGAACTCTCACTGCCTGAGCCGCGAGTGAGTTCCCGCTGCCCAGCTCCCCCCCAACCAGAACCCAGCATCGTCGACGGCACATGGTATGGAATACCCTGCTCTGTTTGGCCAGGTGGGGTCAGCCCGCCCAGCTGTGTCCCTTCATGGATTCTGGCGAAAATTAACCCTGTCCTGGCCAACCCCAGGACACACAATTATAAAGGTCAGAGACACAGCCTTTCCTACTAACTCTATTTTGTCTTCTCCACCTTTAAAATCCCTACCCACGTCAGTATCATTCTCTCTTAAGCAGCCTCGTAAGCCAAGAGTTTTTGAATACTGCTTTTCTCTTGTGACTGCTAGTAGACATATATGATTCTTTCACCCTGAGATGTAAATACTAGTATATTCGTGAAGGTTCCCATGGCTGTAGTTCCAGTCACCTTAAAAAGTGAAGCTAGGGGATATCAGCAACCCCCTTTCTCTTCCTGATCTTTGGTTAAAGGAAAATGGCACGAGCATTCACGACAGGTCGAGGTGTGTGGTCTGTGACTGGACTGCTGTGCCCCAAATAGGATTTTTTGTGCTTTTTCTCCTATTTTGGAACTGCATTTATTTTGCTTCTATTACACAATGTATATACGTATATATGCTAATTCACACTTTAGCCATGGATAAGCATGTTTTAGTGTCTGTTTATATCAAAAAGTATATTCACCTAACAAATACTCTTTCTTTTTTCTGTGTCCAAAAACAGCATTCATTCGAAAGTGTGCTTAAATATATGTTGGGGGTTTTTGGTTTAAATGGTCTAGTAAGGCCCTCTGTTTTCAGTAGAACATAGTAACGTACTCGAAAGGCTTCCAGAATAGGACATATGTACTTGAGCGGAGCAGAGGGTCTCTAAAATACAAATCTCTGGGGTAGCAATTTTGAGCACTTTGGCATAAGCAATGCTAACCTTTTTGGTTGTCTGCTTCTTATTCTGCCAGCCTGTCTCAGTGTGTGTGAATCACTAGGCAGTAGGCAGCCGAGTTAGAAGAGAAGATACATAATTATTTAGGAAATTGAATGTCAAGAGCTTGCCTGCTCTTAATAGCTGATGGTGTTACAAGTCAGATGCTTTCCTTGTGCTGTCACTCCGCTTTAGGTTTCAGGGTAAATATCGTCTTGGCACTTCTAGTCTTGGCGGGCAGGCTGTGTGCTCTCCTCCTCTTCCTCCTCTGGAGATGCACCTTCACTCTCCTGGGCCATGGAAGGGACAGGACCTGTGAGAAGGAGGTCTTCAACTGGAGTGCTGCAGTTTCTGCTTCCCCCGCACATTGCCGCTGCTGCTTCCTCTACATTCCACCCCACGTTCTCATGCTGGTCCATGATGTACTGGCTGGTGTTGTGGGGCGTGCACATCCCTGGCAAGCAGTACCCTGCCATGTTCATGGGGCGGAGGCGCACGCTTGCCTCTCTCAGCATCGCTGCCGGCATGCACAGGGTTGTGACCCAGCAGCCCTTCTTCACGTTCCAGAGCAGCGTTTCCTCTTGGCCACTGGCCTGGTCTTGGTGGAGGACCTTGGTGCGTTTTTGTTGTAGTTGCCCATGCACAGGACACTTCGGCTGGCCATGCTGCCTCCCACAGCCGTTGGAGGAAGGCGCACGAGTGTCCTGATCCGTGAGGTCTTTCTCTCTCTCCTGTTGCCCGAGCTTGTCCTTTCTGTTGATACACCATTTTCTCCTGCGCTGCTGTCGCTGCCGTCGTCTTTGTCTCCTGCCAGCCCTGTTGTGCCGATGGAGCAAGCGGGGCCTGTTCTCTGGCTGCAGCTGCCGCCGCTGCCCTTGCCGGTTCCCACCGCCCTCCGCTTGCTGTGCCTCCTCGTGCTGCGCAGGAGTGACCGCGGCCGGCGGTGTGGTGTGGCTGGACGGGCTGTGCCAGGGGCGGTCTCCTCTCCTGCTGGGGTCTGGCTCTGCAGCGAGGACAGCATCCCTGTTCCCGTGGGGGCCGTTTACCTGGGAGGGCTGGGTTGGAGCCTTGTAGCTTGCCCGCCCCATGCTGACACCTTGCGGTCCCGCAGAGGGTCTTCACCTGAGGTGGGCTGGGGGCCAAGTGACAGGCTGCCTGCCACCCTGCCTGGTGGAACCAGCGGGGCCTGTTTGTGACACGGGCGTGGTGGCTGTGACAAGGCAACCAGCCTTTGTGACCTCAGCCAGCAGGGGGGACAGAGCGCATCTCTGCCTCTCGCCTGCATAAGCCCAGGCCCCAGGCCAGGTCTAGCTTCAGTGTCAGTCAGTCCTAATTTTCGCTTGCCTCAAAGCACCTGGTAAAAGTGAGTGAGTGTTATTCTAGCCACGTGGCAGAGAAAGATGCAGAGGGACTAAGCAACTTTCACAAGCTCGCACAGAAAGTCAGCATGGCCAAAAAGCCTTTCTCGCTCTCCTGACTCAAAATCCTGCATCCAGTCCTTCACATCATCTGTTGAAATTCATTCCTGTCCTTTTGTTGTGAAAGGTAGCAAGATGGATAGCAGGCCTATCTCAAGATTCACTTTCTATACGTCCTGTACTTACATCACAGCAGGTGCTGTTTGTAGCATCTCTGCTGTTGGCTTCCGGGGCTACAGAACAAATAAATAAAGAAATAGTCCTCTAAAGCGAGAGAAAAAGCCTTATAAAAGACAACTAGGTTGAAGACAGGTGTTAAAGCCACTGCAGGCGAAGGGCTCTGGAGCGGAGGCTCGCGCCGAGGGACCCTTTCTCCGGTGGCAACCCCGCAGCGGCGAGGCGGCAAAAGCGCCGAGAGAGACAGCAGACCCCAGCCCCGCCGCCGCGCCCCCCGAGCGGGGAAGCGGGAGTTGCCGGCGAGCGGCAGCTCTGACTCAGCCGGGCGGAGTCGAGTGCGACAGCGGCCAAACCCCCGCGTGAAAGAGCGGCCCCCGGCGAGCGCGGGCGGACAGAGGCGGCGCAGCAGCCGGGGAGCGGCGCGGCAGCTCGCGCGGGCGGCTCGCGCGGGGAAGGCGAGCGGGCAGGGCGCTGCCCCCCCTCCGGGCTGCTGAAGTGGTGGGCATCGCCCATCCAGGAGATATTCTAACTGCGGTTACTGCTCGTGGGAAAGCTGTTGCTCGAAGGAGTGTGGGGACCCAGACGGAGGCCCCGCCCAAGGACACCCGTGTCCAGGTCTCTGCTGCAGGGAGTGCCTGAGCCTGGCACTCGTACCGGAGGACAGCAGAGAGAGCAGCTGTGTTCGGTGCCAGCAGGTGAATGATCTGCTCGGCCTGGTGGCAGAGCTGAAAGAGGAAGTGGAGAGGTTGAGGAGCATCCAGTAGTGTGAGAGCGAGATGGGCTGGTGGAGCCGCACCCTGCCCTCCCTGAGGCAGAGGCAGAGGCAGAGGCAGAGGCAGCAGGAGGCGGCTCCACGAGAAGCAGAGAACCCCCTACCCTCTTGCCACCGAGCAGAAAGAGGGGCCCTAAGAGATGGGGGGGAATGGAAACGGGTCCCTGCTCGGGGTGGCAAGCAAATCCCCTCCCGGCCTCCCTCACCTGACCCATTACCCTTAAGCAACAGATACGGGGCTCTGGAATGTGAGGGACTGGCCACAGAAGACATGGGTGAAGCTCCATCCAGGGGGTTGCCTGGGACGAGTCAGTCAGCCCCATGTATTATGACTGCCTCGGCTAAGAAAAAAAGGAGGGTAATTGTCACAGGCGATTCCCTTCTGAGGGGAACAGAGGGCCCGATCTGCCGACCGGACCCATCCCACAGGGAAGTCCGCTGCCTCCCTGGAGCCCGGGTTAGACATGTTGCTAAGAAGCTCCCTGGTCTGGTGCGGCCTTCTGATTATTACCCCCTCTTGGTAATGCAGGTTGGCGGGGACGAGATCGCAGAGAGAAGTCCCAAGGCCATCAAAAGGGACTTCAGGGCACTGGGGCGACTGGTTGAGGGATCAGGGGCACAGGTGGTGTTTTCCTTCATCCCATCAGTGGCAGGGAACAGCACTGAAAGGGGCAGGAAAACTCACCTGGTTAACCGATGGCTCAGGGACTGGTGCCATCGGTCGAATTTTGGCTTCTTTGATCACGGGGAGGTGTACACAGCACCGGGCCTGCTGGCGACAGGCGGAGTGCAGCTATCTCAAAGGGGAAAAAGAATTCTTGGCCACGAGCTGGCGGGGCTCATTGAGAGGGCTTTAAACTAGGTTCGAAGGGGGAAGGGGACATCGCCCACCTCACTAGGGATGAGCCCAGGCTTGGCGTGCCAGGGTCAGGGGTGAGATTGACAGCCCAGCTCAAGTGTGTCTTTACCAACGCACGTAGCATGGGCAATAAACAGGAGGAGCTGGATGCCATTTTACAGCAGGACGGCTACGACTTGGTCACTGTCACAGAAACATGGTGGGACAACTCGCATGACTGGCATGCTCTCATGGATGGCTACAGACACTTTAGGAAAGACAGGCCAACAAGGAGAGGTGGTGGAGTTGCTCTATATGTGAAGGAGCAACTGCAATGCATTGAGCTTTGCCTGGGGGCAGATGAAGAAGGAGTTGAGAGCTTATGGGTTAGAATTAAGGGACAGCCTCACAAGGGTGACATTACGGTGGGTGTGTACTACAGGCCACCTGACCAGGAGGAGGAGGTTGATGAGGCCTTCTACAGGCAGCTGCAAGCAGCCTCACAGTCACAGGCCCTGGTTCTCATGGGAGACTTCAACCACCCTGACATCAGCTGGGAAGACCACACAGCTAGGCAGGCGCTATCCAGGAGGTTCCTACAGAGCATCGATGATAACTTTCTGATGCAAGTGGTGGAGGAACCAACAAGGAAAGGCGTGCTGCTGGACCTTGTATTAACAAACAAGGAGGGACTGGTGGAGGATGTGAAGGTCGGAGGTAGACTCGGCTGCAGTGACCACGAAATGGTCGAGTTCAGGATCCTGCGTGGAGGAAGCAGGGCGATAAGCAGGATCAAAACCTTGGACCTCAGGAGGGCTAACTTTGGCCTCTTCAAGGAGCTACTGGCAGAAATCCCGTGGGCCAGGGCTCTCGAAGGCAGGGGGGTTCAAGGGTTCTGGTCGCTCTTTAAACGTCACTTCCTCCATGCTCAGGAGCGGTGCATCCCCCTGAGAAAGAAATGGAGCAAAGGAGGCAGGAGACCTGCATGGTTAAACAAGGAGCTTCTAGCAGAGATCAGGTGGAAGAGAAAGGTCCATGGAATGTGGAAAGAGGGGCAGGCCACTTGGGAAGAATACAGGAATGTGGTCAGAGCATGCAGGGATGCGACGAGGAAGGCCAAGGCCCACCTGGAATTGAAGCTGGCAGGGGATGTCAAAAACAACAAGAAGGGCTTCTTCAACTACATCAGCAGCAAAAGGAAGGCTAGGGACAATGTGGGGCCGCTGCTGAATGAGGCGGGTGTCCTGGTGACGGAGGATGCAGAGAAGGCAGAGCTACTGAATGCCTTCTTTGCTTCAGTCTTCAGTGCCAAGGCAGGCCCTCAGGAATCCCAGGCCCCGGAGATAAGAGAGGAGGCCCACAGAGAGGATGACTTTGCCTTGGTCGAGGAGGACTGTGTGAGGGATCGCTTAAGCGATCTGGACGTCCACAAGTCCATGGGCCCCAATGGAATGCACCCACGAGTGCTGAGGGAGCTGGCGGATGTCATTGCTGAGCCACTCTCCATCATCTTTGAGAGGTCCTGGAGGACAGGAGAGGTGCCTGAGGACTGGAGAAAGGCCAATGTCACTCCAATCTTCAAAAAGGGCAAGAAGGAGGACCCAGGGAACTAGAGGCCGGTTAGCCTCACCTCCATCCCAGGAAAGGTGATGGAGCAGCTTATCCTGGAGGTCATCAACAAGCAAGTGGAGGAAAAGAAGGTTATCAGGAGTAGTCAGCATGGATTCACCAAGGGGAAATCATGCCTGACCAATCTGATAGCTTTCTATGATGACATGACTGGCTGGGTAGGTGAAGGGAGAGCCGCAGATGTTGTCTATCTAGACTTCAGCAAGGCTTTCGACACAGTCTCCCATGATATGCTCCTAGGGAAGCTCAGGAAGTGTGGGCTGGATGAGTGGTCGGTGAGGTGGATTGAGAACTGGCTGAATGGCAGAGCTCAGAGGGTTGTCATCAGCGGCGCTGAGTCTAGTTGGAGGCCGGTAACTAGTGGTGTCCCCCAAGGGTCAGTACTGGGCCCAGCCTTGTTCAACTTCTTCATCAACGACATGGATGAAGAGTCAGAGTGTACCCTCAGCAAGTTTGCTTCTGACACCCAAATGGGAGGTGTGGTGGATACACCAGCAGGCTGTGCTGCCATTCAGCGTGACCTGGACAGGCTGGAGAGTTGGGCAGAGAGGAACCTGATGAGGTTCAACAAGGGCAAATGCAGGGTCCTGCACAGGGGAGGAACAAGCCCATGCCTCAGTACAGGCTTGGGGCGGACTTGCTGGAGAGCAGCTGTGCGGAGAGGGACCTGGGTGTCCTAGTGGACGACAGGTTAACCATGAGCCAGCAGTGTGCCCTGGCTGCCAAGAAGGCCAATGGCATTCTGGGATGCATCAAGAGGAGTGTGGCCAGCAGGTGGAGGGAGGTTCTCCTTCCCCTCTACACTGCCCTAGTGAGGCCTCATCTGGAGTACTGTGTCCAGTTCTGGGCTCCCCAGTTCAAGAAAGATGAAGAGCTACTGGAGAGAGTCCAGCGGAGGGCTACAAGAATGGTGAGGGGACTGGAAGATCTCTCCTATGAGGAGAGACTGAGGGAGATGGGCTTGTTCAGCCTGAAGAAGAGAAGGCTGCGAGGGCACCTTATAAATGCTTACAAATATCTGAAGGGTGTGCGTCAGGAGGATGGGGCCAAGCTCTTTTCAGTGATGCCCAGCGACAGGACAAGGGGCAATGGGCACAAACTGAAGCACAGGAAGTTCCGTCTGAGTATGAGGAAGAATTTCTTCACTCTGAGGGTGACGGAGCACTGGAACAGGCTGCCCAGGGAGGTGGTGGAGTCTCCTTCTCTGGAGATATTCGAGACCCGCCTGGACAAGGTCCTCTACAACCTATTGTAGGTGACCCTGCTTCGGCAGGAGGGTTGGACTAGATGACCCACAGAGGTCCCTTCCAACCCCTACCATTCTGTGATTCTGTGATTCTGTGTGATACTGTGGGTGTGTACTACAGGCCACCTGACCAGGAGGAGGAAGTTGATGAGGCCTTCTACAGGCAGCTGCAAGCAGCCTCACAGTCACAGGCCCTGGTTCTCATGGGGGACTTCAACCACCCTGACATCAGCTGGGAAGACCACACAGCTAGGCATGCACAGTCCAGGAGGTTCCTACAGCAAAATCGTCATCCTGATCTTTTTCCCCGAGGTAATAAAGAGCACGGCAGCGAACACATACAGCAAGTAAGAGTTTACGTAGCACAGACATTTGATCAAAGTCAGAAACATTTTTACTGGCGACTATTTAACTAACACAGTAAATGCATATAACAAAATTTAACAAAATCTAAGAAAGCTGTTTTAACACACGCAGCTCAGCCCTGCTGTTTTCCCCGCCCCACGCTTGGACACCAAATTTAATGTTATGGTTTGGCTGCGGCCGGCAACAAATTGCCACACGGCCGCCCCTCCCCCCGCCAGGGTGCGGAGGAGAATGGAAAGAAACAGGCAGAAACTGGTGGGTCGGGATAAGGGCAGTTTAACAGAACAGCAGACAAAGGGAAAAGTAACAACAACGATACAGATAAGGAGAATACACAAAACAAAACAGTAGAACACAGAACTCTCACTGCCTGAGCCGCGAGTGAGTTCCCGCTGCCCAGCTCCCCCCCAACCAGAACCCAGCATCGTCGACGGCACATGGTATGGAATACCCTGCTCTGTTTGGCCAGGTAGGGTCAGCCCACCCAGCTGTGTCCCTTCATGGATTCTGGCGAAAATTAACCCTGTCCTGGCCAACCCCAGGACACACAATTATAAAGGTCAGAGACACAGCCTTTCCTACTAACTCTATTTTGTCTTCTCCACCTTTAAAATCCCTACCCACGTCAGTATCATTCTCTCTTAAGCAGCCTCGTAAGCCAAGAGTTTTTGAATACTGCTTTTCTCTTGTGACTGCTAGTAGACATATATGATTCTTTCACCCTGAGATGTAAATACTAGTATATTCGTGAAGGTTCCCATGGCTGTAGTTCCAGTCACCTTAAAAAGTGAAGCTAGGGGATATCAGCAACCCCCTTTCTCTTCCTGACCTTTGGTTAAAGGAAAATGGCACGAGCATTCACGACAGGTCGAGGTGTGTGGTCTGTGACTGGACTGCTGTGCCCCAAATAGGATTTTTTGTGCTTTTTCTCCTATTTTGGAACTGCATTTATTTTGCTTCTATTATACAATGTATATACGTATATATGCTAATTCACACTTTAGCCATGGATAAGCATGTTTTAGTGTCTGTTTATATCAAAAAGTATATTCACCTAACAAATACTCTTTCTTTTTTCTGTGTCCAAAAACAGCCTTCATTCGAAAGTGTGCTTAAATATATGTTGGGGGTTTTTGGTATAAATGGTCTAGTAAGGCCCTCTGTTTTCAGTAGAACATAGTAATGTACTCAAAAGCCTTTCAGAATAGGACATATGTACTTGAGCGGAGCAGAGGGTCTCTAAAATACAAATCTCTGGGGTAGCAATTTTGAGCACTTTGGCATAAGCAATGCTAACCTTTTTGGTTGTCTGCTTCTTATTCTGCCAGCCTGTCTCAGTGTGTGTGAATCACTAGGCAGTAGGCAGCCGAGTTAGAAGAGAAGATACATAATTATTTAGGAAATTGAATGTCAAGAGCTTGCCTGCTCTTAATAGCTGATGGTGTTACAAGTCAGATGCTTTCCTTGTGCTGTCACTCCGCTTTAGGTTTCAGGGTAAATATCGTCTTGGCACTTCTAGTCTTGGCGGGCAGGCTGTGTGCTCTCCTCCTCTTCCTCCTCTGGAGATGCACCTTCACTCTCCTGGGCCATGGAAGGGACAGGACCTGTGAGAAGGAGGTCTTCAACTGGAGTGCTGCAGTTTCTGCTTCCCCCGCACATTGCCGCTGCTGCTTCCTCTACATTCCACCCCACGTTCTCATGCTGGTCCGTGATGTACTGGCTGGTGTTGTGGGGCGTGCACATCCCTGGCAAGCAGTACCCTGCCATGTTCATGGGGCGGAGGCGCACGCTTGCCTCTCTCAGCATCGCTGCCGGCATGCACAGGGTTGTGACCCAGCAGCCCTTCTTCACGTTCCAGAGCAGCGTTTCCTCTTGGCCACTGGCCTGGTCTTGGTGGAGGACCTTGGTGCGTTTTTGTTGTAGTTGCCCATGCACAGGACACTTCGGCTGGCCATGCTGCCTCCCACAGCCGTTGGAGGAAGGCGCACGAGTGTCCTGATCCGTGAGGTCTTTCTCTCTCTCCTGTTGCCCGAGCTTGTCCTTTCTGTTGATACACCATTTTCTCCTGCGCTGCTGTCGCTGCCGTCGTCTTTGTCTCCTGCCAGCCCTGTTGTGCCGATGGAGCAAGCGGGGCCTGTTCTCTGGCTGCAGCTGCCGCCGCTGCCCTTGCCGGTTCCCACCGCCCTCCGCTTGCTGTGCCTCCTCGTGCTGCGCAGGAGTGACCGCGGCCGGCGGTGTGGTGTGGCTGGACGGGCTGTGCCAGGGGCGGTCTCCTCTCCTGCTGGGGTCTGGCTCTGCAGCGAGGACAGCATCCCTGTTCCCGTGGGGGCCGTTTACCTGGGAGGGCTGGGTTGGAGCCTTGTAGCTTGCCCGCCCCATGCTGACACCTTGCGGTCCCGCAGAGGGTCTTCACCTGAGGTGGGCTGGGGGCCAAGTGACAGGCTGCCTGCCACCCTGCCTGGTGGAACCAGCGGGGCCTGTTTGTGACACGGGCGTGGTGGCTGTGACAAGGCAACCAGCCTTTGTGACCTCAGCCAGCAGGGGGGACAGAGCGCATCTCTGCCTCTCGCCTGCATAAGCCCAGGCCCCAGGCCAGGTCTAGCTTCAGTGTCAGTCAGTCCTAATTTTCGCTTGCCTCAAAGCACCTGGTAAAAGTGAGTGAGTGTTATTCTAGCCACGTGGCAGAGAAAGATGCAGAGGGACTAAGCAACTTTCACAAGCTCGCACAGAAAGTCAGCATGGCCAAAAAGCCTTTCTCGCTCTCCTGACTCAAAATCCTGCATCCAGTCCTTCACATCATCTGTTGAAATTCATTCCTGTCCTTTTGTTGTGAAAGGTAGCAAGATGGATAGCAGGCCTATCTCAAGATTCACTTTCTATACGTCCTGTACTTACATCACAGCAGGTGCTGTTTGTAGCATCTCTGCTGTTGGCTTCCGGGGCTACAGAACAAATAAATAAAGAAATAGTCCGCTAAAGCGAGAGAAAAAGCCTTATAAAAGACAACTAGGTTGAAGACAGGTGTTGAAGCCACTGCAGGCGAAGGGCTCTGGAGCGGAGGCTCGCGCCGAGGGACCCTTTCTCCGGTGGCAACCCCGCAGCGGCGAGGCGGCAAAAGCGCCGAGAGAGACAGCAGACCCCAGCCCCGCCGCCGCGCCCCCCGAGCGGGGAAGCGGGAGTTGCCGGCGAGCGGCAGCTCTGACTCAGCCGGGCGGAGTCGAGTGCGACAGCGGCCAAACCCCCGCGTGAAAGAGCGGCCCCCGGCGAGCGCGGGCGGACAGAGGCGGCGCAGCAGCCGGGGAGCGGCGCGGCAGCTCGCGCGGGCGGCTCGCGCGGGGAAGGCGAGCGGGCAGGGCGCTGCCCCCCGCTCCGGGCTGCTGAAGTGGTGGGCATCGCCCATCCAGGAGATATTCTAACTGGGGTTACTGCTCGTGGGAAAGCTGTTGCTCGAAGGAGTGTGGGGACCCAGACGGAGGCCCCGCCCAAGGACACCGGTGTCCAGGTCTCTGCTGCAGGGAGTGCCTGAGCCTGGCACTCGTACCGGAGGACAGCAGAGAGAGCAGCTGTGTTCGGTGCGAGCAGGTGAATGATCTACTCGGCCTGGTGGCAGAGCTGAAAGAGGAAGTGGAGAGATTGAGGAGCACCCAGGAGTGTGAGAGCGAGATGGGCTGGTGGAGCCGCACTCTGCCCTCCCTGAGGCAGAGGCAGAGGCAGAGGCAGAGGCAGCAGGAGGCGGCTCCACGAGAAGCAGAGAACCCCCTACCCTCTTGCCACCGAGCAGAAAGAGGGGCCCTAAGAGTTGGGGGGGAATGGAAACGGGTCCCTGCTCGGGGTGGCAAGCAAATCCCCTCCCGGCCTCCCTCACCTGCCCCATTACCCTTAAGCAACAGATACGGGGCTCTGGAATGTGAGGGACTGGCCACAGAAGACATGGGTGAAGCTCCATCCAGGGGGTTGCCTGGGACGAGTCAGTCAGCCCCACGTATTATGACTGCCTCGGCTAAGAAAAAAAGGAGGGTAAATGTCACAGGCGATTCCCTTCTGAGGGGAACAGAGGGCCCGATCTGCCGACCGGACCCATCCCACAGGGAAGTCCGCTGCCTCCCTGGGGCCCGGGTTAGGCATGTTGCTAAGAAGCTCCCTGGTCTGGTGCGGCCTTCTGATTATTACCCCCTCTTGGTAATGCAGGTTGGCGGGGACGAGATCGCAGAGAGAAGTCCCAAGGCCATCAAAAGGGACTTCAGGGCACTGGGGCGACTGGTTGAGGGATCAGGGGCACAGGTGGTGTTTTCCTTCATCCCATCAGTGGCAGGGAACAGCACTGAAAGGGGCAGGAAAACTCACCTGGTTAACCGATGGCTCAGGGACTGGTGCCATCGGTCAAATTTTGGCTTCTTTGATCACGGGGAGGTGTACACAGCACCGGGCCTGCTGGCGACAGGCGGAGTGCAGCTATCTCAAAGGGGAAAAAGGATTCTTGGCCACGAGCTGGCGGGGCTCATTAAGAGGGCTTTAAACTAGGTTCGAAGGGGGAAGGGGACATTGCCCACCTCACTAGGGATGAGCCCAGGCTTGGCGTGCCAGGGTCAGGGGTGAGATTGACAGCCCAGCTCAAGTGTGTCTTTACCAACGCACGTAGCATGGGCAATAAACAGGAGGAGCTGGATGCCATTTTACAGCAGGACGGCTACGACTTGGTCACTGTCACAGAAACGTGGTGGGACAACTCGCATGACTGGCATGCTCTCATGGATGGCTACAGACTCTTTAGGAAAGACAGGCCAACAAGGAGAGGTGGTGGAGTTGCTCTATATGTGAAGGAGCAACTGCAATGCATTGAGCTTTGCCTGGGGGCAGATGAAGAAGGAGTTGAGAGCTTATGGGTTAGAATTAAGGGACAGCCTCACAAGGGTGACATTACTGTGGGTGTGTACTACAGGCCACCTGACCAGGAGGAGGAGGTTGACGAGGCCTTCTACAGGCAGCTGCAAGCAGCCTCACAGTCACAGGCCCTGGTTCTCATGGGAGACTTCAACCACCCTGACATCAGCTGGGAAGACCACACAGCTAGGCAGGCGCTATCCAGGAGGTTCCTACAGAGCATCGATGATAACTTTCTGATGCAAGTGGTGGAGGAACCAACAAGGAAAGGCGTGCTGCTGGACCTTGTATTAACAAACAAGGAGGGACTGGTGGAGGATGTGAAGGTCGGAGGTAGACTCGGCTGCAGTGACCACGAAATGGTCGAGTTCAGGATCCTGCGTGGAGGAAGCAGGGCGATAAGCAGGATCAAAACCTTGGACCTCAGGAGGGCTAACTTTGGCCTCTTCAAGGAGCTACTGGCAGAAATCCCGTGGGCCAGGGCTCTCGAAGGCAGGGGGGTTCAAGGGTTCTGGTCGCTCTTTAAACGTCACTTCCTCCATGCTCAGGAGCGGTGCATCCCCCTGAGAAAGAAATGGAGCAAAGGAGGCAGGAGACCTGCATGGTTAAACAAGGAGCTTCTAGCAGAGATCAGGTGGAAGAGAAAGGTCCATGGAATGTGGAAAGAGGGGCAGGCCACTTGGGAAGAATACAGGAATGTGGTCAGAGCATGCAGGGATGCGACGAGGAAGGCCAAGGCCCACCTGGAATTGAAGCTGGCAGGGGATGTCAAAAACAACAAGAAGGGCTTCTTCAACTACATCAGCAGCAAAAGGAAGGCTAGGGACAATGTGGGGCCGCTGCTGAATGAGGCGGGTGTCCTGGTGACGGAGGATGCAGAGAAGGCAGAGCTACTGAATGCCTTCTTTGCTTCAGTCTTCAGTGCCAAGGCAGGCCCTCAGGAATCCCAGGCCCCGGAGATAAGAGAGGAGGCCCACAGAGAGGATGACTTTGCCTTGGTCGAGGAGGACTGTGTGAGGGATCGCTTAAGCGATCTGGACGTCCACAAGTCCATGGGCCCCAATGGAATGCACCCACGAGTGCTGAGGGAGCTGGCGGATGTCATTGCTGAGCCACTCTCCATCATCTTTGAGAGGTCCTGGAGGACAGGAGAGGTGCCTGAGGACTGGAGAAAGGCCAATGTCACTCCAATCTTCAAAAAGGGCAAGAAGGAGGACCCAGGGAACTAGAGGCCGGTTAGCCTCACCTCCATCCCAGGAAAGGTGATGGAGCAGCTTATCCTGGAGGTCATCAACAAGCAAGTGGAGGAAAAGAAGGTTATCAGGAGTAGTCAGCATGGATTCACCAAGGGGAAATCATGCCTGACCAATCTGATAGCTTTCTATGATGACATGACTGGCTGGGTAGGTGAAGGGAAAGCCGCAGATGTTGTCTATCTAGACTTCAGCAAGGCTTTCGACACAGTCTCCCATGATATGCTCCTAGGGAAGCTCAGGAAGTGTGGGCTGGATGAGTGGTCGGTGAGGTGGATTGAGAACTGGCTGAATGGCAGAGCTCAGAGGGTTGTCATCAGCGGCGCTGAGTCTAGTTGGAGGCCGGTAACTAGTGGTGTCCCCCAAGGGTCAGTACTGGGCCCAGCCTTGTTCAACTTCTTCATCAACGACATGGATGAAGAGTCAGAGTGTACCCTCAGCAAGTTTGCTGATGACACCCAAATGGGAGGTGTGGTGGATACACCAGCAGGCTGTGCTGCCATTCAGCGTGACCTGGACAGGCTGGAGAGTTGGGCAGAGAGGAACCTGATGAGGTTCAACAAGGGCAAATGCAGGGTCCTGCACAGGGGAGGAACAAGCCCATGCCTCAGTACAGGCTTGGGGCGGACTTGCTGGAGAGCAGCTGTGCGGAGAGGGACCTGGGTGTCCTAGTGGACGACAGGTTAACCATGAGCCAGCAGTGTGCCCTGGCTGCCAAGAAGGCCAATGGCATTCTGGGATGCATCAAGAGGAGTGTGGCCAGCAGGTGGAGGGAGGTTCTCCTTCCCCTCTACACTGCCCTAGTGAGGCCTCATCTGGAGTACTGTGTCCAGTTCTGGGCTCCCCAGTTCAAGAAAGATGAAGAGCTACTGGAGAGAGTCCAGCGGAGGGCTACAAGAATGGTGAGGGGACTGGAAGATCTCTCCTATGAGGAGAGACTGAGGGAGATGGGCTTGTTCAGCCTCAAGAAGAGAAGGCTGCGAGGGCACCTTATAAATGCTTACAAATATCTGAAGGGTGTGCGTCAGGAGGATGGGGCCAAGCTCTTTTCAGTGATGCCCAGCGACAGGACAAGGGGCAATGGGCACAAACTGAAGCACAGGAAGTTCCGTCTGAGTATGAGGAAGAATTTCTTCACTCTGAGGGTGACGGAGCACTGGAACAGGCTGCCCAGGGAGGTGGTGGAGTCTCCTTCTCTGGAGATATTCGAGACCCGCCTGGACAAGGTCCTCTACAACCTATTGTAGGTGACCCTGCTTCGGCAGGAGGGTTGGACTAGATGACCCACAGAGGTCCCTTCCAACCCCTACCATTCTGTGATTCTGTGATTCTGTGTGATACTGTGGGTGTGTACTACAGGCCACCTGACCAGGAGGAGGAAGTTGATGAGGCCTTCTACAGGCAGCTGCAAGCAGCCTCACAGTCACAGGCCCTGGTTCTCATGGGGGACTTCAACCACCCTGACATCAGCTGGGAAGACCACACAGCTAGACATGCACGGTCCAGGAGGTTCCTACAGCAAAATCGTCATCCTGATCTTTTTCCCCGAGGTAATAAAGAGCACGGCAGCGAACACATACAGCAAGTAAGAGTTTACGTAGCACAGACATTTGATCAAAGTCAGAAACATTTTTACTGGCGACTATTTAACTAACACAGTAAATGCATATAACAAAATTTAACAAAATCTAAGAAAGCTGTTTTAACACACGCAGCTCAGCCCTGCTGTTTTCCCCGCCCCACGCTTGGACACCAAATTTAATGTTATGGTTTGGCTGCGGCCGGCAACAAATTGCCACACGGCCGCCCCTCCCCCCGCCAGGGTGCGGAGGAGAATGGAAAGAAACAGGCAGAAACTGGTGGGTCGGGATAAGGGCAGTTTAACAGAACAGCAGACAAAGGGAAAAGTAACAACAACGATACAGATAAGGAGAATACACAAAACAAAACAGTAGAACACAGAACTCTCACTGCCTGAGCCGCGAGTGAGTTCCCGCTGCCCAGCTCCCCCCCAACCAGAACCCAGCATCGTCGACGGCACATGGTATGGAATACCCTGCTCTGTTTGGCCAGGTGGGGTCAGCCCGCCCAGCTGTGTCCCTTCATGGATTCTGGCGAAAATTAACCCTGTCCTGGCCAACCCCAGGACACACAATTATAAAGGTCAGAGACACAGCCTTTCCTACTAACTCTATTTTGTCTTCTCCACCTTTAAAATCCCTACCCACGTCAGTATCATTCTCTCTTAAGCAGCCTCGTAAGCCAAGAGTTTTTGAATACTGCTTTTCTCTTGTGACTGCTAGTAGACATATATGATTCTTTCACCCTGAGATGTAAATACTAGTATATTCGTGAAGGTTCCCATGGCTGTAGTTCCAGTCACCTTAAAAAGTGAAGCTAGGGGATATCAGCAACCCCCTTTCTCTTCCTGACCTTTGGTTAAAGGAAAATGGCACGAGCATTCACGACAGGTCGAGGTGTGTGGTCTGTGACTGGACTGCTGTGCCCCAAATAGGATTTTTTGTGCTTTTTCTCCTATTTTGGAACTGCATTTATTTTGCTTCTATTATACAATGTATATACGTATATATGCTAATTCACACTTTAGCCATGGATAAGCATGTTTTAGTGTCTGTTTATATCAAAAAGTATATTCACCTAACAAATACTCTTTCTTTTTTCTGTGTCCAAAAACAGCCTTCATTCGAAAGTGTGCTTAAATATATGTTGGGGGTTTTTGGTATAAATGGTCTAGTAAGGCCCTCTGTTTTCAGTAGAACATAGTAATGTACTCAAAAGCCTTTCAGAATAGGACATATGTACTTGAGCGGAGCAGAGGGTCTCTAAAATACAAATCTCTGGGGTAGCAATTTTGAGCACTTTGGCATAAGCAATGCTAACCTTTTTGGTTGTCTGCTTCTTATTCTGCCAGCCTGTCTCAGTGTGTGTGAATCACTAGGCAGTAGGCAGCCGAGTTAGAAGAGAAGATACATAATTATTTAGGAAATTGAATGTCAAGAGCTTGCCTGCTCTTAATAGCTGATGGTGTTACAAGTCAGATGCTTTCCTTGTGCTGTCACTCCGCTTTAGGTTTCAGGGTAAATATCGTCTTGGCACTTCTAGTCTTGGCGGGCAGGCTGTGTGCTCTCCTCCTCTTCCTCCTCTGGAGATGCACCTTCACTCTCCTGGGCCATGGAAGGGACAGGACCTGTGAGAAGGAGGTCTTCAACTGGAGTGCTGCAGTTTCTGCTTCCCCCGCACATTGCCGCTGCTGCTTCCTCTACATTCCACCCCACGATCTCATGCTGGTCCATGATGTACTGGCTGGTGTTGTGGGGCGTGCACATCCCTGGCAAGCAGTACCCTGCCATGTTCATGGGGCGGAGGCGCACGCTTGCCTCTCTCAGCATCGCTGCCGGCATGCACAGGGTTGTGACCCAGCAGCCCTTCTTCACGTTCCAGAGCAGCGTTTCCTCTTGGCCACTGGCCTGGTCTTGGTGGAGGACCTTGGTGCGTTTTTGTTGTAGTTGCCCATGCACAGGACACTTCGGCTGGCCATGCTGCCTCCCACAGCCGTTGGAGGAAGGCGCACGAGTGTCCTGATCCGTGAGGTCTTTCTCTCTCTCCTGTTGCCCGAGCTTGTCCTTTCTGTTGATACACCATTTTCTCCTGCGCTGCTGTCGCTGCCGTCGTCTTTGTCTCCTGCCAGCCCTGTTGTGCCGATGGAGCAAGCGGGGCCTGTTCTCTGGCTGCAGCTGCCGCCGCTGCCCTTGCCGGTTCCCACCGCCCTCCGCTTGCTGTGCCTCCTCGTGCTGCGCAGGAGTGACCGCGGCCGGCGGTGTGGTGTGGCTGGACGGGCTGTGCCAGGGGCGGTCTCCTCTCCTGCTGGGGTCTGGCTCTGCAGCGAGGACAGCATCCCTGTTCCCGTGGGGGCCGTTTACCTGGGAGGGCTGGGTTGGAGCCTTGTAGCTTGCCCGCCCCATGCTGACACCTTGCGGTCCCGCAGAGGGTCTTCACCTGAGGTGGGCTGGGGGCCAAGTGACAGGCTGCCTGCCACCCTGCCTGGTGGAACCAGCGGGGCCTGTTTGTGACACGGGCGTGGTGGCTGTGACAAGGCAACCAGCCTTTGTGACCTCAGCCAGCAGGGGGGACAGAGCGCATCTCTGCCTCTCGCCTGCATAAGCCCAGGCCCCAGGCCAGGTCTAGCTTCAGTGTCAGTCAGTCCTAATTTTCGCTTGCCTCAAAGCACCTGGTAAAAGTGAGTGAGTGTTATTCTAGCCACGTGGCAGAGAAAGATGCAGAGGGACTAAGCAACTTTCACAAGCTCGCACAGAAAGTCAGCATGGCCAAAAAGCCTTTCTCGCTCTCCTGACTCAAAATCCTGCATCCAGTCCTTCACATCATCTGTTGAAATTCATTCCTGTCCTTTTGTTGTGAAAGGTAGCAAGATGGATAGCAGGCCTATCTCAAGATTCACTTTCTATACGTCCTGTACTTACATCACAGCAGGTGCTGTTTGTAGCATCTCTGCTGTTGGCTTCCGGGGCTACAGAACAAATAAATAAAGAAATAGTCCGCTAAAGCGAGAGAAAAAGCTTTATAAAAGACAACTAGGTTGAAGACAGGTGTTGAAGCCACTGCAGGCGAAGGGCTCTGGAGCGGAGGCTCGCGCCGAGGGACCCTTTCTCCGGTGGCAACCCCGCAGCGGCGAGGCGGCAAAAGCGCCGAGAGAGACAGCAGACCCCAGCCCCGCCGCCGCGCCCCCCGAGCGGGGAAGCGGGAGTTGCCGGCGAGCGGCAGCTCTGACTCAGCCGGGCGGAGTCGAGTGCGACAGCGGCCAAACCCCCGCGTGAAAGAGCGGCCCCCGGCGAGCGCGGGCGGACAGAGGCGGCGCAGCAGCCGGGGAGCGGCGCGGCAGCTCGCGCGGGCGGCTCGCGCGGGGAAGGCGAGCGGGCAGGGCGCTGCCCCCCCTCCGGGCTGCTGAAGTGGTGGGCATCGCCCATCCAGGAGATATTCTAACTGCGGTTACTGCTCGTGGGAAAGCTGTTGCTCGAAGGAGTGTGGGGACCCAGACGGAGGCCCCGCCCAAGGACACCCGTGTCCAGGTCTCTGCTGCAGGGAGTGCCTGAGCCTGGCACTCGTACCGGAGGACAGCAGAGAGAGCAGCTGTGTTCGGTGCGAGCAGGTGAATGATCTACTCGGCCTGGTGGCAGAGCTCAAAGAGGAAGTGGAGAGGTTGAGGAGCATCCAGTAGTGTGAGAGCGAGATGGGCTGGTGGAGCCGCACCCTGCCCTCCCTGAGGCAGAGGCAGAGGCAGAGGCAGCAGGAGGCGGCTCCACGAGAAGCACAGAACCCCCTACCCTCTTGCCACCAAGCAGAAAGAGGGGCCCTCAGAGATGGGGGGGAATGGAAACGGGTCCCTGCTCGGGGTGGCAAGCAAATCCCCTCCCGGCCTCCCTCACCTTCCCCATTACCCTTAAGCAACAGATACGGGGCTCTGGAATGTGAGGGACTGGCCACAGAAGACATGGGTGAAGCTCCATCCAGGGGGTTGCCTGGGACGAGTCAGTCAGCCCCACGTATTATGACTGCCTCGGCTAAGAAAAAAAGGAGGGTAATTGTCACAGGCGATTCCCTTCTGAGGGGAACAGAGGGCCCGATCTGCCGACCGGACCCATCCCACAGGGAAGTCCGCTGCCTCCCTGGGGCCCGGGTTAGGCATGTTGCTAAGAAGCTCCCTGGTCTGGTGCGGCCTTCTGATTATTACCCCCTCTTGGTAATGCAGGTTGGCGGGGACGAGATCGCAGAGAGAAGTCCCAAGGCCATCAAAAGGGACTTCAGGGCACTGGGGCGACTGGTTGAGGGATCAGGGGCACAGGTGGTGTTTTCCTTCATCCCATCAGTGGCAGGGAACAGCACTGAAAGGGGCAGGAAAACTCACCTGGTTAACCGATGGCTCAGGGACTGGTGCCATCGGTCGAATTTTGGCTTCTTTGATCACGGGGAGGTGTACACAGCACCGGGCCTGCTGGCGACAGGCGGAGTGCAGCTATCTCAAAGGGGAAAAAGGATTCTTGGCCACGAGCTGGCGGGGCTCATTGAGAGGGCTTTAAACTAGGTTCGAAGGGGGAAGGGGACATCGCCCACCTCACTAGGGATGAGCCCAGGCTTGGCGTGCCAGGGTCAGGGGTGAGATTGACAGCCCAGCTCAAGTGTGTCTTTACCAACGCACGTAGCGTGGGCAATAAACAGGAGGAGCTGGATGCCATTTTACAGCAGGACGGCTACGACTTGGTCACTGTCACAGAAACGTGGTGGGACAACTCGCGTGACTGGCATGCTCTCATGGATGGCTACAGACTCTTTAGGAAAGACAGGCCAACAAGGAGAGGTGGTGGAGTTGCTCTATATGTGAAGGAGCAACTGCAATGCATTGAGCTTTGCCTGGGGGCAGATGAAGAAGGAGTTGAGAGCTTATGGGTTAGAATTAAGGGACAGCCTCACAAGGGTGACATTACGGTGGGTGTGTACTACAGGCCACCTGACCAGGAGGAGGAGGTTGATGAGGCCTTCTACAGGCAGCTGCAAGCAGCCTCACAGTCACAGGCCCTGGTTCTCATGGGAGACTTCAACCACCCTGACATCAGCTGGGAAGACCACACAGCTAGGCAGGCGCTATCCAGGAGGTTCCTACAGAGCATCGATGATAACTTTCTGATGCAAGTGGTGGAGGAACCAACAAGGAAAGGCGTGCTGCTGGACCTTGTATTAACAAACAAGGAGGGACTGGTGGAGGATGTGAAGGTCGGAGGTAGACTCGGCTGCAGTGACCACGAAATGGTCGAGTTCAGGATCCTGCGTGGAGGAAGCAGGGCGATAAGCAGGATCAAAACCTTGGACCTCAGGAGGGCTAACTTTGGCCTCTTCAAGGAGCTACTGGCAGAAATCCCGTGGGCCAGGGCTCTCGAAGGCAGGGGGGTTCAAGGGTTCTGGTCGCTCTTTAAACGTCACTTCCTCCATGCTCAGGAGCGGTGCATCCCCCTGAGAAAGAAATGGAGCAAAGGAGGCAGGAGACCTGCATGGTTAAACAAGGAGCTTCTAGCAGAGATCAGGTGGAAGAGAAAGGTCCATGGAATGTGGAAAGAGGGGCAGGCCACTTGGGAAGAATACAGGAATGTGGTCAGAGCATGCAGGGATGCGACGAGGAAGGCCAAGGCCCACCTGGAATTGAAGCTGGCAGGGGATGTCAAAAACAACAAGAAGGGCTTCTTCAACTACATCAGCAGCAAAAGGAAGGCTAGGGACAATGTGGGGCCGCTGCTGAATGAGGCGGGTGTCCTGGTGACGGAGGATGCAGAGAAGGCAGAGCTACTGAATGCCTTCTTTGCTTCAGTCTTCAGTGCCAAGGCAGGCCCTCAGGAATCCCAGGCCCCGGAGATAAGAGAGGAGGCCCACAGAGAGGATGACTTTGCCTTGGTCGAGGAGGACTGTGTGAGGGATCGCTTAAGCGATCTGGACGTCCACAAATCCATGGGCCCCAATGGAATGCACCCACGAGTGCTGAGGGAGCTGGCGGATGTCATTGCTGAGCCACTCTCCATCATCTTTGAGAGGTCCTGGAGGACAGGAGAGGTGCCTGAGGACTGGAGAAAGGCCAATGTCACTCCAATCTTCAAAAAGGGCAAGAAGGAGGACCCAGGGAACTAGAGGCCGGTTAGCCTCACCTCCATCCCAGGAAAGGTGATGGAGCAGCTTATCCTGGAGGTCATCAACAAGCAAGTGGAGGAAAAGAAGGTTATCAGGAGTAGTCAGCATGGATTCACCAAGGGGAAATCATGCCTGACCAATCTGATAGCTTTCTATGATGACATGACTGGCTGGGTAGGTGAAGGGAGAGCCGCAGATGTTGTCTATCTAGACTTCAGCAAGGCTTTCGACACAGTCTCCCATGATATCCTCCTAGGGAAGCTCAGGAAGTGTGGGCTGGATGAGTGGTCGGTGAGGTGGATTGAGAACTGGCTGAATGGCAGAGCTCAGAGGGTTGTCATCAGCGGCGCTGAGTCTAGTTGGAGGCCGGTAACTAGTGGTGTCCCCCAAGGGTCAGTACTGGGCCCAGCCTTGTTCAACTTCTTCATCAACGACATGGATGAAGAGTCAGAGTGTACCCTCAGCAAGTTTGCTTCTGACACCCAAATGGGAGGTGTGGTGGATACACCAGCAGGCTGTGCTGCCATTCAGCGTGACCTGGACAGGCTGGAGAGTTGGGCAGAGAGGAACCTGATGAGGTTCAACAAGGGCAAATGCAGGGTCCTGCACAGGGGAGGAACAAGCCCATGCCTCAGTACAGGCTTGGGGCGGACTTGCTGGAGAGCAGCTGTGCGGAGAGGGACCTGGGTGTCCTAGTGGACGACAGGTTAACCATGAGCCAGCAGTGTGCCCTGGCTGCCAAGAAGGCCAATGGCATTCTGGGATGCATCAAGAGGAGTGTGGCCAGCAGGTGGAGGGAGGTTCTCCTTCCCCTCTACACTGCCCTAGTGAGGCCTCATCTGGAGTACTGTGTCCAGTTCTGGGCTCCCCAGTTCAAGAAAGATGAAGAGCTACTGGAGAGAGTCCAGCGGAGGGCTACAAGGATGGTGAGGGGACTGGAAGATCTCTCCTATGAGGAGAGACTGAGGGAGATGGGCTTGTTCAGCCTGAAGAAGAGAAGGCTGCGAGGGCACCTTATAAATGCTTACAAATATCTGAAGGGTGTGCGTCAGGAGGATGGGGCCAAGCTCTTTTCAGTGATGCCCAGCGACAGGACAAGGGGCAATGGGCACAAACTGAAGCACAGGAAGTTCCGTCTGAATATGAGGAAGAATTTCTTCACTCTGAGGGTGACGGAGCACTGGAACAGGCTGCCCAGGGAGGTGGTGGAGTCTCCTTCTCTGGAGATATTCGAGACCCGCCTGGACAAGGTCCTCTACAACCTATTGTAGGTGACCCTGCTTCGGCAGGAGGGTTGGACTAGATGACCCACAGAGGTCCCTTCCAACCCCTACCATTCTGTGATTCTGTGATTCTGTGTGATACTGTGGGTGTGTACTACAGGCCACCTGACCAGGAGGAGGAAGTTGATGAGGCCTTCTACAGGCAGCTGCAAGCAGCCTCACAGTCACAGGCCCTGGTTCTCATGGGGGACTTCAACCACCCTGACATCAGCTGGGAAGACCACACAGCTAGACATGCACGGTCCAGGAGGTTCCTACAGCAAAATCGTCATCCTGATCTTTTTCCCCGAGGTAATAAAGAGCACAGCAACGAACACATACAGCAAGTAAGAGTTTACGTAGCACAGACATTTGATCAAAGTCAGAAACATTTTTACTGGCGACTATTTAACTAACACAGTAAATGCATATAACAAAATTTAACAAAATCTAAGAAAGCTGTTTTAACACACGCAGCTCAGCCCTGCTGTTTTCCCCGCCCCACGCTTGGACGCCAAATTTAATGTTATGGTTTGGCTGCGGCCGGCAACAAATTGCCACACGGCCGCCCCTCCCCCCGCCAGGGTGCGGAGGAGAATGGAAAGAAACAGGCAGAAACTGGTGGGTCGGGATAAGGGCAGTTTAACAGAACAGCAGACAAAGGGAAAAGTAACAACAACGATACAGATAAGGAGAATACACAAAACAAAACAGTGGAACACAGAACTCTCACTGCCTGAGCCGCGAGTGAGTTCCCGCTGCCCAGCTCCCCCCCAACCAGAACCCAGCATCGTCGACGGCACATGGTATGGAATACCCTGCTCTGTTTGGCCAGGTGGGGTCAGCCCGCCCAGCTGTGTCCCTTCATGGATTCTGGCGAAAATTAACCCTGTCCTGGCCAACCCCAGGACACACAATTATAAAGGTCAGAGACACAGCCTTTCCTACTAACTCTATTTTGTCTTCTCCACCTTTAAAATCCCTACCCACGTCAGTATCATTCTCTCTTAAGCAGCCTCGTAAGCCAAGAGTTTTTGAATACTGCTTTTCTCTTGTGACTGCTAGTAGACATATATGATTCTTTCACCCTGAGATGTAAATACTAGTATATTCGTGAAGGTTCCCATGGCTGTAGTTCCAGTCACCTTAAAAAGTGAAGCTAGGGGATATCAGCAACCCCCTTTCTCTTCCTGACCTTTGGTTAAAGGAAAATGGCACGAGCATTCACGACAGGTCGAGGTGTGTGGTCTGTGACTGGACTGCTGTGCCCCAAATAGGATTTTTTGTGCTTTTTCTCCTATTTTGGAACTGCATTTATTTTGCTTCTATTATACAATGTATATACGTATATATGCTAATTCACACTTTAGCCATGGATAAGCATGTTTTAGTGTCTGTTTATATCAAAAAGTATATTCACCTAACAAATACTCTTTCTTTTTTCTGTGTCCAAAAACAGCCTTCATTCGAAAGTGTGCTTAAATATATGTTGGGGGTTTTTGGTATAAATGGTCTAGTAAGGCCCTCTGTTTTCAGTAGAACATAGTAACGTACTCAAAAGGCTTCCAGAATAGGACATATGTACTTGAGCGGAGCAGAGGGTCTCTAAAATACAAATCTCTGGGGTAGCAATTTTGAGCACTTTGGCATAAGCAATGCTAACCTTTTTGGTTGTCTGCTTCTTATTCTGCCAGCCTGTCTCAGTGTGTGTGAATCACTAGGCAGTAGGCAGCCGAGTTAGAAGAGAAGATACATATTTATTTAGGAAATTGAATGTCAAGAGCTTGCCTGCTCTTAATAGCTGATGGTGTTACAAGTCAGATGCTTTCCTTGTGCTGTCACTCCGCTTTAGGTTTCAGGGTAAATATCGTCTTGGCACTTCTAGTCTTGGCGGGCAGGCTGTGTGCTCTCCTCCTCTTCCTCCTCTGGAGATGCACCTTCACTCTCCTGGGCCATGGAAGGGACAGGACCTGTGAGAAGGAGGTCTTCAACTGGAGTGCTGCAGTTTCTGCTTCCCCCGCACATTGCCGCTGCTGCTTCCTCTACATTCCACCCCACGTTCTCATGCTGGTCCATGATGTACTGGCTGGTGTTGTGGGGCGTGCACATCCCTGGCAAGCAGTACCCTGCCATGTTCATGGGGCGGAGGCGCACGCTTGCCTCTCTCAGCATCGCTGCCGGCATGCACAGGGTTGTGACCCAGCAGCCCTTCTTCACGTTCCAGAGCAGCGTTTCCTCTTGGCCACTGGCCTGGTCTTGGTGGAGGACCTTGGTGCGTTTTTGTTGTAGTTGCCCATGCACAGGACACTTCGGCTGGCCATGCTGCCTCCCACAGCCGTTGGAGGAAGGCGCACGAGTGTCCTGATCCGTGAGGTCTTTCTCTCTCTCCTGTTGCCCGAGCTTGTCCTTTCTGTTGATACACCATTTTCTCCTGCGCTGCTGTCGCTGCCGTCGTCTTTGTCTCCTGCCAGCCCTGTTGTGCCGATGGAGCAAGCGGGGCCTGTTCTCTGGCTGCAGCTGCCGCCGCTGCCCTTGCCGGTTCCCACCGCCCTCCGCTTGCTGTGCCTCCTCGTGCTGCGCAGGAGTGACCGCGGCCGGCGGTGTGGTGTGGCTGGACGGGCTGTGCCAGGGGCGGTCTCCTCTCCTGCTGGGGTCTGGCTCTGCAGCGAGGACAGCATCCCTGTTCCCGTGGGGGCCGTTTACCTGGGAGGGCTGGGTTGGAGCCTTGTAGCTTGCCCGCCCCATGCTGACACCTTGCGGTCCCGCAGAGGGTCTTCACCTGAGGTGGGCTGGGGGCCAAGTGACAGGCTGCCTGCCACCCTGCCTGGTGGAACCAGCGGGGCCTGTTTGTGACACGGGCGTGGTGGCTGTGACAAGGCAACCAGCCTTTGTGACCTCAGCCAGCAGGGGGGACAGAGCGCATCTCTGCCTCTCGCCTGCATAAGCCCAGGCCCCAGGCCAGGTCTAGCTTCAGTGTCAGTCAGTCCTAATTTTTGCTTGCCTCAAAGCACCTGGTAAAAGTGAGTGAGTGTTATTCTAGCCACGTGGCAGAGAAAGATGCAGAGGGACTAAGCAACTTTCACAAGCTCGCACAGAAAGTCAGCATGGCCAAAAAGCCTTTCTCGCTCTCCTGACTCAAAATCCTGCATCCAGTCCTTCACATCATCTGTTGAAATTCATTCCTGTCCTTTTGTTGTGAAAGGTAGCAAGATGGATAGCAGGCCTATCTCAAGATTCACTTTCTATACGTCCTGTACTTACATCACAGCAGGTGCTGTTTGTAGCATCTCTGCTGTTGGCTTCCGGGGCTACAGAATAAATAAATAAAGAAATAGTCCGCTAAAGTGAGAGAAAAAGCCTTATAAAAGACAACTAGGTTGAAGACAGGTGTTGAAGCCACTGCAGGCGAAGGGCTCTGGAGCGGAGGCTCGCATCGAGGGACCCTTTCTCCGGTGGCAACCCCGCAGCAGCGAGGCGGCAAAAGCGCCGAGAGAGACAGCAGACCCCAGCCCCGCCGCCGCGCCCCCCGAGCGGGGAAGCGGGAGTTGCCGGCGAGCGGCAGCTCTGACTCAGCCGGGCGGAGTCGAGTGCGACAGCGGCCAAACCCCCGCGTGAAAGAGCGGCCCCCGGCGAGCGCGGGCGGACAGAGGCGGCGCAGCAGCCGGGGAGCGGCGCGGCAGCTCGCGCGGGCGGCTCGCGCGGGGAAGGCGAGCGGGCAGGGCGCTGCCCCCCCTCCGGGCTGCTGAAGTGGTGGGCATCGCCCATCCAGGAGATATTCTAACTGCGGTTACTGCTCGTGGGAAAGCTGTTGCTCGAAGGAGTGTGGGGACCCAGACGGAGGCCCCGCCCAAGGACACCGGTGTCCAGGTCTCTGCTGCAGGGAGTGCCTGAGCCTGGCACTCGTACCGGAGGACAGCAGAGAGAGCAGCTGTGTTCGGTGCGAGCAGGTGAATGATCTACTCGGCCTGGTGGCAGAGCTGAAAGAGGAAGTGGAGAGGTTGAGGAGCATCCAGGAGTGTGAGAGCGAGATGGGCTGGTGGAGCCGCACCCTGCCCTCCCTGAGGCAGAGGCAGAGGCAGAGGCAGCAGGAGGCGGCTCCACGAGAAGCACAGAACCCCCTACCCTCTTGCCACCGAGCAGAAAGAGGGGCCCTCAGAGATGGGGGGGAATGGAAACGGGTCCCTGCTCGGGGTGGCAAGCAAATCCCCTCCCGGCCTCCCTCACCTGCCCCATTACCCTTAAGCAACAGATACGGGGCTCTGGAATGTGAGGGACTGGCCACAGAAGACATGGGTGAAGCTCCATCCAGGGGGTTGCCTGGGACGAGTCAGTCAGCCCCATGTATTATGACTGCCTCGGCTAAGAAAAAAAGGAGGGTAATTGTCACAGGCGATTCCCTTCTGAGGGGAACAGAGGGCCCGATCTGCCGACCGGACCCATCCCACAGGGAAGTCCGCTGCCTCCCTGGGGCCCGGGTTAGGCATGTTGCTAAGAAGCTCCCTGGTCTGGTGCGGCCTTCTGATTATTACCCCCTCTTGGTAATGCAGGTTGGCGGGGACGAGATCGCAGAGAGAAGTCCCAAGGCCATCAAAAGGGACTTCAGGGCACTGGGGCGACTGGTTGAGGGATCAGGGGCACAGGTGGTGTTTTCCTTCATCCCATCAGTGGCAGGGAACAGCACTGAAAGGGGCAGGAAAACTCACCTGGTTAACCGATGGCTCAGGGACTGGTGCCATCGGTCGAATTTTGGCTTCTTTGATCACGGGGAGGTGTACACAGCACCGGGCCTGCTGGCGACAGGCGGAGTGCAGCTATCTCAAAGGGGAAAAAGGATTCTTGGCCACGAGCTGGCAGGGCTCATTGAGAGGGCTTTAAACTAGGTTCGAAGGGGGAAGGGGACATCGCCCACCTCACTAGGGATGAGCCCAGGCCTGGCGTGCCAGGGTCAGGGGTGAGATTGACAGCCCAGCTCAAGTGTGTCTTTACCAACGCACGTAGCATGGGCAATAAACAGGAGGAGCTGGATGCCATTTTACAGCAGGACGGCTACGACTTGGTCACTGTCACAGAAACGTGGTGGGACAACTCGCATGACTGGCATGCTCTCATGGATGGCTACAGACTCTTTAGGAAAGACAGGCCAACAAGGAGAGGTGGTGGAGTTGCTCTATTTGTGAAGGAGCAACTGCAATGCATTGAGCTTTGCCTGGGGGCAGATGAAGAAGGAGTTGAGAGCTTATGGGTTAGAATTAAGGGACAGCCTCACAAGGGTGACATTACGGTGGGTGTGTACTACAGGCCACCTGACCAGGAGGAGGAGGTTGATGAGGCCTTCTACAGGCAGCTGCAAGCAGCCTCACAGTCACAGGCCCTGGTTCTCATGGGAGACTTCAACCACCCTGACATCAGCTGGGAAGACCACACAGCTAGGCAGGCGCTATCCAGGAGGTTCCTACAGAGCATCGATGATAACTTTCTGATGCAAGTGGTGGAGGAACCAACAAGGAAAGGCGTGCTGCTGGACCTTGTATTAACAAACAAGGAGGGACTGGTGGAGGATGTGAAGGTCGGAGGTAGACTCGGCTGCAGTGACCACGAAATGGTCGAGTTCAGGATCCTGCGTGGAGGAAGCAGGGCGATAAGCAGGATCAAAACCTTGGACCTCAGGAGGGCTAACTTTGGCCTCTTCAAGGAGCTACTGGCAGAAATCCCGTGGGCCAGGGCTCTCGAAGGCAGGGGGGTTCAAGGGTTCTGGTCGCTCTTTAAACGTCACTTCCTCCATGCTCAGGAGCGGTGCATCCCCCTGAGAAAGAAATGGAGCAAAGGAGGCAGGAGACCTGCATGGTTAAACAAGGAGCTTCTAGCAGAGATCAGGTGGAAGAGAAAGGTCCATGGAATGTGGAAAGAAGGGCAGGCCACTTGGGAAGAATACAGGAATGTGGTCAGAGCATGCAGGGATGCGACGAGGAAGGCCAAGGCCCACCTGGAATTGAAGCTGGCAGGGGATGTCAAAAACAACAAGAAGGGCTTCTTCAACTACATCAGCAGCAAAAGGAAGGCTAGGGACAATGTGGGGCCGCTGCTGAATGAGGCGGGTGTCCTGGTGACGGAGGATGCAGAGAAGGCAGAACTACTGAATGCCTTCTTTGCTTCAGTCTTCAGTGCCAAGGCAGGCCCTCAGGAATCCCAGGCCCCGGAGATAAGAGAGGAGGCCCACAGAGAGGATGACTTTGCCTTGGTCAAGGAGGACTGTGTGAGGGATCGCTTAAGCGATCTGGACGTCCACAAGTCCATGGGCCCCAATGGAATGCACCCACGAGTGCTGAGGGAGCTGGCGGATGTCATTGCTGAGCCACTCTCCATCATCTTTGAGAGGTCCTGGAGGACAGGAGAGGTGCCTGAGGACTGGAGAAAGGCCAATGTCACTCCAATCTTCAAAAAGGGCAAGAAGGAGGACCCAGGGAACTAGAGGCCGGTTAGCCTCACCTCCATCCCAGGAAAGGTGATGGAGCAGCTTATCCTGGAGGTCATCAACAAGCAAGTGGAGGAAAAGAAGGTTATCAGGAGTAGTCAGCATGGATTCACCAAGGGGAAATCATGCCTGACCAATCTGATAGCTTTCTATGATGACATGACTGGCTGGGTAGGTGAAGGGAGAGCCGCAGATGTTGTCTATCTAGACTTCAGCAAGGCTTTCGACACAGTCTCCCATGATATGCTCCTAGGGAAGCTCAGGAAGTGTGGGCTGGATGAGTGGTCGGTGAGGTGGATTGAGAACTGGCTGAATGGCAGAGCTCAGAGGGTTGTCATCAGCGGCGCTGAGTCTAGTTGGAGGCCGGTAACTAGTGGTGTCCCCCAAGGGTCAGTACTGGGCCCAGCCTTGTTCAACTTCTTCATCAACGACATGGATGAAGAGTCAGAGTGTACCCTCAGCAAGTTTGCTGATGACACCCAAATGGGAGGTGTGGTGGATACACCAGCAGGCTGTGCTGCCATTCAGCGTGACCTGGACAGGCTGGAGAGTTGGGCAGAGAGGAACCTGATGAGGTTCAACAAGGGCAAATGCAGGGTCCTGCACAGGGGAGGAACAAGCCCATGCCTCAGTACAGGCTTGGGGCGGACTTGCTGGAGAGCAGCTGTGCGGAGAGGGACCTGGGTGTCCTAGTGGACGACAGGTTAACCATGAGCCAGCAGTGTGCCCTGGCTGCCAAGAAGGCCAATGGCATTCTGGGATGCATCAAGAGGAGTGTGGCCAGCAGGTGGAGGGAGGTTCTCCTTCCCCTCTACACTGCCCTAGTGAGGCCTCATCTGGAGTACTGTGTCCAGTTCTGGGCTCCCCAGTGCAAGAAAGATGAAGAGCTACTGGAGAGAGTCCAGCGGAGGGCTACAAGGATGGTGAGGGGACTGGAAGATCTCTCCTATGAGGAGAGACTGAGGGAGATGGGCTTGTTCAGCCTGAAGAAGAGAAGGCTGCGAGGGCACCTTATAAATGCTTACAAATATCTGAAGGGTGTGCGTCAGGAGGATGGGGCCAAGCTCTTTTCAGTGATGCCCAGCGACAGGACAAGGGGCAATGGGCACAAACTGAAGCACAGGAAGTTCCGTCTGAATATGAGGAAGAATTTCTTCACTCTGAGGGTGACGGAGCACTGGAACAGGCTGCCCAGGGAGGTGGTGGAGTCTCCTTCTCTGGAGATATTCGAGACCCGCCTGGACAAGGTCCTCTACAACCCATTGTAGGTGACCCTGCTTCGGCAGGAGGGTTGGACTAGATGACCCACAGAGGTCCCTTCCAACCCCTACCATTCTGTGATTCTGTGATTCTGTGTGATACTGTGGGTGTGTACTACAGGCCACCTGACCAGGAGGAGGAAGTTGATGAGGCCTTCTACAGGCAGCTGCAAGCAGCCTCACAGTCACAGGCCCTGGTTCTCATGGGGGACTTCAACCACCCTGACATCAGCTGGGAAGACCACACAGCTAGGCATGCACAGTCCAGGAGGTTCCTACAGCAAAATCGTCATCCTGATCTTTTTCCCCGAGGTAATAAAGAGCACGGCAGCGAACACATACAGCAAGTAAGAGTTTACGTAGCACAGACATTTGATCAAAGTCAGAAACATTTTTACTGGTGACTATTTAACTAACACAGTAAATGCATATAACAAAATTTAACAAAATCTAAGAAAGCTGTTTTAACACACGCAGCTCAGCCCTGCTGTTTTCCCCGCCCCACGCTTGGACGCCAAATTTAATGTTATGGTTTGGCTGCGGCCGGCAACAAATTGCCACACGGCCGCCCCTCCCCCCGCCAGGGTGCGGAGGAGAATGGAAAGAAACAGGCAGAAACTGGTGGGTCGGGATAAGGGCAGTTTAACAGAACAGCAGACAAAGGGAAAAGTAACAACAACGATACAGATAAGGAGAATACACAAAACAAAACAGTGGAACACAGAACTCTCACTGCCTGAGCCGCGAGTGAGTTCCCGCTGCCCAGCTCCCCCCCAACCAGAACCCAGCATCGTCGACGGCACATGGTATGGAATACCCTGCTCTGTTTGGCCAGGTGGGGTCAGCCCGCCCAGCTGTGTCCCTTCATGGATTCTGGCAAAAATTAACCCTGTCCTGGCCAACCCCAGGACACACAATTATAAAGGTCAGAGACACAGCCTTTCCTACTAACTCTATTTTGTCTTCTCCACCTTTAAAATCCCTACCCACGTCAGTATCATTCTCTCTTAAGCAGCCTCGTAAGCCAAGAGTTTTTGAATACTGCTTTTCTCTTGTGACTGCTAGTAGACATATATGATTCTTTCACCCTGAGATGTAAATACTAGTATATTCGTGAAGGTTCCCATGGCTGTAGTTCCAGTCACCTTAAAAAGTGAAGCTAGGGGATATCAGCAACCCCCTTTCTCTTCCTGACCTTTGGTTAAAGGAAAATGGCACGAGCATTCACGACAGGTCGAGGTGTGTGGTCTGTGACTGGACTGCTGTGCCCCAAATAGGATTTTTTGTGCTTTTTCTCCTATTTTGGAACTGCATTTATTTTGCTTCTATTATACAATGTATATACGTATATATGCTAATTCACACTTTAGCCATGGATAAGCATGTTTTAGTGTCTGTTTATATCAAAAAGTATATTCACCTAACAAATACTCTTTCTTTTTTCTGTGTCCAAAAACAGCCTTCATTCGAAAGTGTGCTTAAATATATGTTGGGGGTTTTTGGTATAAATGGTCTAGTAAGGCCCTCTGTTTTCAGTAGAACATAGTAACGTACTCAAAAGGCTTTCAGAATAGGACATATGTACTTGAGCGGAGCAGAGGGTCTCTAAAATACAAATCTCTGGGGTAGCAATTTTGAGCACTTTGGCATAAGCAATGCTAACCTTTTTGGTTGTCTGCTTCTTATTCTGCCAGCCTGTCTCAGTGTGTGTGAATCACTAGGCAGTAGGCAGCCGAGTTAGAAGAGAAGATACATATTTATTTAGGAAATTGAATGTCAAGAGCTTGCCTGCTCTTAATAGCTGATGGTGTTACAAGTCAGATGCTTTCTTTGTGCTGTCACTCCGCTTTAGGTTTCAGGGTAAATATCGTCTTGGCACTTCTAGTCTTGGCGGGCAGGCTGTGTGCTCTCCTCCTCTTCCTCCTCTGGAGATGCACCTTCACTCTCCTGGGCCATGGAAGGGACAGGACCTGTGAGAAGGAGGTCTTCAACTGGAGTGCTGCAGTTTCTGCTTCCCCCGCACATTGCCGCTGCTTCTTCCTCTACATTTCACCCCACGTTCTCATGCTGGTCCATGATGTACTGGCTGGTGTTGTGGGGCGTGCACATCCCTGGCAAGCAGTACCCTGCCATGTTCATGGGGCGGAGGCGCACGCTTGCCTCTCTCAGCATCGCTGCCGGCATGCACAGGGTTGTGACCCAGCAGCCCTTCTTCACGTTCCAGAGCAGCGTTTCCTCTTGGCCACTGGCCTGGTCTTGGTGGAGGACCTTGGTGCGTTTTTGTTGTAGTTGCCCATGCACAGGACACTTCGGCTGGCCATGCTGCCTCCCACAGCCGTTGGAGGAAGGCGCACGAGTGTCCTGATCCGTGAGGTCTTTCTCTCTCTCCTGTTGCCCGAGCTTGTCCTTTCTGTTGATACACCATTTTCTCCTGTGCTGCTGTCGCTGCCGTCGTCTTTGTCTCCTGCCAGCCCTGTTGTGCCGATGGAGCAAGCGGGGCCTGTTCTCTGGCTGCAGCTGCCGCCGCTGCCCTTGCCGGTTCCCACCGCCCTCCGCTTGCTGTGCCTCCTCGTGCTGCGCAGGAGTGACCGCGGCCGGCGGTGTGGTGTGGCTGGACGGGCTGTGCCAGGGGCGGTCTCCTCTCCTGCTGGGGTCTGGCTCTGCAGCGAGGACAGCATCCCTGTTCCCGTGGGGGCCGTTTACCTGGGAGGGCTGGGTTGGAGCCTTGTAGCTTGCCCGCCCCATGCTGACACCTTGCGGTCCCGCAGAGGGTCTTCACCTGAGGTGGGCTGGGGGCCAAGTGACAGGCTGCCTGCCACCCTGCCTGGTGGAACCAGCGGGGCCTGTTTGTGACACGGGCGTGGTGGCTGTGACAAGGCAACCAGCCTTTGTGACCTCAGCCAGCAGGGGGGACAGAGCGCATCTCTGCCTCTCGCCTGCATAAGCCCAGGCCCCAGGCCAGGTCTAGCTTCAGTGTCAGTCAGTCCTAATTTTCGCTTGCCTCAAAGCACCTGGTAAAAGTGAGTGAGTGTTATTCTAGCCACGTGGCAGAGAAAGATGCAGAGGGACTAAGCAACTTTCACAAGCTCGCACAGAAAGTCAGCATGGCCAAAAAGCCTTTCTCGCTCTCCTGACTCAAAATCCTGCATCCAGTCCTTCACATCATCTGTTGAAATTCATTCCTGTCCTTTTGTTGTGAAAGGTAGCAAGATGGATAGCAGGCCTATCTCAAGATTCACTTTCTATACGTCCTGTACTTACATCACAGCAGGTGCTGTTTGTAGCATCTCTGCTGTTGGCTTCCGGGGCTACAGAACAAATAAATAAAGAAATAGTCCGCTAAAGCGAGAGAAAAAGCTTTATAAAAGACAACTAGGTTGAAGACAGGTGTTGAAGCCACTGCAGGCGAAGGGCTCTGGAGCGGAGGCTCGCGCCGAGGGACCCTTTCTCCGGTGGCAACCCCGCAGCGGCGAGGCGGCAAAAGCGCCGAGAGAGACAGCAGACCCCAGCCCCGCCGCCGCGCCCCCCGAGCGGGGAAGCGGGAGTTGCCGGCGAGCGGCAGCTCTGACTCAGCCGGGCGGAGTCGAGTGCGACAGCGGCCAAACCCCCGCGTGAAAGAGCGGCCCCCGGCGAGCGCGGGCGGACAGAGGCGGCGCAGCAGCCGGGGAGCGGCGCGGCAGCTCGCGCGGGCGGCTCGCGCGGGGAAGGCGAGCGGGCAGGGCGCTGCCCCCCCTCCGGGCTGCTGAAGTGGTGGGCATCGCCCATCCAGGAGATATTCTAACTGCGGTTACTGCTCGTGGGAAAGCTGTTGCTCGAAGGAGTGTGGGGACCCAGACGGAGGCCCCGCCCAAGGACACCCGTGTCCAGGTCTCTGCTGCAGGGAGTGCCTGAGCCTGGCACTCGTACCGGAGGACAGCAGAGAGAGCAGCTGTGTTCGGTGCGAGCAGGTGAATGATCTGCTCGGCCTGGTGGCAGAGCTGAAAGAGGAAGTGGAGAGGTTGAGGAGCATCCAGTAGTGTGAGAGCGAGATGGGCTGGTGGAGCCGCACCCTGCCCTCCCTGAGGCAGAGGCAGAGGCAGAGGCAGAGGCAGCAGGAGGCGGCTCCACGAGAAGCAGAGAACCCCCTACCCTCTTGCCACCGAGCAGAAAGAGGGGCCCTCAGAGATGGGGGGGAATGGAAACGGGTCCCTGCTCGGGGTGGCAAGCAAATCCCCTCCCGGCCTCCCTCACCTGCCCCATTACCCTTAAGCAACAGATACGGGGCTCTGGAATGTGAGGGACTGGCCACAGAAGACATGGGTGAAGCTCCATCCAGGGGGTTGCCTAGGACGAGTCAGTGAGCCCCATGTATTATGACTGCCTCGGCTAAGAAAAAAAGGAGGGTAATTGTCACAGGCGATTCCCTTCTGAGGGGAACAGAGGGCCCGATCTGCCGACCGGACCCATCCCACAGGGAAGTCCGCTGCCTCCCTGGGGCCCGGGTTAGGCATGTTGCTAAGAAGCTCCCTGGTCTGGTGCGGCCTTCTGATTATTACCCCCTCTTGGTAATGCAGGTTGGCGGGGACGAGATTGCAGAGAGAAGTCCCAAGGCCATCAAAAGGGACTTCAGGGCACTGGGGCGACTGGTTGAGGGATCAGGGGCACAGGTGGTGTTTTCCTTCATCCCATCAGTGGCAGGGAACAGCACTGAAAGGGGCAGGAAAACTCACCTGGTTAACCGATGGTTCAGGGACTGGTGCCATCGGTCAAATTTTGGCTTCTTTGATCATGGGGAGGTGTACACAGCACCGGGCCTGCTGGCGACAGGCGGAGTGCAGCTATCTCAAAGGGGAAAAAGGATTCTTGGCCACGAGCTGGCTGGGCTCATTGAGAGGGCTTTAAACTAGGTTCGAAGGGGGAAGGGGACATCGCCCACCTCACTAGGGATGAGCCCAGGCTTGGCGTGCCAGGGTCAGGGGTGAGATTGACAGCCCAGCTCAAGTGTGTCTTTACCAACGCACGTAGCGTGGGCAATAAACAGGAGGAGCTGGAAGCCATTGTACAGCAGGACGGCTACGACTTGGTCGCTGTCACAGAAACGTGGTGGGACAACTCGCATGACTGGCATGCTCTCATGGATGGCTACAGACACTTTAGGAAAGACAGGCCAACAAGGAGAGGTGGTGGAGTTTCTCTGTATGTGAGGGAGCAACTGGAATGCATTGAGCTTGGCCTGGGCGCAGATAAGGAACACGTTGAGAGCTTGTGGGTTAGAATAAAGGGACAGGTTCATACAGGTGACATTACGGTGGGTGTGTACTACAGGCCACCTGACCAGGAGGAGGAGGTTGATGAGGCCTTCTACAGGCAGCTGCAAGCAGCCTCACAGTCACAGGCCCTGGTTCTCATGGGAGACTTCAACCACCCTGACATCAGCTGGGAAGACCACACAGCTAGGCAGGCGCTATCCAGGAGGTTCCTACAGAGCATCGATGATAACTTTCTGATGCAAGTGGTGGAGGAACCAACAAGGAAAGGCGTGCTGCTGGACCTTGTATTAACAAACAAGGAGGGACTGGTGGAGGATGTGAAGGTCGGAGGTAGACTCGGCTGCAGTGACCACGAAATGGTCGAGTTCAGGATCCTGCGTGGAGGAAGCATGGCGATAAGCAGGATCAAAACCTTGGACCTCAGGAGGGCTAACTTTGGCCTCTTCAAGGAGCTACTGGCAGAAATCCCGTGGGCCAGGGCTCTCGAAGGCAGGGGGGTTCAAGGGTTCTGGTCGCTCTTTAAACGTCACTTCCTCCATGCTCAGGAGCGGTGCATCCCCCTGAGAAAGAAATGGAGCAAAGGAGGCAGGAGACCTGCATGGTTAAACAAGGAGCTTCTAGCAGAGATCAGGTGGAAGAGAAAGGTCCATGGAATGTGGAAAGAGGGGCAGGCCACTTGGGAAGAATACAGGAATGTGGTCAGAGCATGCAGGGATGCGACGAGGAAGGCCAAGGCCCACCTGGAATTGAAGCTGGCAGGGGATGTCAAAAACAACAAGAAGGGCTTCTTCAACTACATCAGCAGCAAAAGGAAGGCTAGGGACAATGTGGGGCCGCTGCTGAATGAGGCGGGTGTCCTGGCGACGGAGGATGCAGAGAAGGCAGAGCTACTGAATGCCTTCTTTGCTTCAGTCTTCAGTGCCAAGGCAGGCCCTCAGGAATCCCAGGCCCCGGAGATAAGAGAGGAGGCCCACAGAGAGGATGACTTTGCCTTGGTCGAGGAGGACTGTGTGAGGGATCGCTTAAGCGATCTGGACGTCCACAAGTCCATGGGCCCCAATGGAATGCACCCACGAGTGCTGAGGGAGCTGGCGGATGTCATTGCTGAGCCACTCTCCATCATCTTTGAGAGGTCCTGGAGGACAGGAGAGGTGCCTGAGGACTGGAGAAAGGCCAATGTCACTCCAATCTTCAAAAAGGGCAAGAAGGAGGACCCAGGGAACTACAGGCCGGTTAGCCTCACCTCCATCCCAGGAAAGGTGATGGAGCAGCTTATCCTGGAGGTCATCAACAAGCAAGTGGAGGAAAAGAAGGTTATCAGGAGTAGTCAGCATGGATTCACCAAGGGGAAATCATGCCTGACCAATCTGATAGCTTTCTATGATGACATGACTGGCTGGGTAGGTGAAGGGAGAGCCGCAGATGTTGTCTATCTAGACTTCAGCAAGGCTTTCGACACAGTCTCCCATGATATCCTCCTAGGGAAGCTCAGGAAGTGTGGGCTGGATGAGTGGTCGGTGAGGTGGATTGAGAACTGGCTGAATGGCAGAGCTCAGAGGGTTGTCATCAGCGGCGCTGAGTCTAGTTGGAGGCCGGTAACTAGTGGTGTCCCCCAAGGGTCAGTACTGGGCCCAGCCTTGTTCAACTTCTTCATCAACGACATGGATGAAGAGTCAGAGTGTACCCTCAGCAAGTTTGCTGATGACACCCAAATGGGAGGTGTGGTGGATACACCAGCAGGCTGTGCTGCCATTCAGCGTGACCTGGACAGGCTGGAGGGTTGGGCAGAGAGGAACCTGATGAGGTTCAACAAGGGCAAATGCAGGGTCCTGCACAGGGGAGGAACAAGCCCATGCCTCAGTACAGGCTTGGGGCGGACTTGCTGGAGAGCAGCTGTGCGGAGAGGGACCTGGGTGTCCTAGTGGACGACAGGTTAACCATGAGCCAGCAGTGTGCCCTGGCTGCCAAGAAGGCCAATGGCATTCTGGGATGCATCAAGAGGAGTGTGGCCAGCAGGTGGAGGGAGGTTCTCCTTCCCCTCTACACTGCCCTAGTGAGGCCTCATCTGGAGTACTGTGTCCAGTTCTGGCCTCCCCAGTGCAAGAAAGATGAAGAGCTACTGGAGAGAGTCCAGCGGAGGGCTACAAGGATGGTGAGGGGACTGGAAGATCTCTCCTATGAGGAGAGACTGAGGGAGATGGGCTTGTTCAGCCTGAAGAAGAGAAGGCTGCGAGGGCACCTTATAAATGCTTACAAATATCTGAAGGGTGTGCGTCAGGAGGATGGGGCCAAGCTCTTTTCAGTGATGCCCAGCGACAGGACAAGGGGCAATGGGCACAAACTGAAGCACAGGAAGTTCCGTCTGAATATGAGGAAGAATTTCTTCACTCTGAGGGTGACGGAGCACTGGAACAGGCTGCCCAGGGAGGTGGTGGAGTCTCCTTCTCTGGAGATATTCGAGACCCGCCTGGACAAGGTCCTCTACAACCTATTGTAGGTGACCCTGCTTCGGCAGGAGGGTTGGACTAGATGACCCACAGAGGTCCCTTCCAACCCCTACCATTCTGTGATTCTGTGATTCTGTGTGATACTGTGGGTGTGTACTACAGGCCACCTGACCAGGAGGAGGAAGTTGATGAGGCCTTCTACAGGCAGCTGCAAGCAGCCTCACAGTCACAGGCCCTGGTTCTCATGGGGGACTTCAACCACCCTGACATCAGCTGGGAAGACCACACAGCTAGACATGCACGGTCCAGGAGGTTCCTACAGCAAAATCGTCATCCTGATCTTTTTCCCCGAGGTAATAAAGAGCACAGCAACGAACACATACAGCAAGTAAGAGTTTACGTAGCACAGACATTTGATCAAAGTCAGAAACATTTTTACTGGCGACTATTTAACTAACACAGTAAATGCATATAACAAAATTTAACAAAATCTAAGAAAGCTGTTTTAACACACGCAGCTCAGCCCTGCTGTTTTCCCCGCCCCACGCTTGGACGCCAAATTTAATGTTATGGTTTGGCTGCGGCCGGCAACAAATTGCCACACGGCCGCCCCTCCCCCCGCCAGGGTGCGGAGGAGAATGGAAAGAAACAGGCAGAAACTGGTGGGTCGGGATAAGGGCAGTTTAACAGAACAGCAGACAAAGGGAAAAGTAACAACAACGATACAGATAAGGAGAATACACAAAACAAAACAGTGGAACACAGAACTCTCACTGCCTGAGCCGCGAGTGAGTTCCCGCTGCCCAGCTCCCCCCCAACCAGAACCCAGCATCGTCGACGGCACATGGTGTGGTATACCCTGCTCTGTTTGGCCAGGTGGGGTCAGCCCGCCCAGCTGTGTCCCTTCATGGATTCTGGCGAAAATTAACCCTGTCCTGGCCAACCCCAGGACACACAATTATAAAGGTCAGAGACACAGCCTTTCCTACTAACTCTATTTTGTCTTCTCCACCTTTAAAATCCCTACCCACGTCAGTATCATTCTCTCTTAAGCAGCCTCGTAAGCCAAGAGTTTTTGAATACTGCTTTTCTCTTGTGACTGCTAGTAGACATATATGATTCTTTCACCCTGAGATGTAAATACTAGTATATTCGTGAAGGTTCCCATGGCTGTAGTTCCAGTCACCTTAAAAAGTGAAGCTAGGGGATATCAGCAACCCCCTTTCTCTTCCTGACCTTTGGTTAAAGGAAAATGGCACGAGCATTCACGACAGGTCGAGGTGTGTGGTCTGTGACTGGACTGCTGTGCCCCAAATAGGATTTTTTGTGCTTTTTCTCCTATTTTGGAACTGCATTTATTTTGCTTCTATTATACAATGTATATACGTATATATGCTAATTCACACTTTAGCCATGGATAAGCATGTTTTAGTGTCTGTTTATATCAAAAAGTATATTCACCTAACAAATACTCTTTCTTTTTTCTGTGTCCAAAAACAGCCTTCATTCGAAAGTGTGCTTAAATATATGTTGGGGGTTTTTGGTATAAATGGTCTAGTAAGGCCCTCTGTTTTCAGTAGAACATAGTAACGTACTCAAAAGGCTTCCAGAATAGGACATATGTACTTGAGCGGAGCAGAGGGTCTCTAAAATACAAATCTCTGGGGTAGCAATTTTGAGCACTTTGGCATAAGCAATGCTAACCTTTTTGGTTGTCTGCTTCTTATTCTGCCAGCCTGTCTCAGTGTGTGTGAATCACTAGGCAGTAGGCAGCCGAGTTAGAAGAGAAGATACATATTTATTTAGGAAATTGAATGTCAAGAGCTTGCCTGCTCTTAATAGCTGATGGTGTTACAAGTCAGATGCTTTCCTTGTGCTGTCACTCCGCTTTAGGTTTCAGGGTAAATATCGTCTTGGCACTTCTAGTCTTGGCGGGCAGGCTGTGTGCTCTCCTCCTCTTCCTCCTCTGGAGATGCACCTTCACTCTCCTGGGCCATGGAAGGGACAGGACCTGTGAGAAGGAGGTCTTCAACTGGAGTGCTGCAGTTTCTGCTTCCCCCGCACATTGCCGCTGCTGCTTCCTCTACATTCCACCCCACGTTCTCATGCTGGTCCATGATGTACTGGCTGGTGTTGTGGGGCGTGCACATCCCTGGCAAGCAGTACCCTGCCATGTTCATGGGGCGGAGGCGCACGCTTGCCTCTCTCAGCATCGCTGCCGGCATGCACAGGGTTGTGACCCAGCAGCCCTTCTTCACGTTCCAGAGCAGCGTTTCCTCTTGGCCACTGGCCTGGTCTTGGTGGAGGACCTTGGTGCGTTTTTGTTGTAGTTGCCCATGCACAGGACACTTCGGCTGGCCATGCTGCCTCCCACAGCCGTTGGAGGAAGGCGCACGAGTGTCCTGATCCGTGAGGTCTTTCTCTCTCTCCTGTTGCCCGAGCTTGTCCTTTCTGTTGATACACCATTTTCTCCTGCGCTGCTGTCGCTGCCGTCGTCTTTGTCTCCTGCCAGCCCTGTTGTGCCGATGGAGCAAGCGGGGCCTGTTCTCTGGCTGCAGCTGCCGCCGCTGCCCTTGCCGGTTCCCACCGCCCTCCGCTTGCTGTGCCTCCTCGTGCTGCGCAGGAGTGACCGCGGCCGGCGGTGTGGTGTGGCTGGACGGGCTGTGCCAGGGGCGGTCTCCTCTCCTGCTGGGGTCTGGCTCTGCAGCGAGGACAGCATCCCTGTTCCCGTGGGGGCCGTTTACCTGGGAGGGCTGGGTTGGAGCCTTGTAGCTTGCCCGCCCCATGCTGACACCTTGCGGTCCCGCAGAGGGTCTTCACCTGAGGTGGGCTGGGGGCCAAGTGACAGGCTGCCTGCCACCCTGCCTGGTGGAACCAGCGGGGCCTGTTTGTGACACGGGCGTGGTGGCTGTGACAAGGCAACCAGCCTTTGTGACCTCAGCCAGCAGGGGGGACAGAGCGCATCTCTGCCTCTCGCCTGCATAAGCCCAGGCCCCAGGCCAGGTCTAGCTTCAGTGTCAGTCAGTCCTAATTTTTGCTTGCCTCAAAGCACCTGGTAAAAGTGAGTGAGTGTTATTCTAGCCACGTGGCAGAGAAAGATGCAGAGGGACTAAGCAACTTTCACAAGCTCGCACAGAAAGTCAGCATGGCCAAAAAGCCTTTCTCGCTCTCCTGACTCAAAATCCTGCATCCAGTCCTTCACATCATCTGTTGAAATTCATTCCTGTCCTTTTGTTGTGAAAGGTAGCAAGATGGATAGCAGGCCTATCTCAAGATTCACTTTCTATACGTCCTGTACTTACATCACAGCAGGTGCTGTTTGTAGCATCTCTGCTGTTGGCTTCCGGGGCTACAGAATAAATAAATAAAGAAATAGTCCGCTAAAGTGAGAGAAAAAGCCTTATAAAAGACAACTAGGTTGAAGACAGGTGTTGAAGCCACTGCAGGCGAAGGGCTCTGGAGCGGAGGCTCGCATCGAGGGACCCTTTCTCCGGTGGCAACCCCGCAGCAGCGAGGCGGCAAAAGCGCCGAGAGAGACAGCAGACCCCAGCCCCGCCGCCGCGCCCCCCGAGCGGGGAAGCGGGAGTTGCCGGCGAGCGGCAGCTCTGACTCAGCCGGGCGGAGTCGAGTGCGACAGCGGCCAAACCCCCGCGTGAAAGAGCGGCCCCCGGCGAGCGCGGGCGGACAGAGGCGGCGCAGCAGCCGGGGAGCGGCGCGGCAGCTCGCGCGGGCGGCTCGCGCGGGGAAGGCGAGCGGGCAGGGCGCTGCCCCCCCTCCGGGCTGCTGAAGTGGTGGGCATCGCCCATCCAGGAGATATTCTAACTGCGGTTACTGCTCGTGGGAAAGCTGTTGCTCGAAGGAGTGTGGGGACCCAGACGGAGGCCCCGCCCAAGGACACCGGTGTCCAGGTCTCTGCTGCAGGGAGTGCCTGAGCCTGGCACTCGTACCGGAGGACAGCAGAGAGAGCAGCTGTGTTCGGTGCGAGCAGGTGAATGATCTACTCGGCCTGGTGGCAGAGCTGAAAGAGGAAGTGGAGAGGTTGAGGAGCATCCAGGAGTGTGAGAGCGAGATGGGCTGGTGGAGCCGCACCCTGCCCTCCCTGAGGCAGAGGCAGAGGCAGAGGCAGCAGGAGGCGGCTCCACGAGAAGCACAGAACCCCCTACCCTCTTGCCACCGAGCAGAAAGAGGGGCCCTCAGAGATGGGGGGGAATGGAAACGGGTCCCTGCTCGGGGTGGCAAGCAAATCCCCTCCCGGCCTCCCTCACCTGCCCCATTACCCTTAAGCAACAGATACGGGGCTCTGGAATGTGAGGGACTGGCCACAGAAGACATGGGTGAAGCTCCATCCAGGGGGTTGCCTGGGACGAGTCAGTCAGCCCCATGTATTATGACTGCCTCGGCTAAGAAAAAAAGGAGGGTAATTGTCACAGGCGATTCCCTTCTGAGGGGAACAGAGGGCCCGATCTGCCGACCGGACCCATCCCACAGGGAAGTCCGCTGCCTCCCTGGGGCCCGGGTTAGGCATGTTGCTAAGAAGCTCCCTGGTCTGGTGCGGCCTTCTGATTATTACCCCCTCTTGGTAATGCAGGTTGGCGGGGACGAGATCGCAGAGAGAAGTCCCAAGGCCATCAAAAGGGACTTCAGGGCACTGGGGCGACTGGTTGAGGGATCAGGGGCACAGGTGGTGTTTTCCTTCATCCCATCAGTGGCAGGGAACAGCACTGAAAGGGGCAGGAAAACTCACCTGGTTAACCGATGGCTCAGGGACTGGTGCCATCGGTCGAATTTTGGCTTCTTTGATCACGGGGAGGTGTACACAGCACCGGGCCTGCTGGCGACAGGCGGAGTGCAGCTATCTCAAAGGGGAAAAAGGATTCTTGGCCACGAGCTGGCTGGGCTCATTGAGAGGGCTTTAAACTAGGTTCGAAGGGGGAAGGGGACATCGCCCACCTCACTAGGGATGAGCCCAGGCCTGGCGTGCCAGGGTCAGGGGTGAGATTGACAGCCCAGCTCAAGTGTGTCTTTACCAACGCACGTAGCATGGGCAATAAACAGGAGGAGCTGGATGCCATTTTACAGCAGGACGGCTACGACTTGGTCACTGTCACAGAAACGTGGTGGGACAACTCGCATGACTGGCATGCTCTCATGGATGGCTACAGACTCTTTAGGAAAGACAGGCCAACAAGGAGAGGTGGTGGAGTTGCTCTATTTGTGAAGGAGCAACTGCAATGCATTGAGCTTTGCCTGGGGGCAGATGAAGAAGGAGTTGAGAGCTTATGGGTTAGAATTAAGGGACAGCCTCACAAGGGTGACATTACGGTGGGTGTGTACTACAGGCCACCTGACCAGGAGGAGGAGGTTGATGAGGCCTTCTACAGGCAGCTGCAAGCAGCCTCACAGTCACAGGCCCTGGTTCTCATGGGAGACTTCAACCACCCTGACATCAGCTGGGAAGACCACACAGCTAGGCAGGCGCTATCCAGGAGGTTCCTACAGAGCATCGATGATAACTTTCTGATGCAAGTGGTGGAGGAACCAACAAGGAAAGGCGTGCTGCTGGACCTTGTATTAACAAACAAGGAGGGACTGGTGGAGGATGTGAAGGTCGGAGGTAGACTCGGCTGCAGTGACCACGAAATGGTCGAGTTCAGGATCCTGCGTGGAGGAAGCAGGGCGATAAGCAGGATCAAAACCTTGGACCTCAGGAGGGCTAACTTTGGCCTCTTCAAGGAGCTACTGGCAGAAATCCCGTGGGCCAGGGCTCTCGAAGGCAGGGGGGTTCAAGGGTTCTGGTCGCTCTTTAAACGTCACTTCCTCCATGCTCAGGAGCGGTGCATCCCCCTGAGAAAGAAATGGAGCAAAGGAGGCAGGAGACCTGCATGGTTAAACAAGGAGCTTCTAGCAGAGATCAGGTGGAAGAGAAAGGTCCATGGAATGTGGAAAGAAGGGCAGGCCACTTGGGAAGAATACAGGAATGTGGTCAGAGCATGCAGGGATGCGACGAGGAAGGCCAAGGCCCACCTGGAATTGAAGCTGGCAGGGGATGTCAAAAACAACAAGAAGGGCTTCTTCAACTACATCAGCAGCAAAAGGAAGGCTAGGGACAATGTGGGGCCGCTGCTGAATGAGGCGGGTGTCCTGGTGACGGAGGATGCAGAGAAGGCAGAACTACTGAATGCCTTCTTTGCTTCAGTCTTCAGTGCCAAGGCAGGCCCTCAGGAATCCCAGGCCCCGGAGATAAGAGAGGAGGCCCACAGAGAGGATGACTTTGCCTTGGTCAAGGAGGACTGTGTGAGGGATCGCTTAAGCGATCTGGACGTCCACAAGTCCATGGGCCCCAATGGAATGCACCCACGAGTGCTGAGGGAGCTGGCGGATGTCATTGCTGAGCCACTCTCCATCATCTTTGAGAGGTCCTGGAGGACAGGAGAGGTGCCTGAGGACTGGAGAAAGGCCAATGTCACTCCAATCTTCAAAAAGGGCAAGAAGGAGGACCCAGGGAACTAGAGGCCGGTTAGCCTCACCTCCATCCCAGGAAAGGTGATGGAGCAGCTTATCCTGGAGGTCATCAACAAGCAAGTGGAGGAAAAGAAGGTTATCAGGAGTAGTCAGCATGGATTCACCAAGGGGAAATCATGCCTGACCAATCTGATAGCTTTCTATGATGACATGACTGGCTGGGTAGGTGAAGGGAGAGCCGCAGATGTTGTCTATCTAGACTTCAGCAAGGCTTTCGACACAGTCTCCCATGATATGCTCCTAGGGAAGCTCAGGAAGTGTGGGCTGGATGAGTGGTCGGTGAGGTGGATTGAGAACTGGCTGAATGGCAGAGCTCAGAGGGTTGTCATCAGCGGCGCTGAGTCTAGTTGGAGGCCGGTAACTAGTGGTGTCCCCCAAGGGTCAGTACTGGGCCCAGCCTTGTTCAACTTCTTCATCAACGACATGGATGAAGAGTCAGAGTGTACCCTCAGCAAGTTTGCTGATGACACCCAAATGGGAGGTGTGGTGGATACACCAGCAGGCTGTGCTGCCATTCAGCGTGACCTGGACAGGCTGGAGAGTTGGGCAGAGAGGAACCTGATGAGGTTCAACAAGGGCAAATGCAGGGTCCTGCACAGGGGAGGAACAAGCCCATGCCTCAGTACAGGCTTGGGGCGGACTTGCTGGAGAGCAGCTGTGCGGAGAGGGACCTGGGTGTCCTAGTGGACGACAGGTTAACCATGAGCCAGCAGTGTGCCCTGGCTGCCAAGAAGGCCAATGGCATTCTGGGATGCATCAAGAGGAGTGTGGCCAGCAGGTGGAGGGAGGTTCTCCTTCCCCTCTACACTGCCCTAGTGAGGCCTCATCTGGAGTACTGTGTCCAGTTCTGGGCTCCCCAGTGCAAGAAAGATGAAGAGCTACTGGAGAGAGTCCAGCGGAGGGCTACAAGGATGGTGAGGGGACTGGAAGATCTCTCCTATGAGGAGAGACTGAGGGAGATGGGCTTGTTCAGCCTGAAGAAGAGAAGGCTGCGAGGGCACCTTATAAATGCTTACAAATATCTGAAGGGTGTGCGTCAGGAGGATGGGGCCAAGCTCTTTTCAGTGATGCCCAGCGACAGGACAAGGGGCAATGGGCACAAACTGAAGCACAGGAAGTTCCGTCTGAATATGAGGAAGAATTTCTTCACTCTGAGGGTGACGGAGCACTGGAACAGGCTGCCCAGGGAGGTGGTGGAGTCTCCTTCTCTGGAGATATTCGAGACCCGCCTGGACAAGGTCCTCTACAACCTATTGTAGGTGACCCTGCTTCGGCAGGAGGGTTGGACTAGATGACCCACAGAGGTCCCTTCCAACCCCTACCATTCTGTGATTCTGTGATTCTGTGTGATACTGTGGGTGTGTACTACAGGCCACCTGACCAGGAGGAGGAAGTTGATGAGGCCTTCTACAGGCAGCTGCAAGCAGCCTCACAGTCACAGGCCCTGGTTCTCATGGGGGACTTCAACCACCCTGACATCAGCTGGGAAGACCACACAGCTAGGCATGCACAGTCCAGGAGGTTCCTACAGCAAAATCGTCATCCTGATCTTTTTCCCCGAGGTAATAAAGAGCACGGCAGCAAACACATACAGCAAGTAAGAGTTTACGTAGCACAGACATTTGATCAAAGTCAGAAACATTTTTACTGGCGACTATTTAACTAACACAGTAAATGCATATAACAAAATTTAACAAAATCTAAGAAAGCTGTTTTAACACACGCAGCTCAGCCCTGCTGTTTTCCCCGCCCCACGCTTGGACGCCAAATTTAATGTTATGGTTTGGCTGCGGCCGGCAACAAATTGCCACACGGCCGCCCCTCCCCCCGCCAGGGTGCGGAGGAGAATGGAAAGAAACAGGCAGAAACTGGTGGGTCGGGATAAGGGCAGTTTAACAGAACAGCAGACAAAGGGAAAAGTAACAACAACGATACAGATAAGGAGAATACACAAAACAAAACAGTGGAACACAGAACTCTCACTGCCTGAGCCGCGAGTGAGTTCCCGCTGCCCAGCTCCCCCCCAACCAGAACCCAGCATCGTCGACGGCACATGGTGTGGTATACCCTGCTCTGTTTGGCCAGGTGGGGTCAGCCCGCCCAGCTGTGTCCCTTCATGGATTCTGGCGAAAATTAACCCTGTCCTGGCCAACCCCAGGACACACAATTATAAAGGTCAGAGACACAGCCTTTCCTACTAACTCTATTTTGTCTTCTCCACCTTTAAAATCCCTACCCACGTCAGTATCATTCTCTCTTAAGCAGCCTCGTAAGCCAAGAGTTTTTGAATACTGCTTTTCTCTTGTGACTGCTAGTAGACATATATGATTCTTTCACCCTGAGATGTAAATACTAGTATATTCGTGAAGGTTCCCATGGCTGTAGTTCCAGTCACCTTAAAAAGTGAAGCTAGGGGATATCAGCAACCCCCTTTCTCTTCCTGACCTTTGGTTAAAGGAAAATGGCACGAGCATTCACGACAGGTCGAGGTGTGTGGTCTGTGACTGGACTGCTGTGCCCCAAATAGGATTTTTTGTGCTTTTTCTCCTATTTTGGAACTGCATTTATTTTGCTTCTATTATACAATGTATATACGTATATATGCTAATTCACACTTTAGCCATGGATAAGCATGTTTTAGTGTCTGTTTATATCAAAAAGTATATTCACCTAACAAATACTCTTTCTTTTTTCTGTGTCCAAAAACAGCCTTCATTCGAAAGTGTGCTTAAATATATGTTGGGGGTTTTTGGTATAAATGGTCTAGTAAGGCCCTCTGTTTTCAGTAGAACATAGTAACGTACTCAAAAGGCTTTCAGAATAGGACATATGTACTTGAGCGGAGCAGAGGGTCTCTAAAATACAAATCTCTGGGGTAGCAATTTTGAGCACTTTGGCATAAGCAATGCTAACCTTTTTGGTTGTCTGCTTCTTATTCTGCCAGCCTGTCTCAGTGTGTGTGAATCACTAGGCAGTAGGCAGCCGAGTTAGAAGAGAAGATACATATTTATTTAGGAAATTGAATGTCAAGAGCTTGCCTGCTCTTAATAGCTGATGGTGTTACAAGTCAGATGCTTTCCTTGTGCTGTCACTCCGCTTTAGGTTTCAGGGTAAATATCGTCTTGGCACTTCTAGTCTTGGCGGGCAGGCTGTGTGCTCTCCTCCTCTTCCTCCTCTGGAGATGCACCTTCACTCTCCTGGGCCATGGAAGGGACAGGACCTGTGAGAAGGAGGTCTTCAACTGGAGTGCTGCAGTTTCTGCTTCCCCCGCACATTGCCGCTGCTTCTTCCTCTACATTTCACCCCACGTTCTCATGCTGGTCCATGATGTACTGGCTGGTGTTGTGGGGCGTGCACATCCCTGGCAAGCAGTACCCTGCCATGTTCATGGGGCGGAGGCGCACGCTTGCCTCTCTCAGCATCGCTGCCGGCATGCACAGGGTTGTGACCCAGCAGCCCTTCTTCACGTTCCAGAGCAGCGTTTCCTCTTGGCCACTGGCCTGGTCTTGGTGGAGGACCTTGGTGCGTTTTTGTTGTAGTTGCCCATGCACAGGACACTTCGGCTGGCCATGCTGCCTCCCACAGCCGTTGGAGGAAGGCGCACGAGTGTCCTGATCCGTGAGGTCTTTCTCTCTCTCCTGTTGCCCGAGCTTGTCCTTTCTGTTGATACACCATTTTCTCCTGCGCTGCTGTCGCTGCCGTCGTCTTTGTCTCCTGCCAGCCCTGTTGTGCCGATGGAGCAAGCGGGGCCTGTTCTCTGGCTGCAGCTGCCGCCGCTGCCCTTGCCGGTTCCCACCGCCCTCCGCTTGCTGTGCCTCCTCGTGCTGCGCAGGAGTGACCGCGGCCGGCGGTGTGGTGTGGCTGGACGGGCTGTGCCAGGGGCGGTCTCCTCTCCTGCTGGGGTCTGGCTCTGCAGCGAGGACAGCATCCCTGTTCCCGTGGGGGCCGTTTACCTGGGAGGGCTGGGTTGGAGCCTTGTAGCTTGCCCGCCCCATGCTGACACCTTGCGGTCCCGCAGAGGGTCTTCACCTGAGGTGGGCTGGGGGCCAAGTGACAGGCTGCCTGCCACCCTGCCTGGTGGAACCAGCGGGGCCTGTTTGTGACACGGGCGTGGTGGCTGTGACAAGGCAACCAGCCTTTGTGACCTCAGCCAGCAGGGGGGACAGAGCGCATCTCTGCCTCTCGCCTGCATAAGCCCAGGCCCCAGGCCAGGTCTAGCTTCAGTGTCAGTCAGTCCTAATTTTCGCTTGCCTCAAAGCACCTGGTAAAAGTGAGTGAGTGTTATTCTAGCCACGTGGCAGAGAAAGATGCAGAGGGACTAAGCAACTTTCACAAGCTCGCACAGAAAGTCAGCATGGCCAAAAAGCCTTTCTCGCTCTCCTGACTCAAAATCCTGCATCCAGTCCTTCACATCATCTGTTGAAATTCATTCCTGTCCTTTTGTTGTGAAAGGTAGCAAGATGGATAGCAGGCCTATCTCAAGATTCACTTTCTATACGTCCTGTACTTACATCACAGCAGGTGCTGTTTGTAGCATCTCTGCTGTTGGCTTCCGGGGCTACAGAACAAATAAATAAAGAAATAGTCCGCTAAAGCGAGAGAAAAAGCTTTATAAAAGACAACTAGGTTGAAGACAGGTGTTGAAGCCACTGCAGGCGAAGGGCTCTGGAGCGGAGGCTCGCGCCGAGGGACCCTTTCTCCGGTGGCAACCCCGCAGCGGCGAGGCGGCAAAAGCGCCGAGAGAGACAGCAGACCCCAGCCCCGCCGCCGCGCCCCCCGAGCGGGGAAGCGGGAGTTGCCGGCGAGCGGCAGCTCTGACTCAGCCGGGCGGAGTCGAGTGCGACAGCGGCCAAACCCCCGCGTGAAAGAGCGGCCCCCGGCGAGCGCGGGCGGACAGAGGCGGCGCAGCAGCCGGGGAGCGGCGCGGCAGCTCGCGCGGGCGGCTCGCGCGGGGAAGGCGAGCGAGCAGGGTGCAGTCCCCTGATTTGGGGAATTGATAATTAGTTCGTTTTTACTATAGCTTTAGTTTAATTTTGTTATATAATTTTGCATCTATGTTAAAGTAAGAGTTAAAACACTGTTATTCAGTTTAGTTCTCTTCTTTGTCACCTTGCTAACAAGGACTGTTGTGGCTCAAATGTAGCTAACAAGGTCTGCTTGCGAGAGAGACGAAGAGAAACAAGGACTGATAACCAGAACTTTGTTGTCTGTAAGAAGCAACTCTCCAGTTGAAGCTGGTTCTATGATTTGGGACTCAGCCAACACAGACAACTTAGGAATTTTAGAGCCAAAGGTGAAAGCACACAGCAAGGAAGACTATGATCCTTCATCCAGAAGACCCCCACAGACGACCACCAGACGACACCGCGCAAGTGCTAAAGGGGGGTGGAGTATGATAATGAATTCCTAGAAATAATTTCAATAGTCCAGCCTACTTTGTTAAGCTTTGTAATAAATAGGTGCATGCTTCGTGACTCGGTGTGCAAGTTAGGAGGAGCGATCCCCCTTGCACCTGGCGCCGTAGTAAACATACCTGCTTTATAACTCTCTGAGTTGTGACATTTCATTCCGCACATCTATTTGGCACCCCAGATGGGACCCTCTCCGTCCGGCTGCGGGATCTGCTGAGGACGGGACTCTTCTGGGCGCCCCTGAGGTTTCTCGAGAGGACTCCCCTACTCACCCAGGTCACCGCGGGGACAGACAGGGACCATCACCAGTGGACCAGGTATGTTTATACTGTAAGGGGATACCTGTAAGTCGTGAGGAGACGTCCCATGCGAGGTAAAGAACATTGATGCTCGCCCCTGGGTTGGGGGTTTGACGTCCCCATAAGATGGTGGTGGGGGTTTGAGGTCCCCGTAAGGTGGTGGGGTAAGACTTGTAAGTCTTGTACCCCGACTAATGGTAACTTGGGTTCTCCTGACTGCGGCAGCAGGAGTTATATTTGGTATTGCCATGGTTATTGTTATATGCTGTAAAAATTCGGTACCGTGTGTTGTGTGAAGGATCATAACATCTAACACTACTATAACACCTAACAATAAGGCCTTGATGTTTGTATGAAGTGCCGGGCTAGCCGCAGAATGTATGTGTATTATTGTGCTGTTATTGTGTGTTAAAAGTGCTGGGTGAGTGATTGGACGAGTGAGATGCAGCCTGGCTGCAAAGTGAGAGCAGAGTTCTGATCCGCAGTTTCGTCTTCTCTGCAAGGAGAGCAAGCCAGAGACTAAGGAAGAGTGTGGCAGACTGTGAAACAGGGTTACTTGAATCAAGTATTAACCCTTGGTGTTCTGTACATGGGGATTTTTCATGTAACTCGGTTTTTAAGTGTTTTGTTTGTGAGAAAAACGTTTGGGTACTATTTAGAGACGATTGTCAGTGTACGTAATGTGGAAATTGGTCTGACTGGGACAGGATTGATCACTCAGGCGGACTTAAGCAAGCGATTTGAGGAAATTGAGGAAATATTGAAATTCAGTGAAATTCGGGCAATAAAAGTACAGCTACAGAATTCTTGTTATTACATGGGAAGGGACATAGGACAGAGTAGCACTGTGGTCCCTCAATGTGGACCTCGTACTAGCTCCTGTCCACTTTGTCACTGCTGTTGCCTATTTGTTCACACTCAGTGTTAAATGTTTTAGAAGTACATTAGTTTTGTCAGATGGAAGACAGGAGTTTTATGTTAATAATTGTCTTGAATTTAGGTGTATTTGCTGTGGGGTGAGTACAGCTCTGCACCTTCTGCCTCAGATAAGGTATTAGTGCTGTTGGTTTAATCAGACTGTATTCCTTAACTAGCAAGGGAGGAAGACAGGGAAAGTTCCTGCCAGATACACTAGGAGAGCAAAACATTAAATGAATAATGAGAGGTAAACAAAGTGGAGAGACAGGGAAAAAGAGCCTTTTAGGCTGTATTTTGACTCACTGGAAGGATATAGGAGGACCACTAGGCAGGAGTGTGAACAAAAGGACCTTAATAAAGTATTGTAATCAGTGATGGCTTTGGTATAAATTAGATGATGAGGAAAATAGCCCTCTAATGGAACCCTGAATTATAATACTTTGTTGCAATTGATGTTATTTTTGAGAAGAAAAAAGAAGTGGGATAAGGTTTCGTATGCAGCTGGTAACTATTTCTCGGTGCTTAAAGTATAGAAGTTTGGTTAAGAGTTGGAGCTGTCGGTGTTAAAAGTATTTTTTTAAGTGCAAAGTTGGTTTGTCGTATGTTGATTGAGGGACAGAGAGGTGGACGTGGTAAATAATGGGTATTTCACGAAGCAGAGAGATACGGAAGAAAAGCCCTTTGGGCTGTATTTTGTATAAAAAAAGAAAGAAGAACAAGGAAGTTGGAAGGATGTTGCTCAGCGTGTATTATAGGGCAGAGATGTACTAATTTGGATAAAACGAAAGATCCTGGAGGGATCATGTATCTGACCTGCCAGAACATTATTCACTGGGCAGTCAGCAAGTGATGCAGAAACTAAGAGCGGCAGGAATTTGGAAAATTTATTAGACAAGGCGTGGAGAGTGTTTAGTAACAGGGAGGAGGAGGATCCAAAGAAAGATAAGCAGATGTTGTTAGCAGCATTACAAGAAAGTAAAAGAAGCGGATGTTAGTAGCAGTGTTACAAAACAGTGAAAGATTCAGAAGTGAAGGACCTGAGAGGCCCTTGGAAAGAAATCGATGTGCGTGTTGTAGGCAGAGGGGACATTAAAAAAATGAGTGTCCAGAAAGGCAGAGCAGAAGGAAAAGAATACAGGCCCACGTCCAAGAGGATTGACGGGGACCTAGGGAATCTACCCTAGCGGATCCACTGGTTGTATTAAAGCTAAGGAAACGACAACAGAGCGTGGAATTTTTAGTTGATACTGGAGCAACATTGTCAGTTTTAAATCAGGCTTTGACACCTGTAGATAATGACTTTGTAACGGTAAGGGGAGCTACTGGCCAAAGTGAAAAGGTATACTTTCTAAAATCAATTAGCTAAAGACTTGGAACAATGGGAGCGACCCCATGGAGCAGGAACAATATTACAATACGTACATAATCTATTAATAGCCATTGAAATGAAAGAACTTTGTATAATATGGACAATCAGTCTGCTAAATTTCCTTGGACTTAATGGCTATCGAGTTTCTCCACAGAAAGCCTAAATAGCTCAACAGCAAGTAACCTACCTCGAGTATGAGATAGCCGCGGGCCAATGAACACCAGGGACAACAAGGAAGAAGGCCATCTGTCAGACCCCTCAACCACAGACACCTAAAGAGCTCTGCACGTTCCTGAGAATGACAGGATGGTGTCACCTATGGATATATAATTACGAACTCTTGGTAAAACCGCTCTATGAACTATTAAAATCTGATAAAAAACTCCTCATCTGGAATAAGGAAGCAAAAAGAGCATTCCAACAGCTAAAGAAAAAGCTGATGGATGCCCCTGCTTTGGGATTACCAGACACTACTAAGCCCTTCTGGCTGTTCTCTCATGAAAAGCAGGGAATAACCCTAGGAATCCTAACCCAAAATCTGGAACCATATCGGAGGGTGGTGGCATACTTCTCTAAACAACTTGATGAAGTAAGCAAGGGTTGGCCTAGCTGCCTGAGGGCAGTAGCAGCAGTAGTGCTGAACATTCAAGAAGCACGTAAATTTACACTAGGCCAAAAGATTACAATACTGGTATCTCATACTGTATCAGCAGTATTAGAGGTGAAGGGAGGACACTGACTCTCACCACAAAAGTTTCTTAAATGTCAAGCTATCCTGGTAGAGCAGGAAGGTGTGGAAATAGTGGTTACTAACATTGTCAATCCAGCATCTTTCCTCAGCAGGACCACAGGGGAACCAGTATTGCATGACTACTTGGAAACGATTGAAGCAGTCTATTCCAGCCAACCTGACCTAAAAGAGGAGCCACTGGAGGACGCTGAAGATTGCTGGTACACTGACAGAAGCAGCTTCGTTCGACAAGATGTCAGCAAGGCAGGATATGCGGTAACCACTACAGATCAGGTAAACGAGTCCAAAGCCCTTGCCCCAAACACCTCAGCTCAAAAGGCAGAAATAATAGCCTTAACTCAAGCATTAGAACTAGCTACAGGCAGAAAATTAATATCTGGATGGACTCTAAATACGCCTTTGGGGTAGTCCATGCTCTTGGAGCTGTGTAGAAAGAAAGAAGACTCCTATCTACCCAAGGAAAACATATAAAACATGCCGAAGAAATTCTTAAGCTCTTGGAAGCAGTGCAGCTACCCGAGAAAGTGGCTATTATGCATTGTATAGTTCATCAGAAAGGAGACACCGCTCAAGAACTGGGCAATGCCATGGCAGACTGTGAGGCTAAAAGAGTAGCTGAGAAGAGTGAATTGGGGGTGCAGTCTTTAGTCCCAGACGGTAAAGTACAAATTGATTGTGAACCCAAGTATTCTAAAGAAGATCAAAAATTAATTGAAGACCTAGGGGAAAAAAAAAAATAAATAGAGAAAGGTAGGTGGGCAAAGACTCCACAAGGTAAAACAATAATACCATTTGCATTGTTATGGGCCATAGTTATGCCAGAACATAGAAAATCTCATGAGGGAACAGAGGCCCTGTATAAATACTTGAACCGGCTGATAGTCGCCCGAAATCTATACACTACTATCAAGCAGGTAACACAACAATACGAGGTTTGTTTACAGAGTAACCCTAAGATAGGACCTAAAGCCCAACTAGGACAAATCGGGAAAGGTAATTACCCAGGGCAGCAGTGGCAAATTGATTTCTCAGAACTGCCAAGAAAAGGGGGGTTTTGATACCTGCTAGTCTTGACGGATACCTTTTCAGGATGGCCAGAAGCATTCCCTTGTCGAACTAATAAAGCTAGAGAAGTAACCAAGGTACTATTGCAAGAAGTAATACTGAGATTTGGGGTTCCTGCGGTAATCTCATCGGACAAAAGGTGACATTTTATTGCCAAGATCATTCAACAAGTTAGTAAACATTTGGGAATAGATTGGCAATTACATACCCCATATAATCCAAAATCAAGCAGTCAAGTGGAAAAGATGAACCACCTAATTAAATTGCAAATTGTAAAATTGGTTCAAGAAGCTAACCTGTCTTGGCCCCAGTCATTGCCATTAGCACTCCTAAGAATTAGAACCAAACCCAGAACCAAAAACAAAAAGACTAAGTGCTTTCAAAATAATACACGGGAGGACCTACATTGTACAGGCAGGAACATCAACTCAAGTTGGGGATGAGGTATTAACTAGCTATATAATAAGTTTGCAGAAGCAGCTTCGAAAAGTAGAGAAACTGGTCTTAGGAACTAGAGCGCGAGGTCTTAATGGGCCCGTACATAATATTGAACCTGGTGACTATGTATGTATCAGATCTCTTTTAGATACTCCATTAGAACCGAAATGGGAAGGACCGTTCCAAGTGCTGTTGACATCCCACACAGCAGTCAAGATTAAGGAGCAGACATCCTGGACCCATCATACAAGAGTGAAGAAAGCTCCTCAGCAGCAATGGAAAACAATGTCCACTGGACCCCTGAAGCTCTGCATCCAAAGACTCTAACATGGACTAACCAAGCTAAGCTAAGAACCTTTGCAATAATGTGGGTGGTAACTGTGCTGAAACCCATGAGAGTTAATACTTGAGAATGGCCTTGGTCAAAAGCCTATTTTGATATACAGGAATTATGGGAAAAGACTTAGCGGGAATGAATCTAGCAACTGTCATCATATATGACAACGGGGAATTGCAATTACATGAATCAAAATGGAAGCATTCGATGCATAGACGGAAGATTGATAAAAGGAAAACAATCCACGTAGGTTGCAGAATCTTTAGTACTAGCTGTAGAAAAAATTTCCCTCCTTTAACCCAAGTTACTATGAGATTTTCTGAACAAAGAACAGAACCCACAATAGGTGGGGAACATTGTGCATCTGATGTTTGTTGGTTCAATTTTACTATAATTCAGTCAGTATCTGTTGTCTGTTTAAAGAGCACTGGCAGAGGAGACAGAGCATTATCATTTAAATTTGGATTGGACATATCACAGGAAAAGATTTCGACTACGGCTATACCTGTGCCCATCACGGTGTCAACTTCTCCTACACCCCAGAAAATGACGGCACCTTATGTATATGAAGTGGGCCCCTATATAGTTAAGCGTATGGGCAAATGGAAAATGATAGTTCATTAAAGAAAGTGGAGCTAATAATGATTCTCACATCTCAAAGGAGAAAAAGGGATACAACAAGCTTTGTGGGAACGGGTTTAGGAATTTTGAACAGTATAGATTCCGAGGTGCTGGCGAATAAGTTGTCCACCATTAAGCGAGATTTAAGTAAAATACAACACCCATTACGACTGTTACTCTTAGCCATAGGTAATAACCAATATCTAGTGTCAGATGTACTACCCCAATTGGAAGGGCTAAATGAGAAAAGCCTGGATCCATAGTTGAATCTGTAGAAGCCACCCACAATAGTACCTAGCTGTGCTCAAGCTCAGTTATAAATACGATCTATGACAGCAGCTATTGTCAGGGAGGGAGAACAAGGCATTTTACCTCTGGAAATTCGAAAGGTAATTTGGGAAAATGCAACAGAATTCGAGAAGAACTTTCAGTCTTGGTGGAAATTACTTAATTTTACATATAATCCCTTTAATAACATAGCCACAGCATTTGTGTTAACAATATCCGAGGCCACCGTATATGACATTTATCTTATTGTTGCATTACGGATATTCCTTAATGAGACTTTGGTTCACCTTTTGGAACATGAAAACTGGGCGAGACAAAGTAAGAATAGGTGGCTAACAGTTAATGAAGAAATATCCATTACAAGAGAACACCAAGGCTACATTTGTGAAGGAAATTCATTACAGGCCCAAGATATCTGACAGTGACAGTGCCAAATATTTTGCCAAAACCCTTGAGGAGGGTGACTTTATAGCAAAAGAATTTGGAAAAGAAGAAAGAAAAGGGGGGACTTGATGTGGGGAATTGACAATTAGTTCGATTTTGCTATAGCCTTAGTTTAATTTTGTTATATAATTTTGCATCTATGTTAAAGTAAGAGTTAAACACTGTTATTCAGTTTAGTTCTGTTCTTTGTCACCTTGCTAACAAGGACTGTTGTGGCTCAAATATAGCTAACAAGGACTGCTGCGAGACAGACGAAGAGAAACAAGGACTGATAACCAGAACTTTGTTGTCTGTAAGAAGCAACTCTCTAGTTGAAACTGGTTCTATGGTTTGGGACTCAGCCAACACAGACAACTTAGGAATTTTTGAGCCAAAGGTGAAAGCACACAGTAAGGAAGACTATGAGCCTTCATCCAGAAGACCCCCACAGACGACCACCAGACGACACCGCGCAAGTGCTAAAGGGGGGTGGAGTATGATAATGAATTCCTAGAAATAATTACAATAGCCCAGCCTACTTGGATAAGCTTTGTAATAAATAGGTGCATGCTTCGTGACTCGGTGTGCAAGTTAGGAGGAGCGAACCCCCTTGCACCCGGCGCCGCAGTAAACATACCTGCTTTATAACTCTCGGAGTTGTGACATTTCATTCCGCATGTCACCCCTCTCCTGGCTACTCAAGTGGTGGGCATCACCCATCCAGGAGATATTCTAACTGTGGTTACCGCTGGTGGGAAAGCTGTTGCTCGAAGGAGTGTGGGGACCCAGACGGAGGCCCCGCCCAAGGACACAGGTGTCCAGGTCTCTGCTGCAGGGAGTGCCTGAGCCTGGCACTCGTACCGGAGGACAGTAGAGAGAGCAGCTGTGTTTGGTGCGAGCAGGTGAATGATCTACTCGGCCTGGTGGCAGAGCTGAAAGAGGAAGTGGAGAGGTTGAGGAGCATCCAGTAGTGTGAGTGAGATGGGCTGGTGGAGCCGCACCCTGCCCTCCCTGAGGCAGAGGCAGAGGCAGAGGCAGCAGGAGGCGGCTCCACGAGAAGCAGAGAACCCTCTACCCTCTTGCCACCGAGCAGAAAGAGGGGCCCTCAGAGATGGGGGGGAATGGAAACGGGTCCCTGCTCGGGGTGGCAAGCAAATCCCCTCCCGGCCTCCCTCACCTGCCCCATTACCCTTAAGCAACAGATATGGGGCTCTGGAATGTGAGGGACCGGCCACAGAAGACATGGGTGAAGCTCCATCCAGGGGGTTGCCTGGGACGAGTCAGTCAGCCCCACGTATTATGACTGCCTCGGCTAAGAAAAAAAGGAGGGTAATTGTCACAGGCGATTCCCTTCTGAGGGGAACAGAGGGCCCGATCTGCCGACCGGACCCATCCCAGGGAAGTCCGCTGCCTCCCTGGGGCCCGGGTTAGGCATGTTGCTAAGAAGCTCCCTGGTCTGGTGCGGCCTTCTGATTATTACCCCCTCTTGGTAATGCAGGTTGGCGGGGACGAGATTGCAGAGAGAAGTCCCAAGGCCATCAAAAGGGACTTCAGGGCACTGGGGCGACTGGTTGAGGGATCAGGGGCACAGGTGGTGTTTTCCTTCATCCCATCAGTGGCAGGGAACAGCACTGAAAGGGGCAGGAAAACTCACCTGGTTAACCGATGGTTCAGGGACTGGTGCCATCGGTCAAATTTTGGCTTCTTTGATCATGGGGAGGTGTACACAGCACCGGGCCTGCTGGCGACAGGCGGAGTGCAGCTATCTCAAAGGGGAAAAAGGATTCTTGGCCACGAGCTGGCGGGGCTCATTAAGAGGGCTTTAAACTAGGTTCGAAGGGGGAAGGGGACATTGCCCACCTCACTAGGGATGAGCCCAGGCTTGGCGTGCCAGGGTCAGGGGTGAGATTGACAGCCCAGCTCAAGTGTGTCTTTACCAACGCACGTAGCGTGGGCAATAAACAGGAGGAGCTGGAAGCCATTGTACAGCAGGACGGCTACGACTTGGTCACTGTCACAGAAACGTGGTGGGACAACTCGCATGACTGGCATGCTCTCATGGATGGCTACAGACACTTTAGGAAAGACAGGCCAACAAGAAGAGGTGGTGGAGTTTCTCTGTATGTGAGGGAGCAACTGCAATGCATTGAGTTTTGCCTGGGGGCAGATGAAGAAAGAGTTGAGAGCTTATGGGTTAGAATTAAGGGACAGCCTCACAAGGGTGACATTACTGTGGGTGTGTACTACAGGCCACCTGACCAGGAGGAGGAGGTTGATGAGGCCTTCTACAGGCAGCTGCAAGCAGCCTCACAGTCACAGGCCCTGGTTCTCATGGGAGACTTCAACCACCCTGACATCAGCTGGGAAGACCACACAGCTAGGCATGCACAGTCCAGGAGGTTCCTACAGTAAAATTGTCATGCTGATCATATAACAAAATTTTACAAAATCTAAGAAAGCTGTTTGAACCACACATCAGCCATGCTGTTTTTCCCGCCCCACGCTTTAACGCCAAATTTAATGGTATGATTTGGCTGCGGCTGGCAACAAATTGCCACACGGCCGCCCCTCCCCTGGCCAGGGTGCAGAGGAGAATGGAAAGAAAGAGGCAGAAACTGATGGGTTGGGATAAGGACAGTTTAACAGAACAGCAGACAAAGGGAACAGTAACAACAATGATACAGATAAGGGGAATACACAAAACAAACAATCAGAACAGAGGCCGCAGAACAGAGCCACTGTCTCCTGGACCGCCGCCGCTCCACGCTCCCAAGCTGTGAGTGAGTTCCCGCCACCCCACTCCCCAACACTGGAACTCAGCATGATGGCACATGGTATGGAATACCCTGTTCTGTTTTGCCAGGTTGGGTCATCCCGCCTGGCTGTGCCCCTCCCTGGCTTCCAGTGAAAATTAACCTTGTCCTGGCTGAACCCAGGGCAATCCCCCATGCCATCAGCAGCTCTTCATGTTCCCAGTGGAACACCTGTGCTCTGCGAAAGAAAAGAATTCAAGGATTGAGGGGAGGAAGTGACGGAGAGCACTAAAGCACCTTTCACAGCTGTTGCAGTAGGTTGAATCAGTCCCTAAGCTCTTGTGCAGAGGTGAAGCACCATGCCATGGTGTTGGATTTGCTGCCCATACCACATCTGTTTGAGGGAAGATGCATATCAGTTGGAGAGGGCAACACTTGTTAATCATGATGAGTATGGTGCAGCCCAGCTATACAAAGGAATGTGGGTGTTCAGATATCTAGACCCCAAGCACATTCTATGGTGTGTACCTACAATTTGAAGACTGTTTTGCCAGCCACTCTAGATCAAAGTCAGTGAGGAAAGTAGAAATTTCTGTGGTAGACAAAAATCAACTATTGTACTCCAAAATCCAAGAAGTATTAAATGGAACATAATCTTTCAAACTTCTTCCTTGGAAGAAACCTCCAAAACCACGGACCAGAGCTCCATCACTTGTACAGTGGTCAGCTATACCAATCTAATGCAGATCTTATCCAGTTGCAGAAATCTAGCCAGGGAGTTCACAGTTTCTGCGTGTATGTTTTTCTTTTAATGTGGTTTCTCAGAACTTCAGACTTTATTCCACATTGCAAATCAGACCAAGTCTCATGGAACTCAGCTGAGATGCTCAGGTGCAGACCTGCTTCATGTGAACAGACCTTCTGAATCCTGCTACCGAATTGGACTCTTCAGAGGTTTGGGAGAGGTGCTCACCATGCAGAGTACATGTGCTACCTGCTCTGCTACTTTTCTCTGCCTGAGCCTTCACTTCTCTTCCTCTGTAGTTCAGTATCCTGCAACAGCTCTGACAAACATAAAGTCTAAGCCTGTCCTTCTCTTTCAAGCAGTCTTGCAACTTCTCCATTCAAGTGCATGCTAAACTTACGCCTGTGTTAGGGAAATCTTCTGACTTCTACAACTGTGAATGTGTGATAAAAGCAAAAAGTGAATGTGAAATTTCACCAAAAGAAGAAGTTCTACCAGAACTGCACCAAAAGAGACGCAGACAAGAAACTCCTACAATATGTCCTTAGGTCTGAAATGTCATGCCTGGCATACACTAGAAATAAAAAGAGTGCTGCGATGCAGACACTGGACAACTCTATTCTTACTGACTTCTGTTTCCAATGACTGTGAAGACTCCTAGGGAATATTGTCAAGGCCACAAGCATTAGTGTAGCTGTCATTTTCCACTGACTTTTATGAGAGAAAAGCCTTTAGAAATTTTCTACTCGAGTTATCATAGCACTACATTCACAAAGTGAATGTGCATGAAGCTGATTGATCTTAGCAAAAGCTAGATAAATTCAGAAAAACTAAGAGCCTTGAAAAAATGGTGTGATGGAAAAAAACTAAGCACCAGAGACTGTGCCTAGTCCTGTACCCATACTGTAAGTCTCTGCTTCCTAGGGAAAACAAACAAACACACACCACCATTAATAAAGACAATGTTCTGGTGCAAGTTCATAAGGTCAAGCACACTCACTGTATTCTCAATTTTATTCATTATACATATAGAATATCAGGTGTGATCCCATTATATTGTGAATGGATGTTAAAGCAAAAATAATAATCCCTTCTCTTCTGTCCCACTGAGTCTACTACCTTTCACTATTCGTATTATTGACATCTGCAAGAACAGTAACCTCGGTCTTATTTGGTTGCATTTAGAAAAGCTGTTTGCATGAGTTTCTGTAATTACTTCAAGAGTGATATTTATGAGATTTGGCGTTCTTATTTATTAAAAAGAAGGAAGGCTAACTCATATTTCAGGCAAAGGCAATAAAATAGAGAACTCCTAGTAGGTAAAAGGGTGTTTGCCTAGCTGGGTGTGTTTAGAAAAGTTGGGAAGCCAGAAGGACACAATAAAAGGAGAGAATCTTATTGCTCTGAAGTTGAAAATGCAAATGCTTCTCTCAGCAACCAAATCAGGCAGAATTTTTAGGAGCAAACCCAGATCTAGACCATCCTAACATAAAATAATTGCTTTAACATTAATTTGTGGTATGCAAAGTCATACATTTTCAACACAGGAAGACAGGTGTACCACTTTAATTTAAATTCTCTGCCCCCTAGACTGAAAAGTATATATATCCTTTGTATGCAGAGTCCAAGTACCTGAGTGACAAACAAAAGGTGTTAGATTTGCAGATAGTTCTCTCTGCCAAATACTCAGTACTGGGGCAAGAACCTGGAAAGTCTATTAAGAATAAAGAACTGAATAAAAAATAAATTAATTTTAAAACCAAAATCAAACAAATGGCAATTTCCAGCTTTTCAGTAGCTAAGCCCTATTTGGGGAAATTAGCTGTGCCTTACTGAATTCAGTTCCTTATCTCTCTCCTTTTATCCTTTGTGCACTATCCTACTCTTATAATACAGGATTTGGGTGCTTGAATAAAACAGCTGGAATGCTTGACTTGCTGGCTCCAGAGTGGGACGCCGAGTGAGGTGTCTGATGCCTTCCATGCTGCAGTCCCTTAGTGCCATGGAACGTAACCAAAACAGCTATAGCTCCCACCAGTCAGTTACTACAACACAGTGAGTGTGGCATCAAGTCTTCAGACTTGCCTCATCCTGTTTTCCAGGTTGTAGGATGGTATTTCCACTTATGCAGAATCCACGGTCTGAAAACATATGTTCTGCTTCGAATTCCTTAATTGAGCAGGCCTTACACTCTCCTTAGAGCATGAGAGTGTTATCAGAGGTAATACAGTTGATGCTGTATTACCACGTCAGAAAATAGTCAGAGGTTAGCACTAACAACCCCCAAGGTTACATGTTTGAATCACGTATGGGCCAATCTGCTGCTGTTTTGCACCACTCCTGCCTGGACACATAGCAAAGTCCTGGAAGTGGATAGAGCCCTCTCTCTTCTGGGGTAATTTCTGCAAGTCCCTCTCTACTAGGAAGTCCATGCTCTTAGAAAAGCTCTGTTAGTGAATCACAAACGTAAAACCCATGCTGGTTTTAAAAGAAAAAGGTTGCTGTTACATTTTATAGACAGTTCAGTGCAGCAGTTTTGTGTTTGACATCTTCTGATAACGTCTGCTGGGAGCATCACAGAAGGAATGAATAACTTGTAAATCACTTCTTGGCCTGGGAGACTGAACTGCACTGGGAGGACATCAGGTGTCTCAGACAGTGTAGGTATGTTACCCTTGTGCTCCTCTCAGTAAATCCTGTTAACCTAGGCTTTTTGCAGAGATATAGCTATTTCTGCTGCTAGCTTCTGGAGCCAGGAGCATACAGGGTTGTCTCAGGAGCATAATCCATTGATCAGTGAGAATATACCTTCACCCACAGGACCCATCTGACTCAGCCAAACAAAGTCTAAGCATGGGGAGACCCATGAGAATCTCAACTATTGAACACTATGCAATTACTTTAAGACACAGGGAGTTGGTGTTAAATGTCTAGTTTCTATCAAATAGCTCATCTAAAAGGAAATCCATGCAGACACTTTCTGCAGAAAGGCTGAAGCTGTCAGTGTTCAACAAGAAGATAGGTAATGACAACAGCTCCAATCAAACTGATCATTGTGGATATCTGCTTCTACATGTCTAAAAGACTTTTCCGTGATGTGCTGAAGATGACATGACAGTGCAGTTTGGAACAAATTATATTTGCTTAGTCAATATGTCTCTCCAGCAAGCACCTTTGATACCTAATTCAAAATTGATCACAGATATGGGAGCATTGTTAGCTGAATGGTCTGCTAAAGAAATCTTTCTTTTGATATAGGAAGATCCTCTAAGTGCTACAGTCTGACCAGGAGGTAAAGAATAACTACAGAACCTGCTAGAGTTAACATGATAAGCCAGAGAAAGCTTTCAAAAAAGTCACTGTTAATGACATCACCAGGCTGCCTTTTTATACATCAAGTTTGAGATGGCAAACTGCATATGGAATAACAGTTCGGGCCACCTTGATTAAGCAAAGACTATGAACCTTCCTCTTTAGTTTTTTTTTTATTCCTCTGTGGAGCTGAGCTCGGTAACTGTCAAGATTCATAAGCAAAAACTGTAGCTATCTCTAGAAAAAAAGGCGTAAGAGATTTTACTTAATGTGCGTCATCAGTTAAGTTCATGGACTACCACTGCCATCGTGTGTTGATAAGTAGTAACACTAGATATCATACCAAAGCCTAACATTAACAGTAGATGTGACAGTTCATGTTTGGTAAGCCTAATTCTTTTCCTTTCATCTTTAATGAAAGATGAAAGAATGGGAAACTCGTTGAAGAGAAAAACAAAGGAACATTGTGTGTATTTTTTTCTAAAAAAAAGCCTAGAAAATAGAAAAGGAAAAAAAATCCCTTTTGTGTGGAATATTGCAAACAAATATTCTAAAGTTTTAAAAATATTCTACTAATTTTCTTAATTTGTATTTAAATAAATAGACCAGAAATGCCATCAGAATAATTTATGTCTCAGGGAATAATACTATATTGACGTGCGGAAAGCAGACTCCACAATCTGTAAGATTGTAAAGTAGGTATGTTTATTCGGCGCCGGGCAGCAGGGGGGTAGGCCCACCAAAGTCGTGCACGCCGAACAGCAACTTGTCTATTCAATTTATACAATCAAATATTACATATACATTAGATTTCCCAATACGCCTGTACATATGAATCTATCCCCATTTCATATCAAAATCAGTTTCAAGAAATAATTTCCATAGATTCCTCCCAGCTGTGCTTGCGCAGTGCCTCCTGGTGGTGGTCGTCGGGGGTCCCAAGATGAAGGCCCATCCTCTTCATCACGGTGTTCGCTGATTGACCTTTGTTTCTGCGGAAACTCAGTTCTCCCCTGGCTCCCATCCACATACAGCAGGGTCGGTCTTAGCTGCTTCTAGGCAACTCCCAGCCCCTGTCAGGAACTAACCCCTTTGTATGGAGATGCAAGACTCTCTGCTTCAGATAACTTAGACAACAGATAGGCACTATCAGTTCTCTTTAAATACACTGCACCGCCACTTCTATTAAAATCCCTTTTAACCCCTTCCTTCAATATAGATACTCTAATGATCAATTACAAAAATTCAGAGTCCTTCACGACATCTCTCAGCAAAAGACGGACACGGATTCTGGTGTAAATGTGGGTTTGCATCACTTACTACTAAAACATAAGCCTGATCTGACAGTATCAGGGGGACTAAAACAATAAATCCCCACTTCTTCCTGGCTACACAAGCTTAGTGAAATTCCAGAGAGACAAACACAGCCACAAAAAATACCACCCTTTGTGTGGTGAGAATGAGGACACACCGTCTGTTTTTCAATAAGTAAGTGCATTGTACAACAAAATAACAGAATCACAGAATCACAGAATGTTCGGGGTTGGAAGGGACCTCTGTGGGTCATTTAGTCCAACCCCCTGCTGAAGCAGGGTCTCCTACAGCAGGCTGCACAGGACCTTGTCTAGGCTATTCTTGTATATCTCCAGAGAAGGAGACTCCACCACCTCCCTGGGCAGCCTGTTCCAGTGCTCCGTCACCCTCAGAGTGAAGAAATTCTTCCTCATATTCAGACGGAACTTCCTGTGCTTCAGTTTGTGCCCATTGCCCCTTGTCCTGTCGCTGGGCATCACTGAAAAGAGCTTGGCCCCATCCTCCTGACACCCACCCTTCAGATATTTGTAAGCATTTATAAGGTGCCCTCGCAGCCTTCTCTTCTTCAGGCTGAACAAGCCCATCTCCCTCAGCCTTTCCTTGTAGGACAGATGCTCCAGTCCCCTCACCATCCTTGTAGCCCTCTTCTGGACTCTCTCCAGCAGCTCCACATATTTCTTGAAGTGGGGAGCCCAGAACTCTACAGAGTACTCCAGATATGGCCTTACTAGGGCAGTGTAGAGGGGAAGGAGAACCTCCCTCGACCTGCTGGCCACACTCCTCTTGATGCATCCCAGAATGCCATTAGCTTTCTTGGCAGCCAGGGCACACTGCTGGCTCATGGTTAACCTGTCGTCCACCAGGACACCCAGGTCCATCTCCACAGAGCTGCACTCCAACAGGTCCGCCCTAAGCCTGTACTGATGCATGGGCTTGTTCCTCCCCAGGTGCAGGACCCTGCACTTGCCCTTGTTTAACCTCATCAGGTTCCTCTCTGCTCAACTTTCCAGCCTGTCCAGGTCACGCTGAATGGCAGCACAGCCTTCCGGTGTGTCTACCACACCTCCCAGTTTTGTGTCATCAGCAAACTTGCTGAGGGTACAATCAAACTCTTCATCCAGGTCATTGATGAAGAAATTAAACAAGGCTGGGCCCAGTACTGACCCTTGGGGGACACCACTAGTTACCGGCCTCCAACTAGGCTCAGCGCCACTGATGACAACCCTCTGAGCTCTGCCATTCAGCCAGTTCTCAATCCACCTCACCGACCACTCATCCAGCCCACACTTCCTGAGCTTCCCTAGGAGGATATCATGGGAGACTGTGTCGAAAGCCTTGCTGAAGTCGAGGTAGACAACATCCACGGCTCTCCCTTCATCTACCCAGCCAGTCATGTGATCATAGAAAGCTATCAGATTGGTCAGGCATGATTTCCCCTTGGTGAATCCATGCTGACTACTCCTGATAACCTTCTTTTTCTCCACTTGCTTGTTGATGACCTCCAGGATAAGCTTCTCCATCACCTTTCCTGGGATGGAGGTGAGGCTGATCGGCCTGTAGTTCCCTGGGTCCTCCTTCTTGCCCTTTTTGAAGATTGGAGTGACATTGGCCTTTCTCCAGTCCTCAGGCACCTCTCCTGTCCTCCAGGACCTCTCCAAGATGATGGAGACTGGCTCAGCAATGACATCCGCCAGCTCCCTCAGCACTCGTGGGTGCATTCCATCGGGGCCCATGGATTTGTGGGCGTCCAGATTGCTTAAGCGATCCATCACGCGGTCCTCCTTGACCAAGGCAAAGTCATCCTCTCTGTGGGCTTCTTCTTGTACCTGAGGGGCCTGGGATTCCTGAGGGCCTGCCTTGGCACTGAAGACTGAAGCAAAGAAGGCATTCAGTAGCTCTGCCTTCTCTGCATCCTCCGTCACCAGGACACCCGCCTCATTCAGCAGCGGCCCCACATTGTCCCTAGCGTTCCTTTTGTTGCTGATGTAGTTGAGGAAGCCCTTCTTGTTGTTTTTGACATCCCCTGCCAGCTTCAATTCCAGGTGGGCCTTGGCCTTCCTCGTCGCATCCCTGCATGCTCTGACCACATTCCTGTATTCTTCCCAAGTGGCCTGCCCCTCCTTCCACATTCCATGAACCTTTCTCTTCCACCTGATCTCCACTAGAAGCTCCTTTTTCAACCATGCAGGTCTCCTGCCTTCTTTGCTCCATTTCTTTCTCAGGGGGATGCACCGCTCCTGAGCATGGAGGAAGTGATGTTTAAAGAGCGACCAGCACTCTGGAACCCTGCTGCCTTCGAGAGCCCTGGCCCACGGGATTTCTGCCAGTAGCTCCTTGAAGAGGCCAAAGTTAGCCCTCCTGAGGTCCAAGGTTTTGATCCTGCTTATCGCCCTGCTTCCTCCACGCAGGATCCTGAACTCCATGATTTCATGGTCACCGCAGCCGAGTCTACCTCCGACCTTCACATCCTCCACCAGTCCCTCCTTATTTGTTAATACAAGGTCCAGCAGCGCGACTTTCCTTGTTGGTTCCTCCACCACTTGCATCAGAAAGTTATCATCGATGCTCTGTAGGAACCTCCTGGATTGCGCCTGCCTAGCTGTGTGGTCTTCCCAGCTGATGTCAGGGTGGTTGAAGTCTCCCATGAGAACCAGGGCCTGTGACTGTGAGGCTGCTTGCAGCTGCCTGTAGAAGGCCTCATCAACTTCCTCCTCCTGGTCAGGTGGCCTGTAGTGCACACCTACAATAACATTACCCTTGTGAGGCTGTCTCTGAATTCTAACCCATAAACTCTCAGCTCCTTCTTCATCTGCTCCCAGGCAAAGCTCAATGCATTCCAGTTGCTCCCTCACATATAGAGAAACTCCACCACCTCTCCTTGTTGGCCTGTCTTTCCTAAAGTGTCTGTAGCCATCCATGAGAGCATGCCAGTCATGCGAGTTGTCCCACCACGTTTCTGTGACAGCGACCAAGTCGTAGCCGTCCTGCTGTACAATGGCTTCCAGCTCCTCCTGTTTATTGCCCACGCTACGTGCGTTGGTAAAGACACACTTGAGCTGGGCTGTCAATCTCACCCCTGACCCTGGCACGCCAAGCCTGGGCTCATCCCTAGTGAGGTGGGCGATGTCCCCTTCCCCCTTCGAACCTAGTTTAAAGCCCTCTCAATGAGCCCCGCCAGCTCGTGGCCAAGAATCCTTTTTCCCCTTTGAGATAGCTGCACTCCGCCTGTCGCCAGCAGGCCCGGTGCTGTGTACACCTCCCCGTGATCAAAGAAGCCAAAATTCGACCGATGGCACCAGTCCCTGAACCATCGGTTAACCAGGTGAGTTTTCCTGCCCCTTTCAGTGCTGTTCCCTGCCACTGATGGGATGAAGGAAAACACCACCTGTGCCCCTGATCCCTCAACCAGTCGCCCCAGTGCCCTGAAGTCCCTTTTGATGGCCTTGGGACTTCTCTCTGCAATCTCGTCCCCGCCAACCTGCATTACCAAGAGGGGGTAATAATCAGAAGGCCGCACCAGACCAGGGAGCTTCTTAGCAACATGCCTAACCCGGGCCCCAGGGAGGCAGCAGACTTCCCTGTGGGATGGGTCCGGTCGGCAGATCGGGCCCTCTGTTCCCCTCAGAAGGGAATCGCCTGTGACAATTACCCTCCTTTTTTTCTTAGCCGAGGCAGTCATAATACATGGGGCTGACTGACTCGTCCTAGGCAACCCCCTGGATGGAGCTTCACCCATGTCTTCTGTGGCCGGTCCCTCACATTCCAGAGCCCCGTATCTGTTGCTTAAGGGTAATGGGGCAGGTGAGGGAGGCCGGGAGGGGATTTGCTTGCCACCCCGAGCAGGGACCCGTTTCCATTCCCCCCCATCTCTGAGGGCCCCTCTTTCTGCTCGGTGGCAAGAGGGTAGGGGGTTCTCTGCTTCTCGTGGAGCCGCCTCCTGCTGCCTCTGCCTCTGCCTCTGCCTCTGCCTCAGGGAGGGCAGGGTGCGGCTCCACCAGCCCATCTCGCTCTCACACTCCTGGATGCTCCTCAACCTCTCCACTTCCTCTTTCAGCTCTGCCACCAGGCCGAGCAGATCATTCACCTGCTCGCACCGAACACAGCTGCTCTCTCTGCTGTCCTCCGGTACGAGTGCCAGGCTCAGGCACTCCCTGCAGCAGAGACCTGGACACCTGTGTCCTTGGGCGGGGCCTCCGTCTGGGTCCCCACACTCCTTCGAGCAACAGCTTTCCCACGAGGAGTAACCGCAGTTAGAATATCTCCTGGATGGGCGATGCCCACCACTTCAGCAGCCCGGAGCGGGGGGCAGCGCCCTGCCCGCTCGCCTTCCCCGCGCGAGCCGCCCGCGCGAGCTGCCGCGCCGCTCCCCGGCTGCTGCGCCGCCTCTGTCCGCCCGCGCTCGCCGGGGGCCGCTCTTTCACGCGGGGGTTTGGCCGCTGTCGCACTCGACTCCGCCCGGCTGAGTCAGAGCTGCCGCTCGCCGGCAACTCCCGCTTCCCCGCTCGGGGGGCGCGGCGGCGGGGCTGGGGTCTGCTGTCTCTCTCGGCGCTTTTGCCGCCTCGCCGCTGCGGGGTTGCCACCGGAGAAAGGGTCCCTCGGCGCGAGCCTCCGCTCCAGAGCCCTTCGCCTGCAGTGGCTTCAACACCTGTCTTCAACCTAGTTGTCTTTTATAAGGCTTTTTCTCTCGCTTTAGCGGACTATTTCTTTATTTATTTGTTCTGTAGCCCCGGAAGCCAACAGCAGAGATGCTACAAACAGCACCTGCTGTGATGTAAGTACAGGACGTATAGAAAGTGAATCTTGAGATAGGCCTGCTATCCATCTTGCTACCTTTCACAACAAAAGGACAGGAATGAATTTCAACAGATGATGTGAAGGACTGGATGCAGGATTTTGAGTCAGGAGAGCGAGAAAGGCTTTTTGGCCATGCTGACTTTCTGTGCGAGCTTGTGAAAGTTGCTTAGTCCCTCTGCATCTTTCTCTGCCACGTGGCTAGAATAACACTCACTCACTTTTACCAGATGCTTTGAGGCAAGCGAAAATTAGGACTGACTGACACTGAAGCTAGACCTGGCCTGGGGCCTGGGCTTATGCAGGCGAGAGGCAGAGATGCGCTCTGTCCCCCCTGCTGGCTGAGGTCACAAAGGCTGGTTGCCTTGTCACAGCCACCACGCCCGTGTCACAAACAGGCCCCGCTGGTTCCACCAGGCAGGGTGGCAGGCAGCCTGTCACTTGGCCCCCAGCCCACCTCAGGTGAAGACCCTCTGCGGGACCGCAAGGTGTCAGCATGGGGCGGGCAAGCTACAAGGCTCCAACCCAGCCCTCCCAGGTAAACGGCCCCCACGGGAACAGGGATGCTGTCCTCGCTGCAGAGCCAGACCCCAGCAGGAGAGGAGACCGCCCCTGGCACAGCCCGTCCAGCCACACCACACCGCCGGCCGCGGTCACTCCTGCGCAGCACGAGGAGGCACAGCAAGCGGAGGGCGGTGGGAACCGGCAAGGGCAGCGGCGGCAGCTGCAGCCAGAGAACAGGCCCCGCTTGCTCCATCGGCACAACAGGGCTGGCAGGAGACAAAGACGACGGCAGCGACAGCAGCGCAGGAGAAAATGGTGTATCAACAGAAAGGACAAGCTCGGGCAACAGGAGAGAGAGAAAGACCTCACGGATCAGGACACTCGTGCGCCTTCCTCCAACGGCTGTGGGAGGCAGCATGGCCAGCCGAAGTGTCCTGTGCATGGGCAACTACAACAAAAACGCACCAAGGTCCTCCACCAAGACCAGGCCAGTGGCCAAGAGGAAGCGCTGCTCTGGAACGTGAAGAAGGGCTGCTGGGTCACAACCCTGTGCATGCCGGCAGCGATGCTGAGAGAGGCAAGCGTGCGCCTCCGCCCCATGAACATGGCAGGGTACTGCTTGCCAGGGATGTGCACGCCCCACAACACCAGCCAGTACATCATGGACCAGCATGAGAACGTGGGGTGAAATGTAGAGGAAGCAGCAGCGGCAATGTGCGGGGGAAGCAGAAACTGCAGCACTCCAGTTGAAGACCTCCTTCTCACAGGTCCTGTCCCTTCCATGGCCCAGGAGAGTGAAGGTGCATCTCCAGAGGAGGAAGAGGAGGAGAGCACACAGCCTGCCCGCCAAGACTAGAAGTGCCAAGACGATATTTACCCTGAAACCTAAAGCGGAGTGACAGCACAAGGAAAGCATCTGACTTGTAACACCATCAGCTATTAAGAGCAGGCAAGCTCTTGACATTCAATTTCCTAAATAAATATGTATCTTCTCTTCTAACTCGGCTGCCTACTGCCTAGTGATTCACACACACTGAGACAGGCTGGCAGAATAAGAAGCAGACAACCAAAAAGGTTAGCATTGCTTATGCCAAAGTGCTCAAAATTGCTACCCCAGAGATTTGTATTTTAGAGAACCTCTGCTCCACTCAAGTACATATGTCCTATTCTGAAAGCCTTTTAAGTACGTTACTATATTCTACTGAAAACAGAGGGCCTTACTAGACCATTTAAACCAAAAACCCCCAACATATATTTAAGCACACTTTCGAATGAAGGCTGTTTTTGGACACAGAAAAAAGAAAGAGTATTTGTTAGGTGAATATACTTTTTGATATAAACAGACACTAAAACATGCTTATCCATGGCTAAAGTGTGAATTAGCATATATACGTATATACATTGTATAATAGAAGCAAAATAAATGCAGTTCCAAAATAGGAGAAAAAGCACAAAAAATCCTATTTGGGGCACAGCAGTCCAGTCACAGACCACGCACCTCGACCTGTCGTGAATGCTCATGCCATTTTCCTTTAACCAAAGGTCAGGAAGAGAAAGGGGGTTGCTGATATCCCCTAGCTTCACTTTTTAAGGTGACTGGAACTACAGCCATGGGAACCTTCACAAATATACTAGTATTTACATCTCAGGGTGAAAGAATCATATATGTCTACTAGCAGTCACAAGAGAAAAGCAGTATTCAAAAGCTCTTGGCTTACGAGGCTGCTTAAGAGAGAATGATACTGACGTGGGCTAGGGATTTTAAAGGTGGAGAAGACAAAATGGAGTTAGTAGGAAAGGCTGTGTCCCTGACCTTTATGATTGTGTGTCCTGGGGTTGGCCAGGACAGGGTTAATTTTCGCCAGAATCCATGAAGGGACACAGCTGGGCGGGCTGACCCCACCTGGCCAAACAGAGCAGGGTATTCCATACCATGTGCCGTTGAGGATGCTGGGTTCTGGTTGGGGGGGAGTTGGGCAGCGGGAACTCACTTGTGGCTCTGGAGCGCGCGGCAGTGGCAGGCAGTGAGAGTTCTGTGTTCTACTCTTTTGTTTTGTGTATTCTCTTTACCTGTATCGTTGTTGTTACTGTTCCCTTTGTCTGCTGTTCTGTTAAACTGCCCTTATCCTGACCCACTAGTTTCTGCCCGTTTCTTTCCATTCTCCTCTGCACCCCGGCAGGGGGAGGGGCAGCCGCGTGGCGCTTTTGTTGCCGGCCGCAGCCAAACTATAACATTGTGGACAGTCAAAGCTAGAATAAGGTGACACAAGCCTTTTCTAAATCTGGTCTAAGTTGAGACAAATTCTAAAACTCAGCTAATTATAGAAGTTCTCAAGTTTCCATATTTCTTGTGAAAAAAACTCACTAAAAACCAAAAAAGAGAAATAAAATCAATATTAAATACAATTTTTCTATAGATATCAATATGTTTTCGATGTAGAACAACTATGGATAAGTGTATAGTTGTATACATAAATATACATATCTAAATTTCTTTTAATACCTTATGTAGAATTAAGTGGCCATGTAGATCTGTGGATCTATTTTTTTCCTTTGGGTTCTTATCTTCAATTAATTGTTTAAAAATCCCAAATGCTCTTAGTGATGTTCACATTTAAATCTCATAAAGCTTTAACACCTCTTGTTCTTCCTCCTTTGCATTCTGCTTCACTGCTACTTAATGGAAACCCTCTCAAAACCTTCGTGCTTGAATATTCAGCATTATGCAAATCTCTTATTTGGCAGAAATCCTCATTTTTTTAGCTCCCATATCGTGACATAGCCCATGAGAAAATATCCTGGAATGTAGTGGGATAGGGTGGTATAGAGAGAGAGGCATTAAACAGAGAAGGAAAGGTTTGATATTTCATTAACTAGAAGAAAGTGCTACTTCATATCAGACTTCTCAAACCCTTACTTAATTGAAAATCATGTTACTAAATTAATTCCTAAATCAGTGTAATTTTCAACCTTTTTAGTGCCTGTAAAAATGATTTGAAACTTTGCTAATCATGAAGAAAACAATTTGAAAAAGTATAAGTTTTATAGTCTCATTATAGTATCCAATTTTTGTATATTTCTGCCTTTGAAAGGCAGTAAAAGCTTGATAAACCCTTCAAGCTTATGAAAAGGGAGCTAGATAGATAGGAGCATGGGGCAATCGCTAATGACATGAAATTTAACAAGTCCGAGTGCTGAATTCTGCACCTAGGACAGAGTGATGCTGGGCACAAGTATAAATTGGGAGAGGAGTGGCTGGAGAGCAGCCCTGCAGAAAGGGATCTGGAGGTGCTGGTCAGCAGCAGGCTCCACATGAGCCAGCAGCGTGCCCTGGCAGCCCAGAGGGCAAATCCCATCCTGGGGTGCATCAAACACAACATAACCAGCCGGGCAAAAGAGGTGATGGTCCTGCTGTATCCAGCATTGGTGCGTCCTCACTTGGAGTACTGTTTGCAGTTCTGGGCCCTACGATTTTAGAAGGATGTGAAGGTCCTTGAAAGTGTCCAGAGGAGGGCAACAAAGCTGGTGAAAGGGCTGGAAGTCATGTCCTCTGAGGAGCAAGTTACGGACTTTGGGTTTGTCTAGTTTGGAGAAAAGGAGGCTGAGGGGCAGCCTCGCTGCTCTCCACAGCTTCCTGAGAAGGGGAAGTGGAGAGGGAGGTGCCGATCTCTCCTCCCTGGGATCCAGTAACAGGACATTTGGGAATGGTTCAAAGCTGCACCAGGGCAGGTTCAGACTTGATATTAGGAAGCATTTCTTTACCAAGAGGGTGGTCAAACACTGGAACAGGCTTCCTGGAGAGGTGGTTGATGCCCCAGACCTGGGTTTGAGGTGGGGCAGATGCCCTTAACAAAGTGCTTTAACTGCTGGTCAGCCCTGAAGTGGTCACGCAGTCGGACTAGGTGATCGTTGTGGGTCCCTTCAAAATGAAATAGTCTAGTCTATTCTCTTCAAGGTTGCAAGGTTAACAAGAACTGGAGTGTTACTATACCAGAAAAGAGTTGCCCCAGAAGCACTTCAAATTTATTTCTCAAGTATTTCACGTTCTCATTTAGAACACTTCTATTCCAATCCTCTTAATTGTTTTTAAACTATAAGATTAAGATTAAAATCTTTCTTTTCCTTTATGGATAAGGAGAGATTTGTCTGATTTATTTTTTTCTATGAGTGACTTTGCCTATCAAGATGATTTGTAAGACTGTCTGAGATTAGAAGAGGAAAATGTTTTTCTTCTTTCTCCCTCTTAAATAACTTTTAATTGTAAGTAAGAGTGAATGTCTGGAGAAACACCTTGACAAAATTACAAATGACATGATGACAGCGATCACTCAAAAATTGACATTTTTGGTCAAACTGAGTATTCTGTTAACCCAATCTATTCATGGGCTATTTATTTTGTTGCATATTTCAGATCCAATGTGTTAAAAATACTTGGTTTATAAAAAATGACTGAAGAAAACTGTTCATTCTGACAACAGAAAAATCTATAGATTTTGGTGTGTAAGAATGTATCATAGCTGATATGAAGTTTGGAGTAAGCGTATTAGCTACAAGTTTCTGATAAAATGAGTACTGATCTAGCACAATGCTGATTTTATTACTTATTATGTCTTCACTGGCTAAATTTTGAAAATTAACAGGAAGTTCAGACTTCCATGTTTCATATTGGGGTTTTCTGTATGTTTGTTTGTTTTTTTTAATTGGTTTTATACTTACACAGACCAGTAGTATTACATAATCACAGTTTAAAAAACAGTTCATAATGTTACTGTAGAACAGTGGAATTGATATTTCAAGAAATATGAATTAGTATTCAAAATTCAGAAAAAAAACCTTATTTTGTCTTCTTAATAGTTCTTTGGTTATTAAAATAACAGTGCCCTATGAAGCTGGAATTACTTATTCATTTTCTCTGATTTGTTATTTTACTATAAAAGATGAGAATGCAATACACTGCAGTTAGTACAAAATATTATAATTTTGCTACACAATTGAACTAGTTCGAATTTATTACAGTGTATTTTCCCCATTGATAATCTACAAGTTGTCTGTCATCTTTTTGACTTCAATGATGAGCCATTGACACTGTATTGCTCAGGTGTTGTCATGCAGGAGACTTTCAAAAGATCCTGAATATGAGCTCAGTTATAAAGTTGAAATGCCTTTCTTCAGAATTAATTCTGCCATTATTTATATAAAGAAAATGATCTTTCAGAAGCACTTGTAATCTGGCAATAAATCTTTTTAAAGCCTCAGTTTTGAATATCAGATTGTTCATCTACTTCATCTGTTTTTGTGATATAATTAGGAAAAGCAACTCCGTGGTACTACTCACCAATACATCAGAGCAGGGTTTAAATATTGAATTTCTATCTCAAATGCTTCTAAGGAAAAAAAACTTATCGCATTTTCAAGAGTTTCATCTTCTGGCAAAATAAACTACAGTTTTTAAATGAGTGCTGTCTGTGAATACCATTTTATCTCAAGAGCACAAGGAAAACTTTGGTTTTTAATTTATTGGTGTGGATAGCAGAAAGAAAAAAAGTTAGAAAGTGCAAATTGTTCTCACAACAGTAAAGGGCTTGGGTAAGTTCTGCTAAAGGGATTATCTGTAATAGTGTCCCAAGAGGCTATGAGCCAGACATAGAGAGCTCACAGTGAAAAACAGTAGCCGAGAGAAAATACCAGCTGCTTCTTAATTGCTTTTCTTTTTTTTTAATGTAGGCTAACACAGCAAAATAGTTTGCTCTAAAGTCCTCTCAAAGGTAAGAGGCTGAAGCAATACTAACTTTACGGCAACAGTTTGAATTGATCTTGTTTATCAAATTACATTTTATATTTAGGATAAGTTCTCCAGACAACCAGTATCTAATCATTTCAAGTTGACGTGTAATTACTTTCATATATGTGGCACATCAACAGAATGAGAATGTGAATTATTTATGTATCAGGATAACGTTTCTTAAGTCTCTTGAATAACATTTCTTTATGCCTCCCAAAATACACACTTTCTAAAACATGAATTTATTGTGAACTGTGTCTGAATAAATAATTCTAATGACTTCTGAAGGTACATAAAGATCAGGTTGTCATTGACATTTACATTAAAAAGCTCATTCCATGAAAAGCTAAATCACCAATATTTTTACTGTACATAATGAAATACCTACTTAACTTGATAAATGAGGCCAACAGGGTGTTGCTATGGATGCCATTAATGGCACTCCACAGACCTGCCAATGTCTCTTTATTATACATTAATGAAGTAGCAAGGCTATTTTTACTATTTCTTATTTCCTGATAGTGGTGCTGGAAAACAAAGCCCTGTTCATTTACTGAATGTGACATTGACAGAACTAGCTATGTCCTTCTGCTCCTTTCCCTGGGAGAAGTAAGCAGCACAGCAAGGTGGCCTCTCTTGCTTTCCACGGTCTCAAGTGACAGAGACAAGAAATCAGACTGATCGGTGTTTCATTTGAGGTATTACATACAAACAGTGACCAAAAAGATGCTGAGAACAACCTTGCAGACAGTAGTTTAGCATATTATCTCAAGATATAAGGTATTGGGATTTCTATCTGTGCTCCAATGTGCAATTTATGATACTACGAAGTTGTACAGAGTCAAGAGAACGGATTAAGGTCACACCAAAGAATGGACACTCAGGTGTCCTGAATCCTAATGCAGTATTGAAATCACTGAGCTACTAAATGGTGAGGAAAAAGTATCATCCCCACCTTCAGAAACTTTGAGAATCTTTGTATTGTAACCATATTAGAAACTGAGTGCACAGAGTCTCTAGGTTGGTAGCAGATGTATCGATATGAAATAACTATGACCTCATAGGTTATTAACAGGTTCAGAGCGATAGTTAGCAAACTATTGAGTAAGGCTACTGCATTACCAGGGATAATTCAGCTAAGCACCATGTCTCCTTCACAGATAGTTTATCCTACAGCTCTGATATCACAGTGACTCCTGCAGTCTCATTGCTGCTGTTGGCCTGATCTCTTGAATACCCCATTGTGACAAGTGAATGATGCTATGTTGGGTGTGAGGATGGGTGTGTGAAGGACCTTTTGGCTCCTTTAGGAAAACTGCCTAAGAAAATGGAACAGAACTCTTGAGAGAGACTTTTAAAGAGAAGGTCTGGGATGCACCCATCCTTATTCCACTTTCACATTACTTTGATACAAAACAGCTGTTGAGAGAAAGCCAGACTGAGCTAGGTCTGGAGACATGGATATGGTGGAGAGAGTCCAGTGAAGGGCCAGGAAGATGGTCAAGGGACTGGAGCATATGACATATGATGAGTTGCTGAGGGAGCTGGGACTACTCAGCTTGGAGAAGAAAAGGCTGAAGAGGATCTTACAAATGTGTATAAACGCTTAATGAGGGCAGTAAAGTGAGTCAGACACTTCTCAGTGGTGCCCAGTGAACAGACAACAAGGAATGGGCACAAATCAAAATACAAGAAATTCCAATTTAAATATGAGAAATACTGTCCACCACAGTGAGGGTGGTCAAACACTGAGACAGACTGCCCAAAAAGGCTGTGGAGTCTCCAACTCTGGATCTTCAGTACCTGACTGGGCACAGCCCTAGGCAACCTGTTCTAGCAGACCTTGTTTTGAGCAGGATGGTTTGGCAATGTCCAAAGGGACCTCCCATCCTCAGCCATTGTGTGATTCTGCAAACACTTTAACTTGGTTGTATTTTTCTCCTTTGGCAGCACAAAGTAGTTGTTAATCACTACTCTACTAAACCAGCAATTCTACTGAAAAAAAACAGGTCCACATCATTAATGGTTGCATAATAGTGCTCCTTTGCATTTACCTTCCTAGTGATCATGAATGAACTTTTTGAAAAGTATTAAAATTCCTGCAGAAACTATTGATTAAATGCATTTAACTTCCTAATGATCATGAATGAACTTTTTGAAAAGCATTAAAATTCCTGCAGAAACTATTGATTAAATGGGAGGTGTGGCTTAGCATATACATCTGAAATGTAAACATTAAATAGTATTTGTAATTGTTTCCAAATTAAGCCACATAAATTTAAAAAGTTGCAGGGTTAAACATATGCTTAAAAGAAATCCAAACAATGTAATAATTTTTTTTTGCAAGTGAGACATCTACATGATTTATGATTTATGTATTGATATCATTACAAAATTACAGAAAGGTAGCATCCCTCAAAATCTGTGAAATTTAATCTAGGACCGCAAAGCACTAGGCTGATTATCATTCTGTGCTGACTGCTGTTATTGCTATACCAGAATATTGATTTGGGCATCTTGGTTTGACAGATGTTTAGGAGATGAGTATACAGTATTTGAAAATTATATCTTTACGAAGACCGCAATTAGATTACTTTCTGATCCCAGCCTTCCCCGTCCAGGAATTCTTCATTCATGGTAAGCACCTTCTCTAAAGCCAGGTCTTTCCCAGTCTTCCGTTTCTTATTTAGATCCCTTCCTTAGTCTTCTGTAATATTCCCAGACTGAGCAGCTGAACACTTCCCTGTTCCCACCTCACTCCCACCATAAGCCTTCCTCTACACTAGAAAACTAAAATGCTCAGGGCACTGTTGTGCAGCTCTCCACACCATTAACATGGAGTCTGGCATCATTTTGGCATGAATGAACTAGTGCTCTTCCAGACAGTATCTGGAGTTACCATGGGCTGGAGACCATTCAAAGCAAACAGGCTGGCCGTGGCTGTCTGATTTTGCGTGGGAAGGGATTTGAGCTGTACAGAAATAAGCTATGCTGTGTCAGTTGGGTTTAAGGCCAGGGAAGCCCATTTTATCTACTAACATAGATGCAGATTCAGAGCCTTTGTTCCAGTCTGTATATCCATGCTTTCCTTTGATCCACCTTTTCTACCCACTAGGTTCAAATTAAATATTATCTCCTTCTACGTTACTTGGTAGAAGCACAAGGTCACACAGAACAGAAGCAGGCTTCCTACTCTGAATTTAGACCCTAGCCCCAACTCATCCTGTGACAGATCAGAGCTGCCCAAATCCTTTTGAGCCCCTTCCAACACCACGCTGGGATATCTGCTGGTATATGTGTTCCTGTGTGCCTAGCACGTGTGTGCTCAGAGCAGGTGGAATCCTCAGACAGCCAAACTGCAAAACCTTCGCAAGTTTCCTACAGTCTTAACTAAACTGCACTTACTTTCTCTAAAGATTCATAAATGGGAGAAAAAAGAGTGATTTTTTTCATGCACAATAGAAGAGGTACACTTTAAACCAAAAGCTGTTCTTCAGTTCAGCATCGAGTTTCTGCTCCAAAGCACAGGAGGTTGAAAGAGAAGGACCATAAGCATTTTTAACAGTGATATGACACCTCTTCATAGTCTCATTCTGACACAGAGCTAAGCAAATTTGGTTAAACATTTCCCAAAAGTTAAACTGAAGAAGATACTTGACATGGAAAACTTCAGTACGATGCTTAATTTGGCAGTTACAAACACCTGAAGACAATATCTTGTGATAAGAATTACCATTGATAATAGGCAGTGCTTAAAATTACAAACTAGTGAACTAACATCAAAAACTGAACACATGTGAAGCAATTGTTCCCCCGTGAAATTACACCTGACTAAAAACATCTTGTGAAGCACACAACAGTATATCTGATAGAATAAACAAGCTTTAGTCTGTGCCAGAGTTTTCATACCTAAACCCCAGCTGGGAATCCTCCCGCCTAACTTCAGCCATCTGCAATGTCAACTGTGCCCTACAAGGCTTTAAGAACACGGTCCAGGCACAAAAGGAAAGAAAAATGAGCTTCAGCACTGCAAGCTCAAGATAGGTTCTCTAGGTCACACAGACCTCGGCTCCATTCCTCGTCCACAGCACGACCAGTTCTAGCCCTTAGAGCAAAAGGTGATTTCTGCGGCATTATGCCTTAATGTCTTAAGACACCCATGGAAAATTTTGGTCGTCTAGGTAAGAACAAGCTGTACAGGCCCATGACTTACGACGTTTTCAGTCAGAGGACTGGCCAGGTTGTGACACTTAGCCATGACAAATTCGAGACCACAGTGCTGAACCATTTCTTCCAAGGCAGGATCGAAACTGTGGCTTAAATGATCTTTTAAAATCTTTTAAAATCTTTTAAAATCTTTTTGAATGTGAAAAATCTGGATGCAAATCCTTTAACTAGGGATTCTTCTTCTGTGTTTGCACAAACAGCCGCCTCCGCCTCCCCCCGCCTCGCACCTCAGCCCCGCTTCCCCGCAACGGCGCGGCCGAGCCGCCGCGGGGGGCTGTCCCCTCCGGCCCCGCCCCGGCCCCTGCTGCCGGAGGCTCCGCCCCGCCCCTGCCGGCGCGTGGACGGGGGGCGATGGCCGCCGTGCCTTGCGCCCGGGAAGGCGGTGGTCCCTGCGCCGTTTCCCCGGGAAGGAGATGAGGAAGATGGCCTCTGCGCCTTCCCGCAGCTCCGGCAGCAGCGCCTCTGCCTGCCTCTTCGTACGGCTCGGCTGCGGGTCCTTGACAGCGGCGGTGCCGTTGCACCGCACGCAGAAAGCCGGGGGGCAGGGGAGCTGAGGCGTTACGGTTTAGATTAACAGGTATTTTCCACGAAGAAAATGGCAGGCCTTTTGCAGAGAAAGACTTTATTTCTGATTGCAGCTTGTTGTCAGATCCAGACCTTCATTCCTTGTGCTGAAACCCTTCTCTGTTGGCAGGGCTTTTGCGCCAGGTGACAGTGTCTGAGAGGACCAGATTACGGCTGGAAAACACCCTTTCAGTGTCCCTAGCGAACGACACCTGGGCACTAAGGCACTGCGTTCTCTGGGCATCGAAGGGACAGTCCTCTTAAGACAAGTCCTAAAAATTTTAATAGCCTTAATAGCTTGGTACTTTAGAGACAGAAGTAGTTCAGGAAAGCAGGAGTAATGTGCCCACAGCCACGTAAAACCAGAGTTTTCCTCTCCACTCCAGTCCTGGCATGCTGAGTGACAAGAAGTGAGTTGCCAAACTATTTTGAGCTTCGATTTTGCTATGGGTAAAAGAATGATCTTTTACTTGGTATTACTGGTTATGTCAGTGTGTTTAATCCATTCATAAACTGTTTAGAAAGCCGTGGATGCACAGTGCAGAAGAGATTCAAGTGTCTGCGAATCTTGCGGTCATCCCAGCTCTTATTTGGGGTGGGGAGTATTTTTAGCTGTTACTAAGAAGCAAGAACTGAAAAATGGGAGAAAAGGTGGTTTCAGCCCCAAAGAGGATTGAGAGTTAGGAGTGGGAGGAGGAAAATTTTAAGCCAGTAAAATTCCTGGGAAGTGAGAAGCATCAACTCCCTTCATCTCGCTGCTGGTGGGAGTCGTAGAAGTAGCTTTCCATCTGCTCAGCTCTAGTATGCAGAGCTAGTCAGAGAGTTCTAAACGAAGCGCTTTCCTGCTTGAAAACACAGCTTGTCAAAATTGAGACATAGTTCACAGAATCACAGAATCACAGAATCACAGAATCACAGAATAGTAGGGTTGGAAGGGACCTCTGTGGGTCATCTAGTCCAACCCCCCTGCCGAAGCAGGGTCACCTACAGCAGGCTGCACAGGATCTTGTCCAGGCGGGTCTTGAATATCTCCAGAGAAGGAGACTCCACAACCTCCCTGGGCAGCCTGTTCCAGTGCTCCGTCACCCTCAGAGGGAAGAAGTTCTTCCTCATGTTCAGACGGAACTTCCTGTGCTTTAGTTTGTGCCCATTGCCCCTTGTCCTGTCACTGGGCACCACTGAAAAGAGCTTGGCCCCATCCTCCTGACACACACCCTTCAGATATTTATAAGCATTTATAAGGTCCCCTCGCAGCCTTCTCTTCTTCAGGCTGAACAAGCCCAGTTCCCTCAACCTCTCCTCGTAGGGGAGATGCTCCAGTCCCCTCACCATCCTTGTAGCCCTCCGCTGGACTCTCTCCAGTAGCTCTTCATCTTTCTTGAACTGGGGAGCCCAGAACTGGACACAGTACTCCAGATGAGGCCTCACTAGGGCAGTGTAGAGGGGAAGGAGAACCTCCCTCGTCCTACTGGCCACACTCTTCTTGATGAATCCCAGGATCCCATTGGCTTTCTTGGGAGCCAGGGCACACTGCTGGCTCATGGTTAACCTGTCGTCCACTAGGACACCCAGGTCCCTCTCCGCACAGCTGCTCTCCAGCAGGTCCACCCCAAGCCTGTACTGGTGCATGAGGTTGTTCCTCCCCAGGTGCAGGACCCTGCACTTGCTCTTGTTGAACCTCATCAGGTTCCTCTCTGCCCAGCTTTCCAGCCTATCCAGGTCACGCTGAATGGCAGCACAGCCTTCTGGTGTATCCACCACACCTCCCATTTGGGTGTCATCAGCAAACTTGCTGAGGGTACACTCTGACTCTTCATCCATGTCGTTGATGAAGAAGTTAAACAAGACTGGGCCCAGTACTGACCCCTGAGGGACACCACTTGTCACCAGCCTCCAACTAGACTCAGCGCCGCTGATGACAACCCTCTGAGTTCTGCCATTCAGCCAGTTCTCTATCCACTTCACCGACCACTCATCCAGCCCACACTTCCTCAGCTTGCCTAGGAGGATATCATGGGAGACTGTGTCGAAAGCCTTGCTGAAGTCAAGGTAGATAACATCCACGGCTCTCCCTTCGTCTACCCAGCCAGTCATGTCATCATAGAAAGCTATCAGATTGGTCAGGCATGATTTCCCCTTGGTGAATCCATGCTGACTACTCCTGATAACCTTCTTTTCTTCCACTTGCTTCATGATGGCCTCCAGGATAAGCTGCTCCATCACCTTACCCGGGATGGAGGTGAGGCTGACCGGCCTGTACTTCCCTGGGTCCTCCTTCTTGCCCTTTTTGAAGATTGGAGTGACATTGGCCTTTCTCCAGTCCTCGGGCACCTCTCCTGTCCTCCAGGACCTCTCAAAGATGATGGAGAGTGGCTCAGCAATGACATCCGCCAGCTCCCTCAGCACTCGTGGGTGCATTCCATTGGGGCCCATGGATTTGTGGACATCCAGATCACTGAAGCGATCCCTCACACAGTCCTCCTCGACCAAGGCAAAGTCGTCCTCTTTGTAGGCTTCTTCTCTTACCTCCGGGGCCTGGGATTCCTGAGGGCCAGTCTTAGCACTGAAGACTGAAGCAAAGAAGGCATTCAGTAGCTCTGCCTTCTCCACATCCTCCGTCACCAGGACACCCGCCTCATTCAGCAGCGGTCAAACTGACAAACCGTCATTGTTTAAAAAATAATAATGGTGACAGAGGGGATATTCTGCTAAAAGCAAAAGGAAACATATTTTGGTTTTGTTTCCAGATAATTTTTCATTTCTGTTAGCGTGAGTTTGGGGAAACTGAATTGTCTATACATAAGACCAAGATCAAGTTACATCATATATCCCAAAAGACTGCTCATAATGACCATTGTATTCCACTGCCATGTATTCTGGATGTATCACAGAGTGCATAAAAACTGCTTTAGAAATGTTTTAGAGACTTAAAGAAAAAATCCACATGCTCATTTTTTAATGTCATTGCCTCTATAGTATAGAGCTTGGGGGCACAAAACCATCATAAATATGAGTTACAGTGATTATTTTGTGTCCATAGGCTGAAAAAGCCCATAGAGATACATTTATAGAGGTGCTTATAGCTGACGCAATATGCCACTGATTTTGGCAAAGCTGCACACAAAAAAAAAACATTACCATTCTAGGGCTGATTTTTCTCCCTTTTAGGCACAGACAAATACAGGCTAAGGATGTCTCTGCTCTTAAATGTGGAAGAAGACCTACTTATAATCAATTGTCTGAGGAGACAGAGATATATTGAAATATTACAGTAAGTTTCAGAAAAAGGGGATGCTTGGCCAGAAAACTTGCGAGGTTATGGAAGATTCATGAGGGCTTCATGCACTGGTAGAGTGAAAAAACCCCTATCTGTTCCCCTCAGAATTCTTCCTAATTTTGCTTCTTTTGTAGGTAATCAAGGTTATGCAGACTTTTTAAAGGCTAGCAAATTTTCCAGTGTGCTGGAGATTTTCAGCAGAATGGAAGGTTCCTTCTCCTGTTTCAGTGAGCCCGCTGGCACTCTAACTGCCTGGGGAGCTGAACTGCCTGACTATTTATATTTTATATTCTCCCCCTGCCCCCACTGGCCAGCCCATGATAGCAGGTAGCTAAGTAGTTTGTTAGATAAATTACAGTAACCCAAAGTGCATCAAGCTTGATTCTCAGGCTGTATTAATAAGAATGCAATTTAAATCAGTGGAACTCTGTCACTTCATACAAGATATACATCCCATCCATGTTATTTAAAATCCAGGGAGATTTGTCTTGAACTTGTTTTCACCAACTTTCTCTGCTGCCTTGCCTAATTATCAAAGAGGTGTCTTGCCTCTAGAGAAAAGTAATTTAATATGTTTTTCTAGTTACTACAGTAGCTGAGTCATAATACATGGTTTGTGAAATTATATCCTTTCTTTGGTGATGGGCAATAAGATAGAGGGAGCTGCATGAATTAGTGTATACGTAGGAGAGATTCAGAGCAGAGATGGATTTTGGCAGGATACAGTCTACTTTTAATCCACAGAAGTATCTCTAGTGTAGAAAGGAGAACTAAAAAGCCCACTGGCAAACTAATGCTTTTGGCAGAACATTTCTCCTGAAAACACACTCTGGTGTGAATTGTCTCTAAAAAAACCCTCAGATAATATATTAAAGCAGCTTGAAAGTACTTCTTGTGCATTTTTACATCCCTGCACACGTACTTTGTTAAATCATGTTTTAAAAAACAGTATTTCTTTAACAAGATGGCTAATCAGCACAGACATGTCCAGAAATTACAGAACTTCTGCAATATACTGAGAAAAAATCTTCAAGGGGATTTTTTTTTTTTTTAGCATTTAGTCTTTTAAATAAATGCCTATACTGATTATGATAGCCATCTTTGTCAAATAAGCATCCAATTTTTAGATTAATTGACTATAAATATCTTCATTATTTGAAAATATTTTATGGCTAAAATTGATGAATTCAGTGCTCAAAATGAGGGTTTACCGGGGCAGATGTCTGTTTGGATTATCTTTCTACTGAGAAGAATTCTTTTTGAAATTAGGATTACATTGTGGATCCTTTTTTACCTCAAGAATAAAAATAATATAAGTCTTAAGAGAAAAAAAAAGAGAAAGGAACATACCAAATAAGATGAGCAACCTTGCAAAATGCCAGAATAAAGCTAAATGCCTTGGAGAATGAATTAAGCAAGCAATACAAACAGAAGGCACAACTGAAGAAAGCCCTGTGACTGGAGGTCCTTCTAATGCGGCACATGTTCCTACAAGTCAGCATTTCCTTTTAAAGGCTAGAACACGCTTGTTTGCTCTTTAGTGACAGATTAAGCACAGATGGCAATTCAACAGTCTTGTCTGCGCTTGTTGGCCCAGAGAACGTGACCTGCATCTGTTTTAAGAAACAGAGTAATGTGTTTGCTCGAGACAGCAGCAGGCATTGCTGAGTAATCCTTGGATTTACATGAGAGCCTCTTTTCTTGCCTCTGAGACTTCTCCAACATGGAAGAACAGGTGTTCGTAAGTGCTTGTTCTAGAAAGAAAGATGGCTTTCTGGAACACTGCTGAAACTTCTATTTTGACAGATTTTTGTGGAAAATGTGAAAATGAGCACAATATGTTTCAGAGAAAGCTTAGTGGAGTGCTGTGCCACAAAAATTTTGTTCTTAATATGTTAAGGCAGCAGGGCGTGGTTCAAATGTGCATTTAAAATAAAAATTAAAATACTTGTCGCAAGTCGAAGAGTATTTACTGTATAGATATATGGCATTTTCTGTAGACTGAGATTTTTTGTGAAGTAAACACAAATATCAACATAAGGCAAGTTTGTCATCTGCATTCCTACCTCTTAAAAAAGTTCCTAAAACAGCATTTGCCTTCAGGCTAAAACTCAAAGATGTGCTGAACTATCAGAAATTAAGGCAGTATCAATAATGTCCTTGAGCTAACTTGAGGCAGACCAAAACCTGGTACATTCCCAAACATAGCCCCCCACCTCCATATTGATCTCATTGTTCTTTGCATAAGAAGTACGCCACCCACTTTCACCCCTGCAAATTTCCAGTTGGACACAGCTCTGGGAATATCACTTTGAGGGCACACGGCGAAAGGTCTGGCCCATGCGTGCCAGGGCCCATCTGTACTGCACTTGTGAAGGTGCTGCTATACCTACAGTAAAGCTGAGATTCGCGTGTAGATGTGCCAGGTGTTCTCATAGCCGCACCTCTGTGTGCTTCTGAGTGTACTCCTCACAAACTGTTCTGCACTAAAGGCAAATGTTGAAGCTGCTCCAAAGTATCCGGTGTTCTCAATATGTGTTTTTAGTCTTAACAAGAATGCTTACCTTTTAAAAAAAAAAAATAAAGCCCATTTTGTTTCAAGACTTTTTGTGCAACTGTGTTTTTAAGAGTTACATGGTCAAATTTCATAATAGTAGGGATTTCCATCTGCTTGTGTCACAAGGCACTTTTTTCCAAAATCAGTTTTATTCGTCCTTTTTCCACTGTGACAACATTGCATCAGAGCAGGGTATGATTGTGGAATGTAAATTTTGAGGTGTTATGGCAGAGAGGCTGAGGACTGCATCATGGAAATAAGGAAAAACTACACGTAATTTAGAGACAGTGTTAATTTTTAGGCATTTTTAATGGCACATTATGTATTTATCTTTCAAGGAAAAGAAATTTCATAGCTCAAACAATTCAGTTAGCATCACCTGCAATTCAATAGTTAATTTTAGTACCAATATAACTTTACTTTTTAAAATCCGTTCATAAAACTCTTTAAACTCGCAAATGGAATTGACTTGAAGTTCAGACTTAAGAGACCCATAATTTAACTGGGTTTTCAATCCTTATAAGTCTTTCTACAACATTCTTTCACTACTGCTTTACAAGGAGAACAGGATATAAATTCTTCAATTTTAAAGAAGTAAGAACAGGAGGATTTGGAGGTAGAATATTAGTATTTCTTTATACAGAACTCCTGAGGCACATCCTCACAATCTAATGAGTCTCCCAGTACACAAACCTCCTAAAAACAAGATAAATAATTTTTTTGTCGAGTTCTAACACTAGAATCTTACAATTTCGTGAAAAATCAACATTTTTTTTCCAGAGATGGTAGATGAAACAGGTAAATTTTTTTTTTCTGAAATCAAACTCTGGAGCCAAGTGGCAAGACCCAGTGAAACCACTGAAGAAAATCCCTGATCAATTTTTGTTCTTTCTTTGTGAAATACTCTTGAAAGAACAAAAAAAATGTTTGTAAGGAAACAATCTGACACTCATTTTCTGCATGTAACTTGCTCTTCAGTAGTGTCAGAAGATTAAAAGAGACTATAAATTTTAAAATCACAGCATTAAATAAAGTTTATTTTAAAATAAATACAGTAGTAACTGAAAGTACCTATATCATCGCTATCTTAATGATACTCAGGGGCTTAAAAATGAGTCAAGCAATATTCCCCTAATAAATACCATTACTTGTAACAGTTGGAACATATGCATAGATTTTTCTTTTTTTATATAAAGACAAAAATAAAGAACCTATGGGGGCATATGTTAACTTTTTTTGCCTTTTAAGCATTGGCCAAATTAATGGGTAGCATTATCATGATAAAGATTTTGTGAACTGGAAATACTGTATGAGTTGACAAAGCTGTTAAGAATTATTTTCCTGCTAATTTAAGGCCTGTATTCCATTCCACTCCATGGAGTTTAATTTACTTTTTCATTACTTTAAAAAGAAAACTGTGTTATACATCATGTGAAAAATAACACCTTGCTCTAGCAAAGGATTTTTGCAAGTGATGCCATGTACATTAACCAATGTGTGTATCAGGGATTAGCTAATACAAACTGTCATATCCAATCAAGATAGTGTTGCCAGAAGTATTTATTTCACCTGAAGACCTGGACTCCACAGAGGTTTCTGCTTTTCTGTGGTGATTTGGCCCAAGTCAGCTAGCACTGCTCCAAACATCTCCTGGGTGCTATTCAGGAGTTAGCATGGGCTGAATACCACTCTCATTAGGCAGTTACAACGACAAGCTGCTTAGAAGGTAAGAGAGCTTAGTAGCGTGGGGAACAGTCCCAAATGCGTTCAGCTCGTTAGTATGGATGGATACTAATGTCTATAGTCTTTCGATCAGCTGTAGTCTGAAAGCCTGATATATAGCCTGAAACCCAGTCTTTCTATCAATACTCAATTCCTTTGCCAATTACATTTTTTTTGTTACAGAAAAAAATGGAGTAGGCAAATCTCTTGACAGCCAAATATTATTAAATTCAGGCTCACACAGATCCACACAAGAATCTCAAGCAACTTTTTATTTACCCCTCCTTGACTGAACCAGAGGCTTTTTGCATGACTGTCTCAAATGATCACTTTTCAGTTTCAAGATTAACAGTCTAAGTAAAACAGCATGGCTAGAATTTAGCTTAAATATTTAGACACCTAAATTTTATGCTTACACGCTGCCATCGAAACTCTCAGCATAATGTAGATCTCCCCAGTGCAATGGCATCCTACACACCTTACTCAAGGTGGGTCTGAAAGTCTACTTAAAGATTCCTGCATTAGGTGCCATAATCTAGAAACTGAATCTTATCTCCTCCTATATCACCACAAATCCAAAATAAATCCTACAACTAATTTAGGATTTTGTTTCCTTCAATACTATGGAGATATAATCATTTTTATTTACTGAAAACTGTAGCTAAATGAGTCCAGCTGAGCAGCCACTAAAAAAGCGCACCTATGAATGAAAGCTCAAACATAAACGAAGCTAAAAATCAAGGTCTTTCCTCTACTTTAATATGACAATCAATAAGGACTTCGTCATCTTCCCATTTCAAACTCTAGTTACTTTAGTGGTTTATTTTGGCTTTGATTTCTGTTCAAAGATATTCCATCAACATTTTGGAGCATCTCAATTGATCTTCTTGATATAGATTGAGCCTGACAGTAAAGGAATTGATTTTTAGTTTCATCATTAAAATACTTCCCTCCTTTTTCTTTTTACTCTAAAGTATTGACCCATGAGATAGATATCATTTTAAACACATGCCTTAGAAAAACAGTGAATATTAGTAGCTCATTAGTTTCACTATGTCTTCAGAGAGATGTGGAGTATCTTCACAGATAGTTCTTGTGATATTGTGCTATAGCTTTTTCTTACTGCACCTGCTTACAGGTTTTAAAGAATAAAATGTCAACTACCACTGGATCTTGACACAATGCAGCCTGAAACATCAACCAAAACAACAAGGTCTGCGACTTGGACTGTACATATATATGTGACAGAAAAATACCCTTTTTTGTTTGGCAAGGTGCTCTCAAATTATGGAAAAATACCAAATAAAGCATGTGTCTGCTAGGAAGGCACAATTGACAACGAAATGGCTGTAAAAGCATCCATCCAAATAGCTCGTTTTCTGCAGTAAGATTCATAAGGGTTTATTAAGGAGAGAAATTCTATAATGCTGCCATAAAAAAAAACCCTAGAGGAGAGGCATATCCCACATACAGACTTGCTGGTTTGACACTGCTGAGACTGAAGAATGAATGTTAACACAGATTATTAGGAAACTACTTTTATTACCAGAAGAATTACTATTGACTATGCTTAATTTGATAAATATTACGGATGTTATTAAATCTAGTCAGAACAATGGACTGTTGTCATTCTTTTTCCTTAGAACCAGACACATTCAGTTTTGATATGAAAAGCTTGCTAAACACAAGTGTAATCACTCCCGACCTTCAGTCACAGAATTGCCTCCTTCGTTGTCTCTTTGCGCGTGAGTCAGAATTCACTGCTCTAAACCTCTACTTTTTCAGAAAACACATCTGCCACAGGCTCCTGTTGTACTCATAGGGCTTAGGAAGATTAGTCTCTTCAGAAAACAGCTAAAAATGAAATAATTTCAAGTATTACACTATTGGTATAAAGTAAAGCTGGAGCAACTGCAGTCCCAAACCTATAGCTGTAAGTCCAAATTCTGAGTTATTTCATTACAGGTTGCTTCAGAAGATTTGTGAAAAGTGAAAGCCAGCACTGACTTTAGCCTATGCAAAAGAGATACACCCTTAGGTGACAATGTTCAGTGCTGTTACTGATTAAAAGGAAGGAACAAAGGATAATATTTTATCATTTTTCACCAGTGCAAAATGTGGTGTTCAGCAATTGAAGACAGATTGTGTGAGACATTGAGCATCTCTGCACTGTCCTTTATAACCAATGTTTCTGTGACCTCTTACTATTTTTAACTGAGAGCCATCATTTTTCGCCACACGCCTTGACTACATTGGAGAAAGGGGTTTAAATGCCACAAATGTCAAGCAGTTTTCCTTAAAGGATAATGGATTTGGTCCCTGCTTTTCTGGGGAATGCTTGTTACATCGTGATATGTATCGTGATTAGAAAGAAGAAATTAAAGCAGAACTGATAGTTTGCTTAATACATAGACCAATTCCAATAAGCCAAACAAGAGGAGGCATTTTCAACTTAGATACACAGGGGAAAAAAATGAATAGCTTAAGAACTTTAAAAAGCATCTCCTTTATGACCCACTGTATTTTCAGACAGGCATTTGCTTCCAGCGTACAGGCAGCAATTCTTCAGCAGCACTGAGAAAGCTCTTTGACAGACACTATCTCCCAAGTCAGGGGCATTACCCTGACTTTCTAACCCATCCTCTTTTTCTTCTGCACAAAAGGCTGTAAGAATAGTTGGTATTTCTAGTTGGTGGCAATGTTTTTTTTTAAAATGTTGTGTAGACAAACTAAAGTAATTTCTCTTGGTTTCCAAAGCGCTTGGCACCTTTTCAACCTTTTTTCACCTTTTCTCTCACATTTGAAATTTTTAAATGAAATGCCCTCAGAACTGACTCATTCTGAAGATAACAACAACAACAAAAAGGCTATGACATTTCCAAAATTTTCTGTAGTCTAGTTCTTTTTTTAGCTGATCCTGAAATAGCGCAATCTTCACTGTCTAAAAGGGCAGTGTGCTGCCTGATGTAGACCTTGAAGTTTTCCCCCTGTCTGACAGAGAGGACGTACCTCCTTTTCCAAATTATTCCCTGGATTAAATGGAAATATGTAAACAACTATACTTTAATGTCTGACATATTTACTTTTGAATTAATAAATATGTTTTGTAGAATTTTACACATACAAATGAGTGCTTGGCCTTTTAATTTTTTCTAATATTAATAATAGAAATAACACAGATACCTTTTGGTACACTTAGATGGCATGTGGTTTGTCAAAAGCAATCTCACTTGACTGACTAGCTACTTTTAGATGTGTTTTTTTTTTATTCTGAGCTTTTTTTTTTTCTAATAACTATGAATTACATACAGTAATTCATCTCCTTTCCATATTCTGGTCTCCTCTCTAGGAGATCATAGTACTCAGGCGGTATAAAATTTAGCTATAAAAGAGATTTTGTAGAGCTGGGAGTTGCTCTCATATTTCCAGTACGTTGTGTATCTTTAAAACTTCTCTAAAGTTTCTCGTTTCTACATGACTCAGAGTGTACTAAACGAGGGTACCATGGTAGCTGTGGCTGCTAGCTAATAAGATGATTATTTTTATCATCTGTAGTAGTTAATTGGAATGGGTCATGTACTTGTAGGCAATCAAAAAATAAATCAAAAGGACCTAGTTAATCAGGTTTGAATTTAAAATATCTGCAGGAAGATTCTTTCCAATATCAGAAGCTAGCTTTGAAGAAAGTGCCATGTGAAATAAATACAACTCTTTTGAGAAGGAAGAAAATAGTTTTCAGTCTAAAACCTGAAATACAAAAGGAAAATCTTGTAGGAAGAATATTTAAGACTTTATTCATAAAGTTACATTTCCAGTTCACTTCCTTCCTCACTGAAAAGTGTTTTTCTGCTTAGTATATGTGTCTGAAATAAATGAGACCAATAGGACAGTTGCCAAGGCTTAGATTTCACACCAAATGTTTTACATATGAGAAGACCTTTTCAAAATAGCAGTATTGACTACAGAGAGATTTATATTTTAACTAGGTCCGATGATCCTTAGACTTACATTTAAATTTCTGCTTGCATACTAACAAAAAGAAAGGCAGATTCATAGGAAGAGAAACTGTGTAATTAGACCTTCAGTCTCTATGTTCCCACTGCATATGAGAAACAGCAAGAGGCTGACTCATCACTGTTGTGAAGTGGAAAATGTCTTGCCTGTTTGAAGAATATTTTCCAGTACAGGAGAAGTTCTATGTGTTATTTTCCAGTAAATATTCTGTTGGAGGTTACTCTTCATAGCTTCTCAAAGCAGAGCTGGATATTAGCTTCACAAACACAAGTTTTGGCCTGTTTTCTCTTCTCCTCTCCTCTTGATTTCAGGAACTCAAGGTGCTCTATTTCTCTTCCAGCTGGGAGAGCTGTATGTGCTTCCGTTACTGTTTTTCTGTGAAAGGAGCAACTCGTACACTTTCCTTTCTCATGGTCCTCATTTCCTTTTAACCAGCATGCAAGTGCTTGAGGATATCAGTATTTTAAACTATTCTAGAAATCATGGAGGTGAATGTCAAAGGGAATAATATTGTGCTGAAAGATAACTCCACCACAGGAGAACTGATTCTAGTTTGTCAATTTGACACAAGGCTTGACCGCCAGACACAGCTAGGATCCACGTAAGCCACTTCTGACAGAGCAGGCATCTCACCTGCCACAATCTCTGCTAATTACTTGTAACTCAGGAATTTCTAGTATCAAAATACTTGACAAACAGTTGTATATATAGCTCTGAGCTTCTTCTCTACATGGAGGCCACTTCTGTTCTCAAAGGCTGTAGTGTCTTCTACTGCACTATTTGCTACAGATTTTACCGTGGAAACCCTGTGTTAAACTTGAAGAAGCTTTTCTTTCCTTGTTTTTTATATTGATTTTCTGTAACTGGCAGTCTCTGTTTCCAAAGTCTTCCTCAGTGTGTAACACAGAAGTCTCTTCTGGGAAACCAGCTGCGCCCTTTTTGCCTGGGATAGAGTTCTTGAGCAGCTATTACTAATAATATGCTTTCTAACAATGGAGGATAATTAAACCCTTTATGTATACTTTCTGGGTGGCTGCTTCACTTAGGGATGTTTATGCTCTGTCACAAGTTCCACATGTGTCTCATGAGTCTCTGTGGTTTCCTAATTTCCATTCAACAGACGTACTCACAGATGTCTTGTTAATTCGTTAAGACATTGTTGTTGGTCAAGTGTGTTGTTCAAAAATCACCATGCTACAGACAGAAAAGGTAACATTTGATGTACAGGACCTTACTTTCTTCAGCTAGTTTTTCAAGGGCAGTAGTACACCTAGTATTTGTCAGAAAGCAAAATCAGAGATGAGTCATTAAGACTTTGATCATCAGTAAAAAGGATCAGTCATTCACCCCTCAGAGAATGTACATGTTAGGTAGTGGAATGAAACTCATTTAGGAAACAGACTTAGTGGCCATAGATAAGGGGTGAGAAAAAAACACATTAATATGCGTTCTCTTTTTATTTCTGAGTGAAATTGTATGTAGGAGTTAAGGGTGAAACTCTGGTTCACTGAAATCAGTGGCCAAGCCTCCAGTTAATTTCAATGAGGATAAATGCTACACGTTATGCCTGCAGTAAATTCAGTCTGAAATGGGCATGCACACATTTGCAAATGCTGAGCCACCAAAGGTTAGCTTTCATTGTCAAATCATAGACATGTTCGAGCATGTGCTCAGAAGCCCACTCAGGTCACACACAGCACTGAAACTCAAATGGAAAAAGGCTAAGGAGGATTTTAGACACATTGCAGAAGATTTTTTTTAGTGACAAAAGTAAAGAACAGAAGTGTATATTATAGAGCAGAGAAATGTGAAAAAGGAAGAAGCAGGATTTGAGGCAGTAAAAGTTGATAGGAAGTAACCCTGCTTACAAGCCCACTAGATAAAGCTTGAAACTGAAGACTGTGTCACCACCTCCATAGATTCATGCATAGTTTAAAGCTCCATCCCTTCCTGATCCCCATCTTTCTGCTCTGTTGTTCCTGGAAGCAAACAGGAAGAAAATATGCTCTTAGCTGCTGTACTTTGTAAACTGGTCTAGCAATGTGAAATAAACTTTGTTGGTGATTTAAGATAACATGCCTGTCTGTGATATACATTAGCTGAGCAGTAGAAAAAGGATGGACAGACATCTGGATGCAGTAACCTATTGAAGTGTCCACAGAAGAAACATTGGAGATTCTGAGTCAAAGCACGGAGGAGTCATGTCTTCAAGTGTATTGCAGTCACAGGGTTCCTGCAGTCATGGCCAGAGTGAGTTAAATGCTTAGGGATATATGAAGCCCAACACTAACATGAACACTTTGTATGTAAGAGGTCTGAGAGCTACGGCATGTTCAAAGGTGGAATTTGAGGGCACAGTGGTGTAGATGCTTACCTGAGACAAACACACATTTTGAGTTTCTGCTATGTAGTGGTGCTATGGCAAGGAGATCTGGATAGAGATCAGAGCTGGACAGCAAAGAACATGCCAACTAATATGAATCAGATATCTTTTCCTCACAAAAGTCAGATGTAGCTGATGGGATACACTGAGGTTGAGAAGAAAAAACCTTGCTAAGGGATGAGAGACATGGGAGTCTGCACACGTACACCAATGTCAATATGTCAAGTAGTTACACACAGTCAGTGACGCTCCATTCCTTGTGTATTGAGGTCAGACATGGTCCAGGGTTAGTCCTATTGCAAACCAGTTCTGGGGAATTGTTTGGATTGGTGATCTAAAGGGTGGACTGTTCATGTCCCTGCTGACACACCACACTGACTGCATGCAGGCTTACTGAGAGATGAAACTGAAGATAAAACTCTCCTAGTTAGGAGCCAGAGTCCTAGCTCTGGTTAATGCAGAAAAAAGGACTGATATAAATTAGGTTTTTAATTATTTTTCAATTTTTTTTTTTCCATTGGAGACAGCTTATCTTTCTTTAGTCACACAAATGAAATAAATAGTTTCTAACTGATCCTCCAGAGCACTGACAGCACTTTCAGCCAGTCAGGGAAATTGAAAGAACAGTGTTGATTTTCTGTAGAAAGAAAAGATACAGCTTTCAAATGCATCACAGAACAGTATCAAAAGGTGTTTGTAGACAGGCAGGGAGACTGCAAAGTTTCTACCAGCTGCAATTAAAAGTTCACAGAAGGTTTGTTAGAGCTAATTCCAGAATGCTGAGCAGACGTGAATCAGAGCCGCAAGGTGCTTGACATTTTGATAGTGTGTTTCTCAGACCTTTAATGAATATATAAAGCTACAGAGCAAATGGTGAAATAATGAATATGTAAAGCTACAGAGCAAATGACGGAACTTTGTTGAAGAAGAAAACTACATAGCTAATGGGAGACAGCCATTGTATGTACCCTCCTAGAAAAATGGAAAGAAATATTTGGATATACAAAGAGATGTTGCCTGAATTTAAAAATAGTGATTTTCTTTAAGAAATCACACTCATAATAATGTGTGTAAAGAAGGGTACTTTTACATGGAGAGGCCTCAAGTACTTGATTTTGACGATCCCAGGAAAATAAGGTTTTAAAATTTTTAAATACAGATAGGCAGCTATTGCTTTGGGAACACATTCACATCGCCCCAACAAATTATCGTTTTGGGATCATCTTGCCTGATTAGGCAGACCCCCACTGGAGCACCACTACATATTCATGGCTGGTGAAGGAAGACAGAGAAGAGATAGGAAGGGAGACCAAAGGAGAACATCACCATTAGTTGTCATTATCACCTATATCATAGCTGTGTGGTAGTGTAGGGGTCTAAACAGATGGATAATTACAGATCTCTCCTGACTGTTGGAAGCAGAAGATTTGATATCACTGTCTGTTCATGGCTCAGAGCTGTAGTGGAGTCTGCATGGTTGCTCACCGCTCATGTGCCGTGCTGCCATCAGCATCATTCCCAGAGCTGGCAGCCAGCGGTACCTGGTGGTGACCATCAGCTGCCCCTTGGAGCTGCTCACATCCCAGGCTTGCCAGTGACACCCGCATGGCTTCCCCAGGGTCACTGTCCTAGGTGGTCCTCAGATGAGGGTGAGAGCAAGGCTGGCCAGCAAAGGAAAGGTTGTTGCATGTGCTGAGATGTAAGATTTTAAGATTTTTCTCTCTGCCAAACATATGTTCATCTCTTAAAAAAATATTAAAAGAATGATTGTGGTGGAAAGGCTGTCTTTCAAATGCACCCTCCTCCCACCACCAAGATTGTAAAAGTGTACAGTGGCACAATGGAAAGGGAACTTCGATATCCCAAAATATACAAAGGGAAGGAGGTGCTGAATGCTAAAACCTCATGACCATCCTTCCCTGGCTCTGCAGAGACTGAGGAGGGTGAGGGAATTATAATTGACCTTGCACTGATGTGATTTTATTAATGACACCTCCTGTGGCAGCTGTAATTCCAGGAAGAGACTGGAGAGGTTAGGAGGGTCATTCATCTAGATGTAACATCTACATTCAGGATAAAATGCACCCTTTGCCAAGAAATGCTAGTTTTATTTATAGAGAATTCTAATACACTGGGCCACAATCAGCTCTCTGAAAAGGGTCAGCGTGTGTCCTAGGCTTGCAGTTCTGCAAAATTATCTGCCATCCCGACCTTCAAGTTGGAATAAAGAAAACTTGCAGTAGTGTGCTATCGTATGTGTCCTACTACGTAGCCAGTAAGAACCTGGAGGTAGATAATTTTTTCCTTTATTGTGTTATGAAAGGTTTCCATGTTAACAGAACAATCAGATTTTTTTTAACCATCAGTTAGCATTTCTAAGTTGTTCAGTGTGGGTGAACACTGTCACTACTGTAGTTTCTTGCTGCAGGAGACTGTGGAATGAATAAATAAATGCTTATTTCTAGCACCCCCCTCTTCCTTGAAAGTAACATCTGTCACTCAGTGGATCAGGGAAGTCAAGCACCGTTGCCTTCCTCTTAATCCTCTGACACATCTATAGCTCACATACTCTCAGTCATTAGCTGAATTCATTAGATATTCTTTTAGAGGCTTTTTGATCGCAGAATTTCATTCCTGTAGCAGGAGTTTGCTTTATTAGTAATCATAACAATAACAATAATTTAAAAAGTATCAGCAGCATCAACCCCACAAGCCAAAAGGAATAAGAATTTAAAATACTAACTGATGATCCATCATGAGTGTGTCAGCTGTGAAGAGTTCATGAGACAGCTGACAAGTGTTAACAGGGGTATTCCATCACAGTGGTTTAGAAATGGAACAAAGACTTCACCAGCACCCTCAATAGACAGTTCAGTGAGTGTGTTCTCAGGGTTCAGGTTCACTATAACATTAAATCAGTCCTAATCCAACTCTCAACCAATAAATAAACCTAAGAGATCAGTCTTATGAGTTAGTGCAAATCCCCTTTCTTGGACAACATGAGGAGAAAAATGGATTTGATATCCTGTTGAGCATTGCAGAAATGGAAGTATTGGGTAAAAGTACTGACTGGAACAGAAAGAACATACAAGCTAATACGTTGCCTTTAGAAATTTTGAAATAAGTATTTTGCAGGATAGGAGAGATCTTTTCTCTCTGAAATGACAGCAGACTGTTTTTGGTGCTTTCCCTTGCACACCTTTCTTCCTGCTAAGCCCCCTAGACAAAAGAAACAAGTTACTTCTTCCTAGCTTGGGGCTTCTCCGGCAGACAATCAAGTGCACTCTATTGGGCACTATGACTTCTTGCCTTGGTGAGGACTCTTCCAGGTCAGTGAGTATGGGTGAGTGGACAGGGAAGAAGGTCAGCCTTGCCTTGAAAAGAGACTTCCTTCTACAGAGTCCACAGCTCTAATGCACATGACTGAATTGGGCATCTGCGGGACACAGGCATGTTTTCTCCACAACAGCAGACACTGTGCCTGCCCCTGTATTTAGGCTGCCCAAAGAAAGCATCTTGTTCCTTTTCTTGACCAGGCAGGCTGTAAGAGGCATCTACCACAATGGCAGCATGCCAGTCTGTTCTCGTATTCTTAGCCCCATGTTTGTCTTGCACCTTTTTCTGAGCTCATGATTTTAAAAGTTCTGAGCGATGATGGTCCACCCACCCTAAGACTTTCCTTTGTTCATCTCCTAACCAGTTATGGGCTATGTTGGCTTTTTCAGGGAGTAGTTTTACTTTTATATGAACAGTTTTGATGAGCTGTTTCTGTTCAGCAGCAGATCTTCCTCCATTAAGTTTTGGTCTTTGCTTACAGCTACTTTCTGTCTTAATGTGAAAGTCTTTTGCAAGGGATAGCAGAAAAGTGGGACAAGGAGAGTGTGTACAGGGATACTGAGTATCTATCATTGAGCCGGGGGGCAGGGGAAGGGGTGCACAAAGTGTAAGGACACAAAGAGCAGGGTCCATGTGCTTTGAGAGAGCCTGGATGGTATTACTTGGAGAGACCAGAGATCTGGCTGTAAGGACCCTGTGGGGCCAGGACTGTAGGTCTTGGAATCTTGACAGTCCATCAGAAAGCAGAAAAGGCATGGTTGCTCTCTGAATAAAGCATTTCTGCCAAAAGCCTGTGCATGGGGGAGAGAGCCCCTGATGGGTAGGTGGGAAGGGGCTGGAACAACAGCTCTTGGCTCAGTGCGGAGAGGGAGGTTTTCACAGCGACAACATCATTCCTGCAGCCCCTGATCAGGCAACTTTGCTCCCTGTCTTCCCTAGCCTTATGAAGTTTCACTGCCCGGAGCCATGGCAACTGCTTATACAGCAACTTTCTTCCTTGGGTCCTTCCCTTCCTCTTCACAGAATCACAGAATCACAGAATCACAGAATCACAGAATCACAGAATGGTAGGGGTTGGAAGGGACCTCTGTGGGTCATCTAGTCCAACCCCCCTGCCGAAGCAGGGTCACCTACAATAGGTTGTAGAGGACCTTGTCCAGGCGGGTCTTGAATATCTCCAGAGAAGGAGACTCCACCACCTCCCTGGGCAGCCTGTTCCAGTGCTCCGTCACCCTCAGAGTGAAGAAATTCTTCCTCATATTCAGACGGAACTTCCTGTGCTTCAGTTTGTGCCCATTTCCCCTTGCCCTATCTCTGGGCATCACTGAAAGGAGCTTGGCCCCATCCTCCTGACACCCACCCTTCAGATATTTGTAAGCATTTATAAGGTCCCCTTGCAGCCTTCTCTTCTTCAGGCTGAACAAGCCCATCTCCCTCAGTCTCTCCTCATAGGAGAGATCTTCCAGTCCCCTCACCATCCTTGTAGCCCTCCGCTGGACTCTCTCCAGTAGCTCTTCATCTTTCTTGAACTGGGGAGCCCAGAACTGGACACAGTACTCCAGATGAGGCCTCACTAGGGCAGTGTAGAGGGGAAGGAGAACCTCCCTCCACCTGCTGGCCACACTCCTCTTGATGCATCCCAGAATGCCATTGGCCTTCTTGGGAGCCAGGGCACACTGCTGGCTCATGGTTAACCTGTCGTCCACTAGGACACCCAGGTCCCTCTCCGCACAGCTGCTCTCCAGCAAGTCCGCCCCAAGCCTGTACTGATGCATGGGGTTGTTCCTCCCCAGGTGCAGGACCCTGCATTTGCCCTTGTTGAACCTCATCAGGTTCCTCTCTGCCCAGCTTTCCAGCCTATCCAGGTCATGCTGAATGGCAGCACAGCCTTCTGGTGTATCCACCACACCTCCCATTTGGGTGTCATCAGCAAACTTGCTGAGGGTACACTCTGACTCTTCATCCATGTCGTTGATGAAGAAGTTGAACAAGGCTGGGCCCAGTACTGACCCTTGGGGGACACCACTAGTTACCGGCCTCCAACTAGACTCAGCGCCACTGATGACGACCCTCTGAGTTCTGCCATTCAGCCAGTTCCCAATCCACCTCTTGTCTCCTGTCATCTTCTAGCGAAGCAGCAAACAAGCAAACCCACATAACAAAAGCCTAAAAGGGTACAAAGCGTCAGGGAAGATATAATTTGATCAGCAGTGCCTGCCCACAAAGGACCATGGATTGTGTGTCACTGGGCGGTGAGTAGGTGAAGCAGGAAAGCATTAGTGGTTTCAGAAAGGTATGAAGACACCCCAGGTCGTTTTGAAGAAGGAAGAAGAAGATTTTATATCACTGTCTGTACATAGAAGAAGGAAGGTAAATATATGATACCAAGATACTTTGGGAATCTGTTCCTGTTTAATCTTACCACTGGATTTATTACAGTACACAAGACTTTCCGTATAATCACACCTGCATTGCAGTGGGTCCATTCCTGGGTGCTTAGCACATTCACAGCCTTCACCAGTGAAGGAGCAAGCAACATCTGACACAGGAGTGTTATTCTGGATGCCTTATGTGCTAGCAAAGGATGTAGAAGGCTCTGCATACACGTGTAAAAGAAGCTGGTTTTCACAGTCTACATAGAAAGGCTCACGTGGGTGGAATGGTTATCTGTGCACAAAGTAGCACTGCAGAGTGAAGAACTACGACTGGGAAATGTCAGGAATGCTGGTACCAGGTCTGTCACATCGTGCTTGCTGCCTTGCTACCTGAGATTTACAGACTTGACATAAGCTCTACATAAAATAGTACAAATACTGTTGGCATTCATCTACCTGTGGGTTTCAGGTTGAACCATTTGGGGATGATATGTCCAATGGGGACATTTAGCAAAGGAATTTCTCACCAAAGACAGCAATGTATCAGGGGAGAGCTACCTTTATTGCAACATCCCGGCTTCACTCCTGCAAGTTTTGTGTTTGATCAGCATTAGTAAGCCAAGAACTATTTTCTGCCTTCTTAATCTTGTCCATTTCTTATTTTCTTTGTTCTCTATATTAAGGAAAATAATGTTTTAAAGCAGTTTCTGTCACTCTTTTCTCATAGGTTTAGGAAGAAAGCTCCCAGCTCATCCCTTCATTTTTTTAGCAGTGGTTAGCTTCCCACTTGCAATCACTAAAATTTAGTGTTTGCTCTAGTAGAAAATATTTTGTCACAAGAGGGACAAGATGCTCAATGGCCTTTGGCCCAGAGTCTCAAATGTTCTAACCCACAAATGATGGGTTTCATAATTTGACACAAACATATTTCCGGTCAGTTCCACAGCATATTCTAAGCAGTCTGTGGTATTTTTGGTTGGTTGACTGTTTTGAAGTTGTTTCACAATATGTACTATGGCAAGTGTACTGTCCTCGTCATGGCACAAGATGTCAGAATCATGCATCAAGTTGTTATTTCTGGCTTTTCTAAAGCAAAATCAATCTCTCTTATTTATCAATTTATTCTATAACTCTTAACCTCTCAAAAATGAGACAATAAGAAACCTTTACAAGTTAATTTTGAAACCTGGCTTTGTCTTCTAAAATAATTGTTCCTCTGGGAAGATCTGCTCATCAGATAGTGTCAGTCATCCTTTTATGATAATAACAAAAAAAAAATCCTTAGCACCTCTGCCTTATTTTCTTCATGTTTAGGTTTCTGCATATATTTTTACTTTTCCTTCTTCACTTATCTCAGAATCTACTCCTTTTTATTCTTACCATCACAATTCCATCCCACTCTCCTGTGATCTCTTTCTTCTTTCTTTTTTCCTTCATTCAATATGCAGTTCAAATACCTCATTCTCAGTTCTTAAGTGGTGGCATCCTTATCTAAATCTCTGCTTCCAGTTAACACAGTCTATTTCTATACTTCTTTTTCACAACTTTTTGCCTTCATCCATTAATGTTAAGCACCTTCCTCTGTTCTCTTCTTGGTATCTGGAACTTCTTTTTTGCTTCCAAAGTGCCCATCTCCTCTGTCTTTGTCTAGTGCAAACCGTGGGAGATGTCCCAGGGTGCATAAGCTTACATTTTATTTTGAATTTATAAGTAAACTAGATGAAGCATTTTTTAACCTGTGCATAAGTGTTACAGTATCACTTTGGCAGTCACATCTAGCCTGATTTTCTCAGATACTGAACACATTGCACTTGCAGTTTTTTCTCCATGCTTCTCAGTTGCAAAGAATCTAGTCATTTCACTCAGCTGCAAATTAAGAGTAAATTGTTTTTTCCTTTCATAGTGAAAAAAATGCAGGATACAATTTTCTGGAACTGCTAGGTCGTTTGAAAATCATAGCTTTTAACATCTCCCTTAGCAAAGTCCACAACAGAGAAACTCATATCCATGAAAACGCAGAGTTTCAGTGGAAAAAGCAGTTTAAACAAATTATTTTCAGAAGACTTTCTTCATTTTTTCCAAAAGAAGATAATATATTGGGAATGTTTTTCTGACCTATTAATTTGTGTAGTCACTTAAACCTTGACAAATTGAATGGAAGTAGGGGCTATCTTCATATCTCATTTCTTCACTTTGCTGACAGAAAATGGAGGTGGCATTCCTCTCTGCAAAAACTGGTTTTGCTGAGGCTTACAGATGGGATGAACACAATACTGTACTAAAAGGTGAATGTATTGCGTAGCAGAGGGAGGCAGGAATAGAGAAAGAAGTTTGGCTGACAAAAAAATGACTTTTTGTCTGGCAACAAGACCAGTGAGATCAGTTTTTATTCAAGAAACATGTATTAGTATAAACACATTCCCTTTCTAGTTAAATAAATTGCTTTTTTCCCCTTCTCCTTTTTCCCAAGCTAAAAACCATGACCACAGGCCATTTCCTGAGTTTTACTGAAATGTTCTAAAAACATCTGCAGGAGAAAAATACACCTTTAAATACTACTTGCTAGTTAGTGGCACTTCAGGGACTAAGCCAAGTAAGAAAGAAAATGACCACATGTGAATTGCCTGTTCACTAAGAATGTGGCTACTGAGCATCAACTTAGAACAACTTAATATTTGCTATTTGCAGTAATGTTTGCTGCCACTGGATGTACTCTTCTGTGTTCTAAATTATTTCTGAAATAATCATTTCATAGCTGATATATAGCTCCATTGACTGATAAAAGAAAATATACAGACCTTTGACAAAATATCATATAGGTAACTCCTGACCATAATTTTATCACTGTTTAATGTTCAATGCTTCTGGCTGGCTTTCTGAAATGGATTTTTTTTTTTTGCAGACTAATCCCTACATTTCAAACCCTCCCAGTGCCCAATCTACTGTCTTACAGTCAGACAGGCATGTTCCTTCCATGCTTTGTTGAGCTGAATCGTCACAGCAATCTTTCTTCCACTTACCCTTGCTTCTGTTGGGAATAACTCTTAATTCTTTTCCATAAACTTATCAGGAAGCTATGTTAAGAAAAAGAAGGAAAACACACTGCCTAAGAATTTGGAGCCATTTTCTGATGTGTTTATAAGAACATCTCAGATGTGCACAAGTTATTGAAGACACATCCAAGGACAATATCAACAACAAACTAATGCACCATTCTGTGACTTACTATTATATGTTTTTTTCCTGAACAAGGAAGGCATCAGTCTTTTTTTAATATAAGTTGTGAAAGTTTGCACCAGCTGAGAGTGTATTGTAAGATGTTTCATAATATATTATTAGGCCCTCATTTAGTAAAGATTCTTCATGTATATCCTTGCCTTTGGGGAATCATAACTTGTATTTCATACCTGTTCTGCGATACTTGAGAAACATACATACCAGATAATATAATTCTGACACTTTTACCTGTAAGCTACAATGTCTAAGGCTTCTTTGAAAAGGAAAAATCAATTCTTTGTCTGACTAGAGGATTAGGATAGGCTTGTGGAATGACATCTGCTTGACAGAGAAGATACCAATGCATCAGCTGTAGAACTTGTACTTTTCTGAAGGTGATGCATTGAAAATATGTCTACTTCATTTAAACCATGTATAAAAATAAGTGACTAGGTACAAATAGTTGCATGAGTGCTTGAGTTGTATTTTGATGCTGAAGTACTAAACAATAGTTCAAGTGTTCTCAGAGATCCTTAATATATGCCTTAGAGAGTATATCTCTCTACCTAGACAAAGAATGATAGTTTATGTGAATTATTTTTGAAACTAATTTTCTAGTTTGATTTGAGATCACACATGTGTACCAGTGAGATATGAACAAGAATCTGTATGATGCCATGTGTTTAAAAGCCATTTCGTTTGCTGACTGTCTAGAAGGTTGTTTTTTATTCTGATACTCTTTGATTTGTGCTTCTATAACGGAGCTCATTAACTATCATATATCAACTATCACAGATATTTCTGTTGGTTTTAATAGTGCTCAGACTGGCAAATCTATGTGCTTTTGTGACATAATCAATGGCATAAACTCACAGATCTACACAGTGAAAGTACCATGCTTGACCCTGCCACCACACAGTTTTTCAGTCTTCAAACTTACATACCTGTACTTAACTTCACTTGTTTGTCAAGTACTTCTGAGTTCACAACTTGATTAAATTATATAAAAGTTAAGTTAAAAGTCATGAAAACAGTGTTTGCAGTATTGAGTCTGGATGGATCTAGATAATAAGTGTATGTCAATAATTTTGTTTTGCTCATGTGGAGATAGCATCAAGGATAAAATAACGTATCATTAAAATATATGCTATGCTTCACATATGCAGCATACAAATGTTGACTATGCAGTTCTCATGTATTGTCATATATTTGCTCATATCAATCTACCTATTAGCATGAGTGCTGATCCACACCCAAACTAAGCAACAGATTTGAAATTGATGCCTGAATTCACATGCTAATAGATAGAAGCTGACTGAAGAAGCAGGATGTGCATAAAAAGAAGTTATCACATTCATAACAAATGCACAGGAGCTTACAAATGTCAACATATTAAACAAAACATTTTGAAGAATATTCTGCCGTTTTATGAGCAAGAAACAAAATTCAGTGGGGTTTTCTCCTCCATTTTTATTTTTTCTTTTTGTAGTGAATTCATAGAGCTTTTTAACAAGAGGTATAGAAATTTTCATTAAATGGAGAATTCTCACTAACATGTGAGGTGGGTGGTGCTGCAAGTTGCAAAATACTCTGTGTATTTCTGACCCCCTGGCTTTATCAGGTCTTTTCTGACAATTGGTTTACATGGTGATTTTATGATCATAAGATAGGTCTGGTAAGAATAATGTGATTCATGTTTTGTTTTCGCACTGTGTTGATGTGAAAAGGTAAAGCCAATTTTGCAGAAATGATTTTTTAAGGTGCTAAACCATCGCAGTCTCCTATTTTTCCTTTTTCAGAAGAAAAGTTTTGGTTTTCTCTCTGGTTTGATACACAGAGGAGATTTGAATATGTTCACTTAACCATGTGGAACAAATTTTACAGGATTTGTTTTTTACAGAACAGCAGTACTGGCTTTTGTCAGTGTGATAATTCTATTGTCAGTCTTAAGATTTAACTTATACATCATTAAAACAGATTTCTGGCATTTTGACAGAAGTGGTGGAGCAGGATCAGAGAAGAAAGAAGAGCAAATGTGTAAGAGTGCCTTGCATCAAATTATTTACATACACTCTTTTTCATCCTATCTAAGTTTTGTCACATTAATTTGGCAGAAAACAAACCTCCTTGCGTTCTAACTCTCTTCACCGGAGTGAGAGGCTAGGTGCGGCTAGGTTTAAATTCTGAGTGATGTCCAATTTGCCACTACCAGTCCAGTCGTGTTTAATATGTATATTAAACTACCATGATTCTGGATACACTAATAGCAGTCTGCACCTTCAGTCCAGTCGTGCTCATGAACTAGCACAGCCATGTTTGGTCACGTTCAGTGGGAAACTGTGACAACTGGCTACTTAAGCAGTGCAGTTTTATTTGTGCAACAGGTATATAGGTTTTTTGAATTGCCGGTGATAGTGACTGTCTGCAAGAAAGCACGTGCAAATATAAAACGCGTGAAAAGGTTATAAATAATACAGCCTGGCTATAAACATTAGGGAGTAACTATTCCTGAGGAAAGTGCTTAGTTTGAGTCTCACCCAAGGTGTCCCAAGGCGGGGAGAAGCAAGGATCAGCCTGTCGGCCAGTCCCGGTTGTCGGAGGCAGTCTGAGGTGGAGTTTTCCTTGACTTGCTCAAGGTGTTATCTTCTTCTTCTCCAAAAATCTATGGTGTTATCTTCTCCAAAAAACCCCTATTTCCCTGGCTATTTTTATATCCTTTCTACCTTTAAGGTGGAGTTTGAGTGACTGTAGTCATATGTACTTTTTATCATGATTGGTGTAAAATTCTCTCGCTTCAAGTTTAAAGGTATAGTTTACGAAAAATTGAGAGCGCAGACTTGAAGAGGGGTGATCACACCTCGGAGGCCGGTAGCATTCGAGATGGAGGTGTGTTTTGGTATTAAAATGATATTAAAATGAGCAAAGTTCACGAGAGGATAGCACTTTGGTAAGGTTTCGAAAACCTGTTGGCTCAGGGGGCTAGATGAGCTGCTTATCAGTTCTAGACAACCATTTCTTCCCGCTTTATCATCATGGAGCAGGGCCACGGAGTCTCTACTCTGTTCCATCCTCTATGGTATGTTGCAGGGAGTTGCTGTGTTAGTGGATTCCTCACATGCCTGCTGCAGCTGTGTCTCAGCCTCAGAGCTCCTTTTGATTTTGTGCTTTTCCTCAATGGGTGAACAATGCTACTTTTTTCATATAAACCTCAACTTTCAGATGTAAAACCTTAATTTTACAAGTAATTCCACAACTTTACACATCTAATTGTTGTGCCTAAGAAACAGGCATAGTCATTATAAATGGTAGGGGTAATATCAGCATACATAAAATTGAATGGGTATCTTCTTTGATTGGATAATGAGTTATGGACAATATGCTTAGAGTCTAGGTGCCTCATATGGGTATCTGAAGCTAGGTGTGGTCAAGCAGATGCTGCAATTCAGACCTGCAATAAATAGAAACTCCTATTAAATTTAGTGGAGAGGCCCCTTAAATGTGCTATATTTTAATTCACTGCTTTTTTTGAAGTCCTAATGAGAAATAGGAACACTGGGTTAAAAAAAAAAAAAGATGAATAGATGTTTAATCCTAATTATTTTAATAATATTTTGCCACCTCTGGATGAGGGTAAGAAATTATTTTGCACTTACATTTTAATAGAATTTACTCCTTAAATATTCATGTCCTTTCAACTCTCAAGTATACGTTGTTCAGTGAAGACAAACTCCAGTTATCCAGTCGTCAAAAATAGGTTTTACTGGATCAGGCACATTCTCAATTATCTGTGTTGTTTTAACACTTAAATATAGTTTACCGGGTTCCACACAGCAGGAGGTGTAACTTGAATGAGTGTTCCCAAATTAAGATTCCATTGAGAAAAATGGACTTTATTTAAAAGTAACAATGATGTCCCAACAGGGATGCTAATTCTGCAAACACCTGTCACATATTCTTTACACAACAGCTAAGATGGTTTGAGTGGTGTCTGACTGGACTCCAGATGTTCCAGCAGACTCAGATATTACTTGATAGTGTGACTTTTAGGGGAGAATATCTGCATATGTAAAGTTTCAGGAAGATACATTTGAGGAGATGCAAAAAAGAATTATTTTCGTATTATGATCAGAACACCACTATGTTTGACTCCGGCAGTTTGGGACAACTTTACCTTGTATATTATTTGTATCTCTATTAAGTGAGCAATATTGTTACTGAGACTGGACAGGGACACAGTAACTAGTAGTGTGATTAACAGATCTACCTGTGTTTGTAAACTTAATCCCTGATGCAGATTAACCACAACTTGTGTCTCCAGTCTTAGAATGCAGACTATTTGATGTCAGTCCCTGTGACACCTTCATATAAGCACTGTCAAATCTTGTTTGGCAAGGATAAAAGAGAGACATACTTCCCCCATCTTGCTACATAATGAAAGCACTTTATGAAAGGAGAATTGCTGACCACTGGCACAGTTCTTAAAATAAATTAAAAAATGTGTTTTGCAAGACATCACCCATGGTAATACACACAAACAGGCATTTTTCAAAGTCACTCATCTGTTTCATGGTAAGGGGCAACACTTGTCAAATTAGTGTTAAGTTTGACTAATTTGGAGTTTCTATTTCATTTTAACAAGATGTACCTCGTGCAGTTTCAAGGCTGCAGTGAAATTAGCTTTTGTACAAGGAACTAGTGGAGGGGGCTTTAGATGAAAATTCAGCCCCAGTGGGAATGGAAATGGCATGGCAATGCCTGTTTTATGAAATGTGGGGGTAAATCATTCTGTCTGATAATAATGCAGAAAAAAAGCTAATTTCCAGCTCTTCTCTAGTAAAATCCTGCCTAGCTCTACACAGCATTTTGAGACATATTTTAAAGACTTGTGGTGCCAGTCCCCCTGAGGAGCAAACAGCACTTGTAAATATTGAACAAAGGCACTCTTTAAGGCTCTGCAGCAATGAATAGCTACTCATATGCTTACCGAACTCACATGGATAGTCAAAGGACTCCCACATGTCAGAAGGGAAACAGGTGCACAAATCTCTACAGGTCTGGGTTTAATTCAGCTAAAAGTAGCTTTTCTTTTTCTTTTTCTTTTCCCTGAAATATAACACCATTAAATTAATTTTATTGTATTGTTTACTATTTCAGTGTTAATTTCACCAGAATGTAATTCTGATTTGAACTTCACATCTCATTGTTAGTAAATGAGTACCTTTTCATCTGTATTTCTTATTTAATTGTGGGCAATTGCTACAAGAGAAAATATAAAGATCTTGAAAATAACACATTGGCTGATGTGGAAAAAGTAACAAAAATAAAGACGTTGTGACAGCTTTCTACCATTAATGTATTGATAAGTGATAGTGCTGTTTATTCATGCCTTCGATCCATTCAGACGTTCACAGACAAATAGCATCTCATTTCACACAGGTGCATTGTTAGTTTCTTTTTTAGTGACGACAAAACTATGTCTCATGGTCCTTATTGCTTATTTATTAATGTATTCTTGTTAATTTTGATTAGATTTGTCTAGTCAGTAGCCCATCGGAGCACAGATCTACCTGCTTAGATATGAAACACATACCACCAAAAATACTGTTTCCAAAGCATTAAAGAAAATGCCACAAATAAAAGGGCAATCTGTATAAACTTTACACTTATTAGTGAACTTTTCATTTGTGCACAAAAGTCCTTGTGAGTTCGAAGGATTTCTCTGTAGAGGTATGACAGTACCATTGTAAAGGCTAAGCAATGACCAAAGCAATGTCTAAATATGATGTCTGCATGTTTTGCCTAGGCCTAAAATTTAAGCATCTGTATCTAGTGGTCATCTGGTCTTCTTCAACAGTCAGTGTACAGGAACGGATAGAAGACATCATCCCATCTGTGACACTTACATAGGGATGGACTAAAGTTTCTCATCTCTCTCCACTATAGAGGGAGTGTGATAACTGTTGAGATGATTTAAGTGCAATGGATAACAGGCGATACATATCAAAGAGAAACTTTGTATTCTTGTGCACTTTTACCAAAGGACAGCAAAGTAAAAGTGTCTGTTACTGACTTCAAGATTAGTAAGAATGTTCTAGTGAACATGTGTACAAGCTAACTAACTTGCTATTCCCACACAAACGTACATAAAATTATAGTAATGAAATACAGGAATGGTGCTGTTTCAGCCACTGTTAAGAGATACACTGAGGGTCTTGCCTTACCAGATTTGCAAATTTCCAAGGAATGTTCTGTGCTATTACTTCTTATAACTGATGACAAACTTGAGGCTTAAAGATCTATTAATGTGGCAGTTACTGGTCAGCTGGTGTACCTTGCTTACTTGTTCAGAAAAATAACTTTTTTATTCTCTTGCTTTATAACTCATGGATGAAGTCAATGGAATGATTATCACCTGCTGTTTTGACACTAAGAATTCAGGACTGTTGGGGAACAGTATGCACAAATACGCTAATAAAAAGACTTAGTCAATTTCTTGCAAATTGCATTTGCAAAATAAACAGAGACCTGCATTAAATATGGAAAAGTGCTGAGAATTCCACCTTCCTCAGAAAGAGCTTTCTGAGTTCCTGTTGCTATGGCATTGTTCACTCACTTCATTCCAACTACTGCAGAGGATTCAACAAAATCCTTATGCATACAAGCAGGTGCTTTGATTTTGGGATTGCTCATATAATTCAAATTAGACATCTGCTGAAAGATCTTGTTGAGCAAGACGTGTTGTCTCATTTTGCTTATCTTTTTTTGGTTTGCAAGAACGGTATGATAAAAGTTCTTTGTATAAATGGGTTGCAATCTATAGTGTCTGTTCTATGGGCTGGATATAGGCTGGATTTTGTTGTTACTAACCATGTTGTTTACAGAGTAGATAGCTCTGTATGAGCCTTGTACTAGGACAATGTGAAGGCTCAGATGGAATTGTAGAAATTAAGAATTCCTGTATTCCTATAAAATCATTATAGAAAATCATAGTATCACAGAACTAAGGCCATGAAAAACAAAGTACTCAGTAACAGTAGCAGTTGAAAATGCATCCACTTTTAAAAAATAGAGTCTTTTTAAGATTTTTTTTTGTTTCAGTTTTCTGTATGTTCAGAGTATGGTCATATAAACAGTTGTGCAGACTAAGCTGGGGCTAATGAACTGGAAGGAGAAATGAAGGGCAGAGGCAGATAAGCAGAGCAGGAAGGCATCAAAGTGATAGTGCTGCAGATAATTTTGCGAAATCACAAATTAAGGTTACAGAAAACCTAAAAATGTTACTGAGTCTATTCCTTTCTTACAGAATCACAGAATCACAGAATGGTAGGGGTTGGAAGGGACCTCTGTGGGTCATCTAGTCCAACCCTCCTGCCGAAGCAGGGTCTCCTACAGCAGGCTGCACAGGACCTTGTCCAGGTGGGTCTTGAATATCTCCAGAGAAGGAGACTCCACCACCTCCCTGGGCAGCCTGTTCCAGTGCTCCGTCACCCTCAGAGGGAAGAAGTTCTTCCTCATATTCAGACGGAACTTCCTGTGCCTCAGTTTGTGCCCATTGCCCCTTGTCCTGTCACTGGGCACCACTGAAAAGAGCTTGGCCCCATCCTCCTGACACACACCCTTCAGATATTTATAAGCATTTATAAGGTCCCCTCGCAGCCTACTCTTCTTCAGGCTGAACAAGCCCAGTTCCCTCAACCTCTCCTCGTAGGGGAGATGTTCCAGTCCCCTCGTCATCCTTGTAGCCCTCCGCTGGACTCTCTCCAGTAGCTCTTCATCTTTCTTGAACTGGGGAGCCCAGAACTGGACACAGTACTCCAGATGAGGCCTCACTAGGGCAGTGTAGAGGGGAAGGAGAACCTCCCTCCACCTGCTGGCCACACTCCTCTTGATGCATCCCAGGATCCCATTGGTCTTCTTGGCAGCCAGGGCACGCTGCTGGCTCATGGTTAACCTGTCGTCCACCAGGACACCCAGGTCCCTCTCCGCACAGCTGCTCTCCAGCAGGTCCGCCCCAAGCCTGTACTGAGGCATGGGCTTGTTCCTCCCCAGGTGCAGGACCCTGCATTTGCCCTTGTTGAACCTCATCAGGTTCCTCTCTGCCCAGCTTTCCAGCCTATCCAGGTCACGCTGAATGGCCGCACAGCCTTCCAGTGTGTCTACCACACCTCCCAGTTTGGTGTCATCAGCAAACTTGTTCAATTTGCACTGTGCTTGACATAGGCTAAAAGGGAAGGTCTCTTTTACCATAGGTGGCAGCACTGACTTTGTATAAATGTTGCTGGGCTTCAGTCTCTTGAAGGAAATAAATATAAGGATACCCAGCGCAGCATATGCTTTCTGTGGAAAGTAATTGCTTTTAAAATTTAGAGATCCAAAATACAACCATACTTTTCTTATAGGGAAGACAACTTACTATTTCTTTCAGGTACATTTTCTAATGCCTAGTTAAGGATGATTAGACTGAAACCACAGCTGCAGTCTTGGCTGGAGTCATTTAAGAAAAATAAGCCAAAGCATAAAATTTCCACTGAGAATTATAGCACATTTGTAGGCTTGTGGACCTGTTTGCTTTTCTAAGGAGAAACTCTCCTAAACTCAACTTCTGGAACATCAGTTTCTAGAACAATGAAATTCTGCCATGCTGATGCAGATGTTCTATAAGGATTTGCTGTATTTTTTTCTGGAATTCAATGGTATGCTATCACTACGGTTCTTCAGGTCAATACGCCAGACAAATTCTACTGAAGAAATACAATCTGTGGTCCTTTTTCTTTTTTATTTCAAGTTTTGTTACAACACAACCTTTCCTCTAAATATCCTCACCTAGTCATGTATGAGAGGTTCTTCATTTTATTGGAAGCCATTTTCATATAATAGAGGAATTAACTTTTTGACTGTCATTATCCTACATCACCTACTTTCTTACATTCCTCCTTAGGCATTTCAGGTAAGAAATATAATGGAATATTTAGCTTTTAATAAATACAGGATAACCTGGAAAGCCACACCAGTGGCTACTGTTTTCTGGGTATTCACTGAGAAGTAATTCCTCCTATGACCATCAAACCCAACTGGAAAAATTCTGAGGAGCATGCCTTTCTTGAGTCACGGCTTGACAGGGGGAAAAAAAAAAATAGTTGCCGGACATTGGCTTCCATCATAAAGTGTGATTTATAGGGCTGCTAATTTCCATTGCTTGTCTGCATTAAACTATGTTTTTCTGCAAAACAAATACATTAATAAATTTGCACTCTCTGCTATTCTTTCATATGTAGCTCTGGCTGAAATAGATGCCATACTATACACTAGCAAACCTATGCTGAAGACATAGTAAGACACTGTTGTCACAAAATTCCCCATAAAAAAACATAAGAGAAGACTGTACAGCTAAAAGCAAAAGCTTTCAAATGTAATGCCAGTTGTTACACTTCTACGTCCTTGTTTAGGATTTCTAAATGCTGAGTGCCAACTAGTCCAATTAACCTCAGTTACAGTCACACTTCAGCTCTATTGTTCCCTAAAGGAACAAGACCTGTTCCAGGAGGGTCCCTGTCATTTCAGATATTTGTAACACTGTTTTTATGGCTGGCTTAGCTCAATTACAGTTCTATGTACTTGCTAAATATGGTGATAAAAGGTGAATGAAAGCAGCAGGTGAAATTGATATGTTCCCTTTTTCTCTCTTTCTTTCAGTCTATTATTTCAGACACTACTGATAAAAAAAACCAAGCAGAAACTTTAGGAGTTCATTTGAAAACTCGCCCAACAATCTGTAACTTTTCATGCAAAACAGTGGCCAATTTTAATTTCAAAGCAGATGCGCTTTTTTTTTTCTCTGTATGTATGTGGTGCATGCAAATTTTGCTATTAAAATCTCAAATGGAGAAATGCTGTAAATACATTCTGGTTTACTGTAGTCCTTGCCAAAATTCTCCTTTGTAGTTTTGTACCAGGCTGCTGCTGGATAAATCTTCATCTTGCTTTCTTTCTAAGGATCTATGTTGTATTGGCTGCACCCACTTTCCTAAACCCATTGACTGTGCCCACTACTGTGACAGTTCTTTTAATCACTGTCACCATCTCAAGCTTGAAGCAGCTTTTATCCTCCAGAAAGCTTAGATATTTCTTTCTCTTTTCCTCTATATTGTTTTAAAAATCCATCTCTGCTATAGTACTTACTTGAAAAAACAAGAGTTAAATTTAGAAAATTATCATTGTGATTGTTGATTAGCTAGGGCTTTACTTAGGGAAGTAGGATGTTGGGAGGAGGTGAAATAGAGCACTGACAAAAATCAGTTAAATAGAAGCGGACCAAAAACTGCAGTAAGACTAATATGCAATTGCATTTTAGGTCACAAGTGAAAATGTACTGAATCTCATTCTAGCATGTCATTCTCATACAGATATTTTTTTTTTTTTCAGCCCTGGTGCTTTTGTCCAGAAGCTCTGTAAAACATGTTCTGTTGAACTGGGCAAAATGTAATGCTGGAGAATAGACAGTAAATTAATTCCTCTTGTCTTTCTGTATCTGTTCTTGTTGAGGTTACAAGCACTTTGAAGGAACATACCTAATAGCTCATATATCTTAGTAAACTACTATTCAGATTGAGAGTACTGTAAAGATCCCAGTCCTGTGGAGATCCTTTTAAAATGATTCTTCAGAGTAGCACTGCTGGGGTTTTATTTTGACAAGTCATACCAAAACTTCCTGCTCTTTCCCGCCTTTCCTCTTTCTCCTGTAGCAGCTCATCATAGGCTGGAGTTCACCCACTTTGTGATCACAACATGTGTCCATATCACCTTGTACACGTTCATAGGCGACTCAGAGAGAGGAGTCTCTGCCTCCCTTAGGGAGCTTTGTACCCCAATTCTTCACTGCAACTATTAAGGCTGGAAAATTACCCTGTGTTGCTACTCTCACAAGTCAAAGAAGGAGGAACAATTTTTACTTCTCTTGCAAGCTGGGAGCCATCTGAGACCTACTGGGTGCCCTGTATAATGTTACTTTCACCATATTCCAAAATAATAGTTCCTGTCCCGCTGAATTTCTGAGATTTCGGTGAGATGCCCTATTCACAGCAAAGATAGTAAAACTCTTATTTTTTTCAGTGGAGCCAGGATATTATCCTGTATCAGAAAACCCCTGGAAAATCAATGGTTTGTTCAGCAGGGAGAAATGAAATTTCCGTGGCTAACGATCACTGCATTGGTAACTGATCCCTTAAGAGGCTGGGGCTGCAATGAAACAGCACTGAAGCACTTCAGTTAAGATCAGTAGTTAATTCAAGTGTGATAGCAGCCTGAATTAGAAGGCTTCTTTCCTGGTCCCTTCCAAGGTCTTCCTTCTCATGTTTGTTGACTTTCCTGAAGTTATATTAAATATTAGTCATTGTGATAAACTTCAACTCATTGTTTCATTAATCATCACCACAAGAAGTAATGTTGACCACTGTAAAGTTTTTTTCTGCTCACTTTCACTATGCATGGAAAGGGAAGTTTTTATATTTTTCTAATGCAATATGAAGTGTGATACAGTATACTGAATTAACTTTTCAGTATAACTTTGAAATTTCTCTTCCCGACCTTGCTTTGTTTGTTATCTGTCCTCAAAGCTTTAACACCTTTCCCAGGATAATCCACCTGGGAGTGGGGTACAGATAAATAATAGACCAGCATGTTTTTTTCATGTGGATAAATCAGAATCAGATGGGTGAACTGCTGAGATTCATGCATTTTTGAATAGGTCTTCAAAGGCTGTAGAGTCAATGTGGTAAAGAAGGAGCCAATCAAGATGAAGCAATTAAACATTTTGATCAGCTTTTGAGATTGATCAGATTCATCTGAAAAACTGAGGTGAAATGAAGGAGTTTTCACTAGCCACTTCAGAGACACTAGAAGGTCACTGATGACAAGAAGGGGGAATAATAGCTAAGGAGGGTGATCTAGTACATGTCAGATGATCTCTTGAGAAAGCCTCATACAAGACTCATAGTGCGGAAAATAAAGAAGAGGAGAGCATGTTGTTTTTCTGCTCTGTATTTTTGTTCTGCCTGTAATTGTGAAAACAGTAGTAGAAATTGTTGAGACACTTGGATTTCATGAGCTTCAATTACTCTGTATCCTTGGAGAGGTGTGTTGTAAATCATAGTAATCACATGCATGGACTTCTGGAAAATGAGCGTCCTCAGGGTATACATCTGGAAGAGAGGCATTAGTCCTAGGACCTTGGCAGTTAGATTAGGAATTCCTAGTCCTCAAGACTGATGTTAGACAGAGGACCTTCAAGACACTATATTTAAAAGCCCAAAGACAGACTCAGTGATTGGACTTCAATAAGACTCAAAAAGCTTAAAAATTCACTTGTGCAGTAGGAGAGGGAGCCAAACAGCAGCCTCCTGAATGTTCAACAAGGGCTGCTCACTGAGGGCTTGGACAAAACAACGCAGTCAATCAGATATACTTAAACATTTAAAACAAAGTACAACAAAAGAAACATTATTTTAGAGTGAAAAGCAGCAGCTTAGCCCAAGATGAAATAACAAAGTCCTTAAGCTTTGGGCAGACACCAAAGACCCCTGTTTCATTTTTGGGTTGTCGTCATTTTTTTTACTGTAAAACCAGCCTGTCTTCTTGTTTCTCCATTTCTGAAGCTATTTTGGAAGTTATTGCCTCACATAGATCTCTTCCTGGTGTCTATTTTTACTCCCCTCCTTTCCTGTCTGCAGAACCACAGAGAACACTTTGATCAACTCATTAGATAAGTAAAGAAATAAAAACGTTTATTTTTTTGACCATCAGATGATAAAAAATTACATTTCAGTGTCAGGTAATATCTACTTTTATGGCATTACACTTTTCCCTTGTATCTACCTGTCATTTATCAGGGTCAATTTTGACGATAATATAAAGTGATGGAAAGCAGTCAAGCAGAAAGATCCTAAAGATGTGTAAATGATAAAAAAGTGTTTACAGTAAGGCACTAGTTGCATGACCTTTGTAACTGGTTACATTTCTCCCACTTGTCAGTGTGATGTCTCTCGGTTGAATGATAATGTATGGGGACTATGAAGGCTGCAGGTTCCCTGGGGCTGAGGTGCCAAGGGATGCTAGGCAGGGTCAGTAAGGGCTGGTTGTGCCCTCAGGGCCCTGGAATGTAAGCCAATTCAGACTATAGATTCAGCTAAAATTTAAATTGACCACAGAAAGAAAAAAAAAATTAAAATAAACAGTACTTTTAAAGTCATTATATTCCCATAACCTTGGTCCTTTTGTTTATACAACTTTATCTTCTGAATTACTGTTGTTGCTGTAACTTCTACATATATATACAGCATACAAATACACAGTTGAAACATATCTCTGAGCACTTAGAGCCTTCAAGAAACATGTACGTTTGTGTCCTGAAAAGGAAAAATAGAGTGACGATATCATATGTAGATGCTAAACTTCAAAAGCCTAAGAGATTCAAAGAAGTGCTTAATAGTGTGGTTCTTTGTGCCTAAAAAATAAACATAAAAAAATAACTTTGTCAAGCGGATTCTCCTGGATGTCTTACAGGACTTTCTCCTGTGTTTCAGTGTTGCCTGGTTTAATCTACTCAGAAAATTCTGTGACAGAATCATTTCCATTGTAAGTCTGCCTGTGGCTCTTTTCTAAAACCAGAAAACACTGCAAAGGCACCTAAATGACAAATAAATAAAAACTCAAAACATAGAGAATTTTCTCTAACCTCTGGAAAGGTTTGGGGTTACTCTTATGTTAACTGTGTGGCTTTTTCTAGCCCAGGTGATAATTTCTTTAAAAGCTTTTAATGTGAAATAAAGAATCAGCAGGCCATTTTCATTTAAGATGAGGAATTTTCAAGGCAAATATCAGAGCCATTTGTACAAGCTAAGCAAATATTAGAATGTATAAGAAGAAATAAACCCAAGGGAATCAAAGTTAGTGTCATGAACCATTACAAATCCGGAAGGAGTAATGAGAGAGAATCTACAAAATCTATTTAAAGCTAAAAATCATTTGAATGTACTTCTGTTGGACCTAACTAGCTTAGGGTCTTCCAGAAACACTCAGGAAACAGTCATCAAGCTATTTTAAAGAAGATCAAAAAGTTGAAAATGTTGTTAGAATAATAGAAAAAAAAATAATGCCAAATGCTAGTTTGAAGTCTAACTTCTAATAGAGTGCCCGTGACCCAGACTTCACCAAAATCTCCATTTTTACTAAGCCACTAAGAACTGCGGTTCAGAGTTGTGTTCATCTTCAAAGGGTAGGTGACGGCTTCAGATATATAAGTAAGAAAGGCACTGTAAGTATTTAAAGTTTTTATGTCATTATGGTTATTGTCTTTCTGGAGTAATTATACCCTACATTCCCCTCAGCATTCATGGGCTGGGTTTTGGATCAGCTGCGGAAGGGACTGTAACCACAGAACGCTTCTGTGCCTTGACCAGGCCTATTTTAAGACATCAGGAGGTGGCCATCAGCGTCGCCTTTGAAAGGATGTTTTGAGGGGCCAGAGACTGCACTCAATATAGTGCTGTGTTTTATACTGTAGGTATATATTTGGGATTCTGTAAATGCTGAGTAGATGTCAGTATTTGCATCCACACGTGAGTTGTACAGACAGAGCAGTGCACAGCACGCACACTCAATGCAGGCTTTGCTGGTAGAGCTCATGGGCACAGCAGTCATCCCATTGCTCGCTCACAGTACTGACAGATTTTATGTTTGAACTGAAAAACTTGATTCGGTCCCTCGCTCCAGCATCCCAAGGTGACAGAGTTCAGGATTTAGGCTGCAACCAAAGGAACTGGGGAGAGACTTAGAAAACAGTGTCACAGTCCTTGCAGAAGTTATTCCCAGACAGGGGTCTCAGGGCAAGCCCAGACTGCCCAGAGGGAGGGCATCATAACAGCCTGCCCTGGAGAAGAAGTCTTGCTTTGCATCGTTCTTATAGAGCTTGGACTGAATTGAGCTGCCTTTTGTATTAGGACAGAGTAGAACCAGCAAGTATCTCTGTCCTTTCCTGGATTTAAGGAAGAAATTCTTTACAATGAGGGTGGTGAAACACTGGAACGGGTTGCCCAAAGAGGTAGTGGAGGCCCCATCCCTGGAAACATTCAAGACCAGGTTGGACAGGGCTCTGAGCAACCTGATCTAGTTAGCGGTGTCCCTGCTCGCTGTGGGGGGGTTGGACTAGGTGACCTCTAGGGGTCCCTTCCGACCCAAAACTTTCTATGATTCTATGATTTATCTCCCTCCGTAGGACAACTCAGATTCTGGGCTTGTAGGCAACCCTTCCCTCTGTGTTTTGGTGAGTGAATTTACATACTTCCTTTATCCTGACCAAGCTTCAACAAAGGAGAAGAGATCTTAAGCTGATTTTAAGGGTGGACTTGCATGTGGCCAGCTCTGACTAGACAAAGAAGGCAGTTGTGGCTATAATAAACTATGCAAGGTGGTAGACAGCCATAGATATTTTGTCTGGTTTTGGGTCCTGGAAAACCAAGCTGACTATTGCTGCGGGTGAGGGAGCAGCCAGCACATGCTCTGGCAGCAGGTATGGGAGAGAAGAGACCCTTTCAGAAGCAGAAGTTGTTGTCTTCCCTTCTCCACCCCTGGATCTGCAGACTGTCATTGCTAAGACGTTTACTTCCTCCATTCTCTTCTGTTTTCTGTGTACAGAGATCCAGCCTTTTGTGAGATGATAACATGTAGCTCTGCATACTCTTTTAGGAAGCCTTGGGCTACCTATGAATTAATTATTTTTACTGTATAAATGATTGGCCCAAGGTATTATCTTGGCTCACTTTGAGTACAACAGAAATAAGCCGTTCCAGAGCTTCTATCCAGAGACCCATCCTGGGGATACCCTGTGGGCTATCCTATCCCAGGGTCACAGAATCACAGAGTAACTTAGGTCAAAAAGGACCTGCAGAAGTCATCCAGTTGGACCTTCTGCTCAAAGCAGGATTGGCACTGAAGTCAGGTCTAGTTGCTAGTAGGCCTTGTCCGTCAGAATTTTGAGTATCTCCAAGATGGTGTCTAAGCCAGGTGGAAGGAAAGTGCTATTCTGTTTTCTGCCCTGTGTTTAGAGGGATCCTAGACAGCTGCCTTGGACAGTGTACTGACTTTCAAATAGCTGAAAAGAGGTAAGAAAAAATCCATTCCAGATTTCAAACTATTGTCTTGTACCTCACTTTCTGGCTGAGGCAGTGCCTCTAAAGAGTAAAGAATGAAAACGTGAGGGGGAAAAGCCAAGAGTAAGATCTCTGTCAGGAGTTAGCATTTTGCTTTAGTTCTGCCTCAGTTGTGAAAGGCAAGATTTCAGCCATAGTTGGCATTTCCCAGTGCTTCACTCTGAGTGGCTTCCCTTTCAGTGTGTGAGATTTGTGGACTATCATTTTCAAGCATCTGCCTCTCCTGATTCTCTTAATGTAAAAGGTCCTGGACAGTTAATTCAGGAATCAGGATTCTGCTCAGAGGCATTGCAGCACTGATCTGCAGAGATCCTGACATCGTGTTATACCTAACCCTTTGACTATGAAAGATTACAGTCTTCAGTTCTTAGCCATCTATTTTAAATTATATAAGGACCACAAATACCTTTACATTGCTACCGCTGTTTTATTATTTCAGAGATTTTTTAAAAGAAGATTTGATGCTATGACAATGTGTTTTGTTCCCTATTGATGGATGGTTTGCATCTTTACCAAAGCTCAAGCAAGCTACTAAGCATTAGGATGATTATTTTCCACTAATCTATTCCTTTAACTTTAAGGTCATTAGCTGAGTTGGGCAGCAAAATGGAACGTTTCCTACAAGAGTCAGTAAATGGACTCTGTGTAACTGCAAAAGCTGATTACTTTGATATAAAGAGGGACATTATTGTTTGCACCTCTGGAAAGCTGCCTAACTTGAAAGCCTTATAATCTGATTTTCATAAATCCTATTTAACACATTGTTATTTTCTTTTTAACAGGCAGCACCTAAAGCTATATCACTTCTCTGATGTTACCCCTTCTTTTTCATAACAGAATCCCACAGCCCTACTTATGCATAATTTGTGTAATTGTCACCAAAATGTTACATTAACTCTAATCTTTTTACATTCATTTTGAATCAAGAACAACTAGAATCAAATGGCATACAGTTTACATTTTTACGATCGTACTGACTCATATTTGTCTCAGATTTTAAAGTCCTTGCTCCAGAGAAAATCCGATTCTTGTCTTCCAAAGACTCATGCCTCAATAAGATTTCAGTAAGTTTGATCTTTGACCTGAAGGTAAGCATGGTAAAAAAGAGAGAGAGAAGCTGATTAACAGTTCATTTTGGCAAGGTCCAGTAAACTGTGTTATAACCAATACACAAAGGACAGGCAAGACAGAAAAAACACACATTAAAAATACACATTGATATGAAATTCAAAAGGAGCAGTTTTTCGCCACTGAAGAAATCTAATCAGAAATCCATCCTGAAAAACCATTTACTGCAGATAACTCCCACAGCTGCTTTATCCAGCTGTATTTTTAATGTAATTAGTAAATGCATTTCTCCAGCTTAAATTTGGTACTATTATACAATCTAATGAAATTTAATGCTAGTAAGTCCCCCTTTATATGGAATATCAAAATCCTTTGCTAAAAGAGTTCTGTATAGGACTCACAGGGTCTTCTAGTCCAGCATCTTGTCCAGTTTACCATTGTCACGGGCTTCATATAATCCCACACATATGTACAGCAAGCTTCACCTTGAAAAGAGTAGACCCTCTGGAGCAGGGATACTTCTCTGAAGGTTATTGGAAAACTTGTCTCATCTTTAGCTTCGCTCTTCTTTACAAATCTGCTTATTGGCATTTGTTATGCCAATATTGTTCTTGAGGCACGTTAATTTTCTCTCTCTGGTGTTTACCTTGCTGCAGTATTTTTGTCAAAGCAAGCAAGCATTGTTTTTCCAGGCATGTGACTGTGAATCTATTTCTTTTGCCAGACTAATGAAGCAGCCACTCACGTGGTACTTTGTCTACACTAATACGATCTATCAGGGACTTACTGGCAGCAGACTGTCTTAGTCTGGGCATTCTGTTAGACACCATCCACTGCAGAGAGAGAGACACACAGACAAAGAGCCACGGAGAGGCAGAGGGAGAGACTTCAGCAGCTAAGTTTGGAGAGTGAGCAGAAGACCTCTGGTCTTTACCTCTTCTCACATGGCCAAAGGTACCTCTTCTACACCTTCCTCTCCCCTACCCCCGTTCCCAACTTTTATCCTTACTTCAGAACAAATTTTCAAACTGATCCATGGTTTATTTTTATGGCCACTTGTGAGCAAATTTGTCCCTGTGCCCAAAAACCAGAAGAATTTCTGCTAGAAGAAAAGAACAGGACAGACAGGCAGTGATGTTCTGAAACGAGGTCTGGGCTTGCACACAGAAAGTGAGTCTTAAAGGTATTACTTTAGAGCTGATAGTGCATGTTACTGTTCCCAGCCTCCATGAGATTTTGTGATAGTTTCCTCACATTGTACAACTTCTTGTCACAGAGACTGAAAATTCTGTGAGCATAATCCATGTATTGGAGAGGACCTCTCATGAGCTGTAGATGACAGTTGTGTGGGAACATATTCGTTAGAAGATATAGTTGTAGGTAGGTTCCAGAACAATTAAAAAAAAAAAGTCTGTAGTAGAGGTTCTCCTCTAGGTTCTTAGGACTTCTGAGATACACTGACTACTCAGCAGAGGACCACCAGTGTGGCTGGCGCAGAGGACTTAAGCTTCTATGCTGTCGCAATGCTTTCTTATTCCTCTTCCTTCCACTCCATAGCCAAGCAGTTGCTATTCTGCAAGTACTGACTAAGAATCTGTCATTGCCCTTTATTGAGACCTAATTATTGACTAAAAAATGAATACAACCATTATTAAATTACAGTGCTCTGTCTTCTTCCCTGCTCTTGTTAAGGACGAAGGTAGATTTTTTTGTTGTCACTAGTACAAAGCAGACTGAGAAAGGACTGATTTTATCATAGCAGATATTTCACTATTTGTCTTCCTGATGGGGAATGGTGGAACAGAAGATTAAACTCCTGCATGGTGGAAATAAGGACTTAAAAGTTCAAAGGGTGAAGGGTCTGGGAAAACATACACTAATTGTTTTGAAAAAGTGGAATTCCCATGGCTGCATTCAGTGGTATCATGTCTAATCAGCAGAGTGAAAACGTGGCTGCTCCCTTTTACAGCCTCCTTCTCATAATAGCTCTGTACTTAAGGAGCCTCAGCATTCCATATTCACTTCATTCACTTGTTAGAAAGAACTCAATTGTTCACATATGAAAATAAATTATAAAGTTAAATTTGTAAGTTAATTGAGAAAAATAAGTGGAAAACTCACCAAAGTACTATTTAAGATGAAAAACACCCCACCTCCCCAACTCTGAAATTTTTGCCTTTCAGAAAGAGAGGTGAATAATCTTTCTTGATCTTCAAGTACGTAGGTTGTATAGCAGCCATGCCTATACCCAGCTTCTTCAGTGAGATCGTTTCAGAAAAAAAGCAAGCATTTATGTTCCTCCCACTATTTTTTTGCTACCTACAGGTATTTAGTGCCTCCTCCGTTTGCTGTCTATTTAATGGCATTCCTCCAATCACTCCAGTTTTTTAACGGTAATCTCTTTTTAATCAAATCAGCCCATATGTCAATTATTTATCAGTTCTTTAAATTGTCTTCTGAGCTCCTTCTAACTTTTAATTTTTTTCAATTAAAAAGATTTTTGCAGGAGGCTTAAAATAATTACACTTGTGTTCATGAACTATATTCCTAATTAGCAATGATTCCTTTTCTAAAGTCTGTTGATGACATGCTGCTGAATACAACAGCTTTCACATTTAATAAGAAAAAGGAGTCACTAAAGTTTAACAGCGGTTTTTATGATGGTTTGTTGGTGGTTTTGGCTTGGGTTTTTATTGTAATGTGTTATCAGAGCAGATTTTATTTCCATTTTCCATCCAGTTCTAGTAACTAACATCTGGACTTGCGTACACTTACACAAGATAATAATTTTATTTCTGTGACTTGAGCTACTATGTACATATATTTGTACCATGGAAAACTTAAGTATATACCAGCAAGTTTTATGATCGAGATTTGAAAAAAAAGTGGAATGCAAATTTATATACAGTGTTCTGTTTTTTAAAAAAATGCTTATTTCTCAGGATATTGTTTTACTTTGCTTAAATGTGAATTAGGAAAGACAAATACAGTTATTCAGAATAAAGCTGTTTAAAAAAAAGAATTGTGAGACTCACATGAAACATTTACCTTTTCTCTGAGTTTTTCTAGCTTTAACTTCCTGCTGCTGAAATTAAGTCCTTGTTTGCTAGATTTTTCTTTCCTCTGTACAGATATTTGAACTTTGAGATCAGCCTTCTCTAAGCAGACTGACTCCAGATATCTCTTCCTTCAGGTCATGCATGTCAATGCAATTGCCATTCTTGTGGTTAAGATCTGAAAACCCAATAGTTTTTTCACCACTATTCTTGAATTTGGGATGCAGTGTAGAGCTGAACACAGATTTCTGGACTAATCCAAAAGCAAAATAGCTTCGCCGTTGTTTCTTAGGAACTGTGTATATATTCAAGGTTTAGCTGAGCCTTTTTGCTCCTGTCTTGCATTGGGAGCTCATGTTCAGATGACTATGAACCATCCCAAGATATTTTCCTGGACAGAGTCTGTGCTTGCACAGCCCATGCTTGGAAAAATTATGTGGATAATAATGCCTGCTAACACAGGAATGTCAGTGTACATGAATAGAATACCCAAAACTGTCTGAGGGGGTGTTTGCCCAAAGCAGATTACACTGTAGAACAAGAAAACCATCAACCAGATTCCTCTGGTTTTAATGATTTCTTTTGTTCTTCCTTGTGTGCCTGGAGAACATTCTCACAGTGACTTCTCATCCCTTTCTCACAAAACAGCTGCAAATGCAGATGTTCTGCAAACCTCCCATCTGTAGGGATCTTGGGGCAGATTCTCAACTGCTGTAAATTACCTGAGTACCATGTAAGTGTATAAGACTTGGCTGATTCACACCATCTAGCCCTTTGAGCCACTTTATGTTTATTTCCATAATTGAACATATTGTTTCAGGCTCATGCTGTAAGATTTCTTGGCTATTTCTTCTATGCTTTCATAACAGCATACTGTACAGTCCCAAATAAACTTAAAGAGCTATATAAATAATGATTGTGATCGTCCATGTTGTTTTACCACTTCCTAAGCCTGCCCCCGCAGAGCAGAGCTTTCTGTAGCTGAAGTCAGGTAGGACAGACTTTGGGCAAGTTCCTGGAAAAACTCGTAGGACAGGCTTTTTCAAATGGACCTGTGCTTAACTTAGCCTGTATAGATAACAGAGTTAATACTGTAAGACTGACAAAGAGGTTATTGACTTATTTTGTTATACTTCATGCCTTGCTGTTATCTTTCCTATTCAGCCAGGGTAGATCATTGTTTTACTGTATTGTGTCACCTTCAGTATCTTTACTTCTTGTAAACAGATTCAGAAAGGTTTTACTACCCAGTACAAAAAATAAAGAATGTAGCCCATTACCATTAGCTGACAGAGTGAACAGCCCCCATACTAGATCTAGAGAACAAGACCACATTAATCATTCTGCCCTACTTTCTCCCCTCATTATAGCAGTATATGTATTAGTGTCTGACTGGGACCAGGAGTGGGAAATATGGCTGGAGGAAACTTCACAGAATCATAGAATCACAGAATGGTAGGGATTGGAAGGGACCTCTGTGGGTCATCTAGTCCAACCCTCCTGCCGAAGCAGGGTCACCTACAGCAGGCTGCACAGGACCTTGTCCAGGCGGGTCTTGAATATCTCCAGAGAAGGAGACTCCAGCACCTCCCTGGGCAGCCTGTTCCAGTGCTCCGTCACCCTCAGAGTGAAGAAATTGTTCCTCATATTCAGACGGAACTTCCTGTGCTTCAGTTTGTGCCCATTGCCCCTTGTCCTGTCTCTGGGCACCACTGGAAAGAGTTTGGCCCCATCCTCCTGACACCCACCCTTCAGATATTTGTAAGCATTTATAAGGTCCCCTCGCAGCCTTCTCTTCTTCAGGGTGAACAAGCCCAGCTCGGTCTCTCCTCATAGGAGAGATGTTCCAGTCCCCTCACCATCCTGTAGCCCTCCGCTGGACTCTCTCCAGTAGCTCCTCATCTTTCTTGAACTGGGGAGTGTCCAGAACTGGACACAGTACTCCAGATGAGGCCTCACTAGGGCAGTGTAGAGGGGAAGGAGAACTTCCCTCGACCTGTTGGCCACACTCCTCCTAATGCACCCCAGGATCCCATTGGTCTTCTTGGCAGCCAGGGCACACTGCTGGCTCATGGTCGTCAACCTGTCATCCACCAGGACACCCAGGTCCCTCTCCACAGAGCTGCTCTCCAGCAGGTCCGCCCCAAGCCTGTACTGATGCATGGGGTTGTTCCGCCCCAGGTGCAGGACCCTGCACTTACCCTTGTTGAACTTCATGCTCCTTATACTCGCTTCGTACTGTGTGCCCCTGCATGTTTCTAGGCAGTAGCCAGCCATACCCCAAACTTTTCTCCACAAGAGATTAAAACACACAGTTACCTCAATTCCTTAACCATTAGACTGAAAAGACTAGAAGTATTTTTTTTGTCTTTCAGATGTGTGCATAGAGCTGCAACTCATCTGTTATAATGCATATTCTGTTCAGAATAGTGCTTTATTGTTTCACAGTGTCTTCACAGGCTTCTCATTTCTTGCTTCCTAACAGAAATATTTCCCTTTTCTTAATACAACTTCTATAAACAGTCTGGGTTTTTAAATTTTGCTTCTATTGATTAAAAGCTTTTTTCATGTGGCTTTCTGTGGGGCATCCTGAACACTGAATTCCTGCATTTTTTTCTCCATAACGTCTGTGACAACAGAAAATGTCATAACAAAAGTCATTTCACATTGCACAATGTTAATCAGACTGATAAGACAGTCACAAGAATCAGCAAAATTCTCCTTAATCCATTTTCCTAAGAAACCTAGTGCCTTTCACATCTAAGACATAGAAGAAATATAGAAGATCTAGACATGAATGTGACATGAAGAGAAATAAAAAGATCTGTTAGAATCTGAAGAATGCTACTGTTTCCCATCTAAAAGTTTTGCAGAAACCAAATTTATTCTGTTAATATTACATAAGGTATTGTAGTACCATTTATAATACTGCAGTATTCGATATCTACGCTGTTATGATATTTAAAACTAAAGCTATCAGTTTCCAGTAATATGTATTTATATGTACATAAGTATTTTAAATATTTATTTTCAGGTAATGGCAAGATAAGAAAAATCAGAGCAGTACAAAATGATTCATAAATACATTTGAAATAAAATTTAAAAAAATTTCAAAACAAAGTTGTCCTGAACTTTTTAAACCTGGGGTATGCATAAATTATGGTAACATTTTCCATAATTTTTCAAAAAAACCCCTACAAATCACCACAGATAAACATGGTGATTTGGCGGTAGTGCATGTGTATGTTTAGGTTTTTTGATTGGTTTGTTTGGGGTTTGGGTTTTTTCGTTAGGGTAGCAAATGTTTTAATCCAAGAAATTTGGCAAATGTAGGAGATATTAATCAAATATTTGGTTTGGTTTGGTTGCAATTTTTTTGCAACAGTTGTCCAAAATATTTTTTCTATATCAGCCCAGAACTCCATATTAACACTGCAAATCCTAGTACTATAAGAGTGTATATGTTTAACATGTACTATATGAGTAGTTTTATAGATTTCGACAGAACTTGCTTCACATTGTTTTAATGCCTAAACTTCTGCAGAACTTGAAGACAGTAAAGAATAAAGGTTCATTTCTCAAAATAATTCATTCAAGTGGAATTAAATTATCATACATTGTTATTTTCTCTGTAAATGAGGCAGCTACACAGTAGTATTATACAATTGTGTATTCCAGATAACAGGAACAAAAATGTTCTTCCATCTATATAATTAATGTCCACACAGAATGTGGCAATTGCATCTCATTCCTTAAGCATTTTTTCATGTGCCACAACTTCTTAAAATGTCATTTATTTACAAATAGTAGCCTGTAATTCCTTCTTTTCCTTATTGCATCCATTATTAATTTTGGACACAACCAAGGAATACTGGAGAGAATGACACTCAGAAGTACACAAATTCCAGGAGTGTTAGTATTCTTTTTTAGTACACTTGTGGAATACATCAGGTATAGGAGAGTCCTGCCACATGCATTTTTATTCCTTCTGATTTTTTATGTACAGGGAAAGAAGAACAGAGAAATCATATTTCCATGGGTTTTGAGTCTTAAGGTAAAATCTTGCTTGGTTAAAATCCTTTGGAGCCATAGTTTCAATGTTTTAGTTGTGCCACTAATTTTTTTTGTCCCATAAAAGCACAGATCTTCATAATGGGTGCTGTAGAAAGACTTCCATCAACAACTTGGTGTGAAGTGGAAGAAAGCAGTGATGGCATTCACCTATGGGCTCAGCAATCACTGCTCTGTGTGTGGGTGAACCTCTGCAGGCTGCTGCACAAGTTGTTCAGAGCAAGAATCCTTCACCTTACTGTCCCCATTTGGACATCCTGACACTCATTATCCATTTCAACATTTTGTTGTTGTGGTGATTCTTCTAATTTTCTTTGTTCAGTGGTGCTAATGTTATCAAATGATACAGAATTTAGGACTGTGGGATTATTCCTTGATCCCACCAACTTCATCCTTAATAAGACAAGATGTAAATGTTTTAAAAACGGTAGCTGCTTGTATAGCTCCTTCCAGATACAGTCAGCTCAAGGCCAAGTTGCTGCTTCTCTTCCTCCTGAAGAAGAGGAATTAGGATGCAGGTCCTGTAGAGCTCAGAGATGCCAGTGCAGAGTGGGCAGAGAGGCATACAATTTGCTGCTCAGAATCCCGGAGCTGTCATTCTCACGGTTAGTAGAGAGGAGAGAGGGAATTCCCAAAATCTCCTCCAGTTCCAAGGTTGGACTGTTACAAAGCAAACGAGATTTAGTGCCCAACTGGTAAAACAAATAAAAAGGATATGTCTACTTCAATGTTTTTACTTGAATCTGGATCACACTAACGCAAATATCCTGCCTCTTCGCATCTGCTGAACTTTGGTTCTTCTTGCATGGAGGACTCAGAGCAGACAAAGTGGATTTCTTTTGGGTAAAACAAGCCAGAAACTACATTCCCAAATTACATCTAAAGCACTCCAGCTGCTGAGGACACTCAGTGCAAGGGACCACACTAGAGACAATTTAAAGCGACCTGAAATGCATACAGCACGGATATAAGGTCCTCAGCACCATCTGGTGATTTCTGTAGATATGTTCCAAATACTTCCTAATGAAGACAGAACCAATAAGAGATCATCTGTACCTCCCCTGTAGCTTGATAGAAAGACTTTTGATTTACTTTACCCTTTGATTTACTTTCTTATTCAGCAATATGGAATACAGCTGAGGAAATACTGCCAGGAATTCATATATATATTTTCTAGATTTCTCTTCTTTTCTTTGACACCAAGAAAGGGAAGACAATATTTAAGTGAAAGCCTAGGCTGCAAGGCAGGATGTCCAGATTCTGTTCATAGGTCTGTAAAACTTTTTGGGAGAGTGACAAACTTGTCTGAGAGCAGCAGAGTTTTTCATCTATAAAAAGGATTATAATACTTGTCTATCCTATACAGATTCTGGGAAGATGGATAAATGAATGTTGAAATAACTTTAATGAGAGATGTAGTAAGCCCACACAAAATCAAAATTTAAATTTTATATTTAACTTTCTTTGTGTGTATTTAGGCAAACTTGAATAGGGAAATTTCTAACTGCAGAACTGTTAGAAGAAATTAGATACTTCAAATGACATGAATTTCAAAGAAAAGAACCACTTCTGTCAGATTATTTTGTAGAGAGAATAGTTAGAAGTCCACAAAATAAGGGATGCTCTGGAATTTCTGAATATAGAACTAACTTTTTAAAAAGAAAAGAGTGAACACTGCTTACGTGTTTTGCAAAACAGATGTCTACCTTCAGGGGCAGATTTTGGGCTCTAAAATTGTGCAGCATGAAAGTATCTACCTGTTCTACTTAAATTCTGGAATTGTGTAGGTTTTCAGGCACAGCTTCTGTTGTGTCTTAACTACCATGGTGACTGGGACTATTCCAACATGAGGGACCACACACTGGGGACATGTGCATGTGAGAGGTCTCCTCATGGACAAGTGCAAGCAGTAGGCCATTCTTTTCAGTCATGTTGGTGAGACAGAAAGCAGAACTGTTGAAGAAGCTGGTGAGCAGGATTTGCGTGGTGCTGTGTCAGAGGTTATACATTCTGCAGTGCTCAGAGCTTGGCTGAAGGGAATAGCTGACTGTCTGAGGCAGATATAGCTGTACACAATTACCGTCTGGGTTTTCGATCCTTCTGGGTGCCACAGTATTGAAAGCTAGGCACAGTAGTGTCCAAAAAGTACGTCGAAGATTTTCATGAAACTTAGACCCTGGACGCTTAAGTAAATGTATCTTTGTGAAAAACAAATCAGAAGAATTCATGACCAGCAATTACTACTGGTTGAAACACAATTGTTTTGGGGATTTTCGGGGGTGTAGTATATCTGCTCTTTTGAAAAGAATATGTATGGGTTGCATGATAATATTTGACAAATATGAAGTTCTGAAGGCTTGAATATTAAGATGCTCTTAAGAAATTTCTCCTGGGTGTTTTTTTTTCTGTTACTGAAGGAGTTGAGCTGATGTTCGTACTGTGATACCTTTGAGCCACATTCTTACTTATAAACAGGCTTACTATTAACCTCTTTTCTCTCCTTTCGTGTCTTTGGATATAGTTTTCTCTCGTTTGTAAGCAAGGAGTGCTGCAATGTACTGGAGGCTATGTTATGCTGTAGGATTTATATAAATCAGCGTACACATGAAAACATTCAAGACCAGCTCCAGATCTTGGGAAGCCTGGATACATAAGATACTGTCTTAAAGTTTTAAAGTCCTCTCATTGAGAAGTCCTTGCTGATGTTGGACAATATCAGTGCAACTGTCATTCTGCAGCTGAGTGCATCCAGCTCTGGAACAAGCAGTCAGGAAGGATGGTAGAATGTCTTTTTGTCCTCTGAAGGATATTAAGGCCTTCACTATTTAGGGGCAAGAGGCTCTTACTTTGTAACTCTGAAGGATGATATATCAGCAGTATTTGAAGTGGAATAAAGCCAGTGGTACTCCACTACCCCACGCACCCATCCACACTTTTCCAACAATGTTTAAAAGGAGAGGTACCACTGACACCTAAGATTGTCTAGGCATACAGCTAGGTGGAACTCAGCATCCTAGAAAGTGTTCGGATTCCTGCTTTGCTTTTTAAAGTCTGTACAAATTTAAGCAACATTTTGTTCCTAGTGGATCTTGAAAATTCCATGCAGAAATTATCCCAATCAGCATATAATGAATTTTAATAAAACTGAATGGCAGATCTTAGATGACAAAATAAGGATAAATCTTGTCTTTACTGACAGCTGATTTTTAATTTGTGTCACAAAACTATCTCCTGATTACAGGTTGCGTTTTACAATAGCTGTAGTTTTCTGACCTGCTGGTAGCTGGCACACTGTGGCAGTCTAGTGTTTTTGCTGAATTTGACATGTAATGACATCAACATCGTAAGCTGAACATAGAATCACAGAATGGTAGGGGTTGGAAGAGACCTCTGTGGGTCATCTAGTCCAACCCTCCTACATGTAGACTCCTGGGAGATTGTATTATTTTATTCTGATGACTGTAATACATTTTCAGTAGTAGTCTTTACAGGACCACAACTAAAATATGTCTTTGAGTTAAAAAGCTGGAAGATTACTTTCCTTACAACAGGAATTAATAAAGTTGCACTGTGCTCTGTTGTGACTTGTCAGAATTAGATGCCTTTATTACCTTAGGAAAACAGATAGATCCTTTCAGTAAAATCCATCTGTCTTTGAGTACTAAAAATCAGTATATGTGGAAACTACAGGTCACCATCCTGGCCTGCATATGGATTTTGGCTGCCTCATTTTCTGTGAACAGCAAAGAAGTAAAAGAACTTGTTCTAAAGCAAAACTATGACAGTGCCAACATATTCTTGATTATGTTAAAGTAACAGATAGCAAAGGAAAGTTCTGTTCATTTAAACCTTAAAGCAATACTAGACTCATGAAACAGTGTGTAAAGCCTGTTAAAATGGAGGAGGATCTGCCAGTCTTACAAAAGAATAACTTTTAAATTACCCCAAGTATTATGATCGGGAATATCTCCTTCATTCTCTTCCACAGTGAGAATGTGTTGATTATAGTTTCATGAAAATAAAAAGAGCCTAAATGTTTAATAAGACCCAAGGGATTTGTTTTTTAATTGTGTAATAAGGTGAAAATAATGTGAAGAAAGAAGAAAATTCAGGTCTTGCATTTTCTTTATGTCGTGCTGTTATTGAAAAATATTGAATAGCCTGAATTTCGTTGGAGGAGCCTTGTATTTTATTGGAGACTTGTACCAGATGCATTATCAAAATCAAAAGGTTAGACACACCAGACACACTAAATATAATTATTTAATATTTAATCTCATCGTGTAATTCTGTGAAACTATTTGAAGTTGAAATTTCATCAGATCTTTAACAAGATTTTCCAAGTGTCTGTTGCAAGATTAATAAGGAGTCCTTCGCCTCTATTTTCATCTCCAGAAAAAAATGTTGGAAGTGTTAGTGTTTCACTAGGTGTCACTCTTACCTCTGTGAAACTGCTGACAGAAGACTATTCCAGCATGGCAGGAGACAACATTCCCTTCTAGAAATGCCATCTCTCAGCTGGAATACAAAGCCATAGCCCTGGTTACTTGTAATCATTAAAAAGTCCACACCTTTTTCAAATGAACAAGAACATTGTTAACCATAGCAAATTGCAAGTTGTAATTGCGTTCTTGCTGGCTTAAATATTTATATTTTTAAATGAAATGTTATTCACATGTCTTTCTGAAATCAGTATTGGCATGTACAGTCAGCTGCATTATTCCTTACCCAAAGACACCCATTTTCAATGATTAAAAAGCCTATATTGAGAAACACTGCACCTCATTTAATACAGCATTAAGATATGTTACATTTTGAAAATGAGACATCATGTGTAATAAATGTTGTATAGGAGACTGCAAGCACAACATGTACCTGCCTCAGAATCTGGCTATGGTTAGAGTTGTGAAATTGTGGTGGGGTACTTTTCTCCTCTAGGCAAGTAGTTCTGAAACCTGTAGCAAAAGTAAGTAGAATATAATTGTTCACCGATGGGGTCGTCGTTGTTCCCCCCCCCCCTCCGCCCCACCACCCCGGACACAAGTAAGAAAATGTTTCAATATCCACAAAACGCCTACAGGAGGAGGTAGCCTTTATTAAACTACTAGGTCCATTCCAAGGGATGACATTCACCACCAAGGAGACCCATCTCATCCTCACACTTTTCAGAAAAAAATTTATTAATTCCACTGTTTTTTGCCAGAGTTGTTCTTCATTGCACAGAATCACAGAGGATTTTTCTGTACCTTAGTTTTCAAAACGATTATAAGGAAGGTAAGGCAGTGTGTGCCCCAGTCTGGTCTCCAATAAACCTCTGAATGTTAAGCAAGACTGAAAAAGACCCATCCAGAAATGCATTAATCCATTGCTTAAGAAATATTGGGCTTGGGCTCCAATGTCCACATGTGAAGCTGAGATTTCACAACTGTGAATGTCATTAAGGACTGATCAACCCTGCTCCTATTCTGTGTATTTAGCCTCTGGTTTATTTGGCCAATGTTAGGAGCACTCTAAAACGAAAGAATTTTCCCTGTAATTTTCATTAAAAGAAAACTCCAAAGAAAATTTTTTTTCTGGTCTATTTGCCTCTCTGTATATATATTTTTAAGCAAGATAGAGATAAAGACAGGTTAAGTTTGACGTTAAGATTGTCTAGTCTGTTGTTCATGAGACTTCAGACAGAATATCTAGCTTCATATTTGTCCATTTTTAAATTATGACATGCATTGGACAATTTTTGGACTGAGAAAAGAGATTTCTATTAGGTTTTTACAGTTTTAGCTTATTACTTTTTGTATTCATGGATCATATTCCACTCCTATGACAGGAAACAGATTTGTAGAAGAAAGCAATCTACGTAATAATCGAGGTAAGACAGTATTACAGGAAATCAGATTGTTATTTGTAGAAGTCCTCAAAACACATGGCTGCATTATTGATTCTCTTGAGATAGTGTCCACAGAACCATATAAATATTTATGTTCCTGTCTTCTGTTTGATGCAAAAGTTTGGTAAAACTTGAATCTTCTCAAATGCTTAAGATCTGTGAAAAGCTTAAACAGAGAAAGGGTCAGATAGGAAGTTTCAGAATAATGATGGCTACATGCCAATTTAATTCTGGCTTCTCTTATTTATTCATTTAGGACTTGCCTACAAGTCAACCAATAACAATGTAAAGACCTGTTATTTCAGCAGTAACCCGGGAAAAAATACAGCACTTTTTCTATATCCACCTTTTAGAATGGATGTAGGAAAAGCCTTTGTATTTTAGTCTTGTAAGAACTGGTTAAAGAGGATTTCCATAGGAAGAGAAGCTATATCCCAGTAGATGAGCAGGAAATAGGAGATAGGAGCTCTGTTGCTGTGTTACTCTGAAAACTCAAAGGCTTGAATTTGGAAATATTCAGTGAAGTTAATGATGTATATGCTAAGGAATCATGTCCTGCTGGAGGCTGGACTTCATTAAAGAATGGGGTGATACAGAGGAGCTGATGAGCCTACCCAGTCTGAGGTGAATCACATCAGTTTGATCGCCTTCAGAGATCCACTTCCATATCGAAGTTGAGAATGTCACTATAAAAGTTTTGCTCAGCTGCATCAATTAATATAGCTGTTCATTTAATTAGGTCGTTAGTAAGTTCTAAACCAAATATAGCCTGCAGACAGGCTAGATACATATTTCTGATTCATGGAATGTGAAAAAGTCCAATTTTGTGTAAGATTCTGGAATCAGGAAAAATGACAACAATGACAATTTCCATGTACGCAGTCTCTTCCTTCTTTGTACTGAACATTTACAACTTAAAAAATGGATTCTTGCCTAATTTCTTCAGTTATTATTTTGATCCTAGGTATATACTAATAACATCCAGGAGTTCAAAGTTGTCCTTTGTAAAGGATGTTTAAAAACTGATAGCCTATATTAAGCAGTTGCAACATACCATTTAATTTCAGTGGATGTTTTTGTAGTCCTAAGAAGTAATAGTTTCAAAAATGATTGAGGAGCTAATTTGAAGAAACTCAAAATAATCTTGAGAAAATGCTGAACACTTAAATTCATAAAAGTAGGTGGTTTTTTGAGCTCTATAATCAGTAACTTTGAAATCTTGCCCAGAGAATTTTATTGAGAACTTTATCCTCTAATCAATAAATTTGTACATATTCTTTTTAAAATTAATCATGAATACTTAAATAACCTTGAAATAAGCACAGTACACATATTTTACTTTCCCTAGTAAAACTTTTCTATTTCAGCAAGCTATTTAGATTATTGTGTACTTAAATGAAGCACAGATTTTAGCAGTTAGTACAGACACCTAGTTCAGTGTCTGCTTGTAATAAAACCTGTGAATAGCCATGGCTTGATACCAAGACAGACCATCACTTATAGAGCAGGTATGTTCATTTTGCTATGCAACTCATTATAATTTCCAAAATCAATGCTGTAGATTCTGATAGAAAGTTGGAACAAATATAATGCTATGAAGATAGATACTATAAATGGGAAGTTAGAATATAGAACTTTCAGGAAACTAAAGAGCAAAAGCTTAAGGTAAATATCTGCTACATTTTGTCAACTGATAGCAACTATGATGTTTGTGTCTTTAGAGCCTGAGCACAAGAACATTCCTCAGCAGAGCAGGACATGGAGCATTTCATCAAAATCTAATCAGTGGTATTAAATTCAGTGTCTGGCAAGAATGTCTTGAGTTGCTGATATTTTGTCAGATTTGGCTGATGAAACCCTCCCAGTAAAGGTGGTTTAGGATCTAATGTTTTCCTGCTTAAGTATATCCTGAGAATAGTACTTTCAGTGTAATGGGACAAATCCAGCACCCACCCAAATCAAAGCAAAAGTCCTTCCTTGCAGCAATAGAGTAGTGTCACCGCATCATCTACTACTGAATAACTGTAGGTGTTTGAAATAGCAGGCTGCTGTCCTTTGAGTTCCTCTGTAATCAGTGGAGACAGGGAGGTCAAAGCTAGGCACTGCCCTCTCCAAATAGCCTCCTTTAACAGCCAGAGAGAGACTTAAGTCAGCAGGGAGCTGGCAGTTACTGAATCTGGCAATGCAAGCACTCACATGCTATATATCCTTCAGTGGTTCAACTACGTGAGAACTCATTCATAATTTTAACTTTTGAATACCAATAAACAAATGTTGCCTACCGTAGGAGCGGTTCGAGGAGTTCAGCCCCTTGATATGCTTATAGATATGCTTATATGCTTTCAGATTAACTGTTCACTTATTCAGATTAGCAAAGATTAAAATTATTAATAAATGCATTTACAAATCTGTTACACTACTCATTTATTTTACTTATTTACAGTTGAGGGTGTATTAGTTGCTCAGAGAATGTCTACAGCGCAGGTTTTCTCCAACACTTGGATAACTATGCAAACAATGTCTTACCTCAATATTAATATGTGTTAAACACTTTTGTTCACACAGGAATCATTGCTGTGATATGAACACTTTCATTGAATGTTTGTGAAAGAAAGTTCACTGACAGAAAAAAAACTCGAACAGTGTAATGTAACTAAAATACTCATTTAAAAGGTCATTTGAATACTGCTAGAAACATTTTCACTATTTGCCTGTCTTTACTGAGGATTCAATAATGTTTATTCTTAAGAAAAAGGTGCAGGTTTGTAAGTACAGGTTGACTGATCAAACTTGTTTATTGTGCAGTTTCAGTTCTGATAAAACCTTTGTGGTGTGACTCACCAGTGTCTCAAACAACTGATGCATTATGGTCTTATATACTGGTGCTTGTTTTCTGTCACAGAAAGAACAGTATATTATACGGTTTTTCATGGCAGTAAGTGTTTAGTGGTTGAACCTGTTCCTTTATCTTTCTTGTTTTGCAGAGCACAGTTTGCATTTAATAGAATAATAGGTATTGTTGTTTTGTTCTCAGAATCACCAGCTCTGCCAAGAATATCTTGAGGATATTTTAAATCATAGAGTGTTTTCAACCTTTCTGCTGTGCATAAAATGCACCTCTGGTTTCGCATAAACGCAGTGGAGAGGAAAGTATGTCACTGAGATACATGGTTGCTAGAAATTTAAAATACTGTTCATGTATACTTTTGTGCAAAAGTTGGTTATAAATATAAATACTGATGCAAGACTTTAAATTCCATTTTGTAATTACAGTGGAACCCCAGCTAAGAGTAATTTCCTCCAGTATATCCTGGAACTGACAATTTTAAACAGCAATAATATAAATTACTGCCACCTTTGCTCCTACTGCTGGTGTGGCCAGGAAAATATTTTTTGTCTTAAGTACAACTGGTTATAAGTTCCTGGTTTTACTTCATCTTATGCTAAAATACTCACTGTGAAAATAATCAGTAATGTACACAAGCAACAAGTAATTACACTCTTAAGTACTGCATTGCAATAGGACAAGCTCATAATGATCTGAAAAGTAATGTAATTTGGGTAAGAAAGTGAGCTATGTTTTCAGGAGATAATCTCACATTAATAATGTTTGCATTACTAGAATAATATTTTGCAAATAAGTTTCACTGGCTATTGAAAGCCTTGCTATTGCATGAATGAGTGACTTCAAATTTACTTTCTTGTTCCTGATTTTTTTGTCTTCTCAGGTTAGTTAGTTATCTTCCCAAAAGTTCAAAAACTTGGCCAAGGACTATGAAAGAGCAGACCAGATTTTTGAGACTGGACTTGGAGCAGAAAGCTGAATTTTCTGTCTGAAAATTTGTCTGTGTCAGATTTGCCTAGAAAAAGGTAAAATTTATCTCAGTCTAGACTGTCATGGGTGGTATAACTGTTTTATTTGTTGGCTGAAGGCCTATATCCTGAATACAGGATTTAAGTGTTTAAAGCACAGTGCCCAGCAGCAGGGCAGAAGGCAGCCCATTTACCTCGTTTGAGTGGGGCAGATCATAGGAAACAAGCATGGCAAGAAGGAGGAACAAGGGCAGAGACTTAAAGCTTGAGAGGAAAGAAGGAAATATTGCAAAGGAACTGAAAAGCACTGTGTACAGTTTGCTTCAGCTGAAAGCTACTGGAAAGTAATTTCTGAAGGATGGCTATATTTACCCTAAGAATCTCTGCAGAAAGCACTTTTCTCTTTCTTCCTTTTAATTCCAATGGTTCTGATCAGACAGAAATAGAAGTTTAGATATAATTTCATTGACACCTAATTTATAGATTTTTCTCTTTTGAATCTCCTACAAATAGACCTTCATTCTAGAGACATACATATGCTCACAACCTTGTGTGGGTAATTCCACTGAAGTCAGTAGAACTACTCGCATACTTCATTTAAAGGAAAGTATGTACAAGATTGTGTATTAGAGATGATTTTCACTGAAGTCATTCACAGACAGAAGTTTTGACAGACTAATCAATGCTTACCAAAGACTAAGGAAATAGTGGTCCATCTGGGTATCCAAAAAAACAGCTGAAGTAAAGATCAAGAGCTACTTTTTACTCATATTGAGAAAGTCTTTAGTTCATGAGTCATCCTGTGGATTTCAGTAAAGATTTGGCTGGCGTGTGATGTGAGCAGAGGAGGCAAAATTCTTCATATGTGATTCAAAGCCAGAGGCAGTACCTGAACGCTTGCTTTTGCTGAGGAGCTTCTCTGGGAATTTCCCTTCAAAATTATGATTTAAGTATTTTGTCAGAATCAAGTGAGACCTACAAGTAAATAGATGTAGTTCCCTTTGCTGTAGTTCCAGATCAATTTTTGTTTTCCAAAAATATTTTAGCAATATTTCCATATCTGTTAGAATATGGCATCTATCAACAACTTTATGGATGACAAGAGGCAATTAATTCAGTTTTTAAATCTGTTGCCATTTCAAAGGATTCTTGGCTTATGAAAAGCAGTTACAGTGCACCCTAGTATAAAGCCATGCCCATGTATGCAAACTATGCAGCCACGCACTCTCTTATACAGGATGAAAAAGCAAGGGCAAGCCCTAAAACTTCTGGAATGCAGAAGGAGTAGTAATATATTCATATCTAATGTAATCTTAAAAGCTTAGTAATTTCTGATTCCCATTAGGGCATTTAGTGTGCTTTCTTTCTCTTTGTTCTTGGTGAGTTTTTTTTTTGTTTCCTTTTTTCTTGCTCTTCTGATTCTGATTTCTCTAACCATGTGTGGTACGCACATCTGTACTTCTAGACTTGGACACTAGTCAGTGATCAGCGGGTGGCAGCCTATCCCACACAGTACTATACACCACCGTCGTGATTTGTGATTACTTACTTTTTCCATTTTAGGCCTCTCTCGAGCAAATCTGAGTGTGAGGTCCTGAGATCTAGTTATTAGTGGGATTTATGTGGTTGAATTAGGATGACTTTATATATAAAAAAACAAAACAAAATAAAACAAAGCCAAAAAAAGAGCACAAAAGCCCACCACAGTTGACAATGAGCCCATGAGAAGCAAAACCAAGGAAACAGTATTATTGAATCTTTGCCAAAGAAAACATTTCACAGAGCTCCCATTAGTGGAAGAAAAAAAGAATTGGTGCTTTTCTTCCCTTTTGCCTCCCTCCTTTCAGTCTGATAGGCAGATCACAGATGACTGTGAGCATTTGTTGTTACTTTCTTCCTCACGCCACTGTGATGTGCAAAATTTTTAGAACTCCAGTGTCTTAGAATTAGGACTGGCAGGGGATAGTTTCGTCAAATAGTTTCAGGCATCTTATTTCATTTCTTCTCCTGTCTCCGTAGGCTGCCTATATAGCCAATGGCAAGAAAAGAGCTCCTTGAGAGTATGCTTCAGTGCGGAAACCCAGGTGAATTCTCTGTCTCTCTTTGGATAAGCCTGTCTATCCATTGACTATATTTGGAGCCTGAGAAAACCAGCTTGCTTCTCATATAACAGGCGACTGCCTTATATTGCATAATATGTATACTCCTCAGATCATGAGAAGTCTCATTTGGAGACTTAGACACAGGCATCACAGCTTGACTCTTACCTGGGATAAATAAGCCAAACTTCATAGCAGTTGAAGAGCTCCACTGCAGTATTGCTTACAAAGCATTTGGCAAAGTAGATTTGCCCCTTTCTAATTACTAATTAACCTGCTAATTAAACAAATAGCAGTGAAAGTTTTTCACCATGACTGCTGTTCCCAGTAAATATTTCAAGGCTCTGAAATGATTAACAAGCTTTAGACTGCTATACACTCACATTTGATACGTACAATCTAGTGTTCATTACATCCATCTTCTGTTCGAATGGTTATGAAGAGATCTAGAATTTGATGCTGCTTGACAATAGGTAAAAAAAATCAACACGCAGTAAGGGATAAAGTAAGACTGCAAACTATGTACATTTTGAAAATAGTTCTGCCAGACATTATTAAAAGATATGACATTAAAATACTATGTTTTTATAAAAAAACCCCGTATATAGTCAACTGACTTGCAGGTTTGACAATGAAGTTCTTTGAAAAGAACAGAGACATATTTCACAAAACCTTTTAAAAACTACTAGCATTTATGCTGTTTGAAGGACAGTGGTGCTAGAGGTTAACATCTCCCAATATTAACAGGCCAAATGTGGTCTTTATTTCATAAGACTATCCCCACAAATCAATCACTAATTTCATTATGCACTGGGAGCAGTTAGATCAAGTCACTTTTGTTTTGTGGCTGCTTAGGCTATTTTATAAATACTGCCCTGAGTAAAAGCTGGCAAAGCCAATGGAAACTCTGATTCAGAGCTGTGATTCCACAGATTACTGAATCTTCTCACCTTGCTGGGCTTGTATTTTTTTGCACTTCAGAGTAGTGTAGTGGGCATCATCAGCAGCAACAAAATTCACCAGGGTCTCTCTAAACTGGTTTGATAACTGATTAGCATAAATAAGAAGCCAGGAAAATTACAGATGATGAGGACAGAACAAAAAGGTTGTTGGAAAGTGGCCTGTGGGTTTTCAGCATGGAATGTGCACATCTTTATAATTGTGTTTAATTACTGTATTCTTACGAGTGTTCTTTTTAGCCTAGAGAGGAGAACTGAATTTTGAAAGGCATTTGGGTAGGGGACGGAACACAACTGAAAGCCAGAGCCCTCACAGGTTGTAAGCATACAGGATTAGGGCCTATTATTAATAGTTTAATAGAAAGCATTTGGGCCTTCACCCAGCAAAACAGTGATGTACATGCTTAATTGTTAATGCTTTTTACCACGTTCATACCTTCCTATGACTAATGTCTCACTCAAATTGTGGGAAGTGGAAGCTTAGGATCATGCACATGTTTAAATGCTTTGCAGGGTGAGAATCAAAGATGGTGAGCGTTTTAGAGCAAATCTAGCACAACACTTCAGCTCTAATGTTTCACTTACTGATGTGTAGTCACACTGAAGGCAGACACACATATTGGATTCCTTGTTTAGCTGGTCCCAAAATGTGGTATTCCTTTCAAGAAAGAGGTAAGAGAGCAAGAAGAAAAGCAAAAAAAGGAAAAAAACAAAAAAGAATGAGTACATGGCTTTGGTTTCTGTGACATTTGGAAATACCTGATTTCTGGCACTGTAGGCGTAAGTCCTGCAAAGGAAAGGACAGGAGTCCAGCTCCCAGATGTAACCATTTTGGGAAGCACTTTGTATGCAGGTTTGGAGAACTGGCTTTTCATGACCTCAGATTTTAGCTCTGTCCCTAACATCTTCTAGACAGTTCTCTTTCTCCTTGATTTCTTAATAGCCAGGATGATGTTTTTTTCATTACTAAGTCATGTGCCATGCAGCAGAACAGACTGATAGTAGAGCAGTTTTGAACAGCTAGTTTTTAGAACCTGAATTTTGATGTTCCCAATTTAGGAGTGATCAGAACTTCCTGACTGGCAGTAATGGTGCCTCTAAGTTCAGGCTCACTGCACAATTCTTTACAATTTCTCAAAGACAAACATCTTTTTTAGGCAACAAAATAGCTATAAGACTGAAATGACTGAGTATTCATTGCCAGAAGAGCTGCTTCTTTTTTTTTTTTCATGAAGGAAAGAAGTTAGAGTAATTTCTGCTAAAAATATTTCCATTCCATTTACCATTGACCTGTTAAGTCAGCCTTCTATAAAATGTCTAGACAGACAAACTGTATCTAATGTGCTCAGTTTCACTCAACCTAGCAGGGGCTGTTTAAATAATACCGTTATGTTTATCGTGCACAAAAGTTACTCATATACTGTGCAAAAGATTACTGTAGAAAGATCTGTAACGGCATCTCAAGATAATTACGATTAGTTTCCTTTCTATCAGAAGGACTAGGAATTGCAAATCCGGATCCAAGCACCAGTGGGTGAAACCTTCACAGCAAGCCTGGGGTGCATGTTGGGCCCTGCTAAAGGGATTGCCACAGCTGGTTCCCAGGGCTCAGCACCAGACACAACGCACACAAATCCCCTACCTGATAAGCCCAAGGGAAATCTGCATGCCATCCATAGAGTCAAGACCTGAGCACATTATCATCAAGGTTCCTGAAAATTTAAAGGTGTTCTTCTCCATATCATTAAAAAGTGAATTTGGAGTCATGAAATTACAAGGACCTCCTCAATGGGACTTACAGGGAGAGGCTTTTCCCCTAGTTGCAACGTGTTTGATACCTGCCTTTGAATGGGATGAATCACTGTTTGCATAGACAGCTTCAGGAACCTAGAAACTAGTTCAGGGAAAGGAACGAGCACTTACAAGGCCCAAAGATCTGTGATATGATTTCTGTCTCTTATGCTAAAGTGTTGGCTAAATTCACTATCACCTGAACACGAAATGTGCTGGAAACGAATAAGCAGGCAAATTTTTGTGCCAAGTGGCTCTACAGCTGAAGGAAGTATGAGAAATCAATCTCAGTCTTACTTCTTCAACCACATACTGGAATCCAATTTTGACAACTAAATAGCTGTAAATCACCTTAAGGATATTGCACAGCATCAAGACTAGACTGCCACAAGCAGACAGATTATCTGGGACTTCTTAGAGTTGTACGATTGTTCTTTCATGTTTACTTTTTGATTATTATTAGATGACTCCGGATAATTTTGATGGTGAAATCAGATTTCTGCCTTCTGCCAAATTTTTGGCCCTATTCTGCCTACCCCCATTCTATACCTGGACTTAATTCTTTTCCTTGAACAGTGCTATGAAACTAGCTAGATCTGACTGTCACTTCCTTTGCACTACTGTCTGTTCTCGGGACACTTGAGAAGGGAAGACAACACAAAAAATTTCCTAGTCCTATTTCTTCCCTTTCCACTTGGCCTGTGATGTAGCTAGCAATTTATGGGTACTTGTGATGACTATGGCTCCAGAGCAAGTTACCTGAATAAATCCAGTGAGCTATGTGTCCAAGCTTCAGTCAAGGCAGATATGGGGAAGGCTTCAGTTCTCTGACCACACATGTTAACGGCATTTGGGATGGCAGGAGATGACAGGAGAATCCAAGCCACTACCTGATACAGTGCAGGAATTACAGGAAATCTGCACATTTCTGAAGCAGTCTGGAGGCAACATCATACATTCCACAGCACCTGCAATGCCACCAGCTGAATCTATTTAGGCAGCTGAATCCCACTCCAAGACGATAGAATATGATTTAGTTCTCTCTGAAGAAGACATCCCTGGCTGCTCAGGTGAATTGCCCTCTGGGTTCCCCTGACTGTACTGTGTACGGATGTCGAGGCAATAGACTATAGCAGCTCATTTAGCTAGCTCACCTAGCTTATTTATAGACACCTACATGTACACCTATGCTTCAGTTTTTCATTATTAAGCTGAATGTCACTGTAGATGAAGCATTCACTAGGGTATAAAACCTTCCCACCTGAAATTCATAAGCTAACTCTTACTGTATCAACTCACAGTAGATGCGTTGTCATCCTGGCAAAAGAATAAAATTCTTACTTGTTTGTCAGATTATTTTTTTCTCTGATTTTATGCTAAGATTCTTTCACAAGCCAGAAGATATTCCACAGCAAGCAGAGTACATTTTTTTCCCCTCTTCTTTTTGTTCACTTGTTCCTGACAGAAAATATCTTTAAAATATGTATTGCTGAACAGGATGTAACCAGGCAAATTATAATAATGATTTTGCATATTTTAAATCATAGAAATGTTAACTATTTTTTTTTAATTAAATAACATACTAGTATTTATGCATCCAATGCATAACAGAGTGAAAGAAGGAAACATCTATGCACACACGAGCACAGAAGCTCAGGTGATATATGTTACCTCAGCAAACAGAATTCGTTATCCCAATCCAGAGGATCTACTCAGGCATTATTTTAGTTTACCATGCCTCATAACCTTTTCAACACTCATGTCTGGTACTTAGTCTTATTTATAGTAAAATATATAATTTTAGTTGTTCCTTTTCTGCCAGCTAAGCCTTACAATGGAAACTTTTGAATAAAATTCAACTTAACCAGCTCTTTGTCATAGGTTATAGGATTTTTTTCACTCATCCACGCAACAACTTCACTAACCGTATTTCTTCATGTCCAGAAATCACTGAAATGTATCCATTTAGAGAGCTGTTTTCTTCAATATTGTCAGATTTAATGACAACAATGCTACTTACATGCAGCACTGTGAAAAAAAGCACACCTATTCTAAGCAGCATCTGAGTTTATGATTTATTTTTTCTTATAGCTTTGGTAAGTGATTTTGACTGGTTATTAAAAACTCTTCTGCGATCTCAGAACTTACTTGTCATATCCAGTCAGCAGAAAATCCTGACAGGCGCTCCTCAGAATTCATGTCAAAACTATAGAGGTTCCTCTAAAAGTGAAGTGATTTATTGGTTTGAAACCAGAAATAATCCAAACAAAGTAAAAGAGAAGACATCAGACAGGAGGACAATAAATATATCTATTTTTCAATCTTCCACACTTTTATTAGCTGGCAGTTTGAGAACTGGCTGAATGGCAGAACTCAGAGGGTTGTCATCAGTGGCTCAGAGTCCTGCTGGAGGCCTCTAGCTGGTGGTGTTGCCCAGAGGTCAGTACTCTGCCCAGTCTTGTTCAACTTCTTCATCAGTGACCTGGGTGAAGGGACAGAGTGTACCCTCAGCAAGTTTGCTGATGACACAAAACTGAAAGGAGTGGCTGGACACTGAAAGGCTGTGCTGTCATCCAGTGAGACCTGGACAGGCTGCATATCTGGGCGGAGGGGAACCTGATGAAGTTCAACAAGGACAAGTACAGGGCCCTGCACCTGGGGAGGAAAAATCCTTTGCACCGGTGCAGTCTCAGGGCTGACCTGCTGGAAAGCAGCTCTGTGGAGAGGGACCTGGAAGTGCTGGTGGATGACAAGTTGACCAGGAGCCAGCACTGTGGCGCAGTTGCCAAGAAGGCCCATAGTATGCTGGGTTGCATCAAGAAGAGTGTGTCCAGCAGGTCGAGGCAGATTCTCCTCCCCCTCTGCTCTAGTGAAGCCACATCTGGAGTGCTGCGTCCAGTCCTGGGCTCCCCAGTTAAAGATGCAGAACTACTGGAGACAGTTCAGAGGTGGGCTACAAAGATGATTAGAGGACTGGAGCATCTGTTGTGTGAGGAAAGGCTGAGGGAGCTGGGCTTGTTCAGCCTGAAGAAGAGAAGACTGAGAGGGGGCCTTATAAATGCTTCTAAATATCTCAAGGGTGGGTGTCAGGAGGATGGGGCCAGACTCTTTTCAGTGGTGCCCAGCGACGGGACAAGGGGCAATGAGCACACACTCAAGTATAGGAAGTTGCAGCTGGACATGAAGAAGAACTTCTTTGAGGGTGACAGAGCACTGGAACAGGCTGCCCAGAGGGGCTGTGGAGTCTCCTTCTCTGGAGATATTCAAAACCCACTTGGACAAGATCCTGTACAGCCTGCTCTTGGTGAACCTGCTTTAGCAGGGGGATTGGACTAGATGATCTCCAGAGGTCCCTTCCAGCCCCTACCATTCTGTGATTCTGTGATTCTGTGAGGTCAAGGTGAATTATTCCATACTGAAAATTCTTACCAAATATCTGTAAGCATGTCTATTCCCTTAAAAAATTGGACATCTGGAATACACATGTTCTCCCATGAAAATAATTGAACATGTAGAGATTTGCACAGAGAAACACATATTTGAAGCCATTCTTTTCTACCCTTAATTATCCATTGATTAATTTTGCCACTAATGGGCAAAGCATCCAACCAGTCTTTACTTAGCACTATGACCTATGCATTATTGTTATTACTATTAATAATAATATTATTTATTATTATTATTATGCCTTATACCCATGGGAATAAGTTTGAGGTCCTTTCACCAATAAATACCAACATGGCATCATGATAGCTTAATCCTTTGTGAGAATGAGGACCAGTAAATTTAGACAGGATGCCTCTACATTGCATTTTGAGCTCAGAGGAGATATTTTTGGATCCTCCTTAAGGCCCTTTCGTACATACTTCAGGATGACTGGAAGCTCTTTCAATCTCCAGGGAAAAATATTCATATCCTTTCTCTACCATCCTTACCACTGCAGCCTACCCATTTATTCCCCTGTGAGAATTCGTCTCAGTGGGGGTGAGGGGTAAGGAGAACAGGCAAATGGCACATAAAGAAGATTGTTAAACCAAATAGCTTCTCTCAGCCCTCCAGGCACTTCAATATTGTGAGGTCCCCAGGGAAACAGGGTGGATGAACTTCCTATTGGCCCACATACATCTGACTGCAGTGTGACAAGCACAAGACCCTTCTCAGAAGGCTTTCTCCGTGGGCAGTTGGAGCATCCTCTTTCACAAATCACTGGGCTGAGTGGGGTCTTCTGTGGCAGGGCCCAAGATGGACAGCAGGAATGTTATGACTGGTGCCCTTGTGCTTCCTCACCCTTGCACCTCACAATTATTGAACCCCCTTCATGTTGCTCTTCTTACTGAAGGCAGTAAAAAGAAGACATTTCAAGCAATGTGAGGGAAGACAAAGACTTCTTATCAAGATATTTGGGATATCTAACAGCCTCTGTTGATATAATCTAGATCAGGACAAGCTTAGGTTGTGAGAGAATAAATCTGCATCAGAAGAGAATATAGATGATGTGTCTTAATTGAAATTATATTTATTTTTCGTGTTTGCTTTTAGTTATCTAAGAATGGGTGAATGTAACATGCTTTTGTAATGTGAGCTGATCTATAAATATGTCCAACCTGCATGGGATACATATTTTTACATTTTATCTGTCACCAATGCAAACATGTCTTTAAAAATAAATCTGTTAAGTTGACAAAATGCAAGTATTCTATTAGAGTTGTGAGTGTGGGTTTTGTTTTCTTTAAATCTCTTCACGATTATCAGTTTAAAGAGACTTTATTAGGTGTATGATACATCATTGTAGTTTCTCACTTGTGAAAGCATTCAGACACAGCACTTCCAACTAGGGCAGTAAATTTTTTTCTTTGCCCAGAGAATAGTAGCTTCAATGGACTAGAAAGGGGTTTTCACATCAATAATAATTCTGGAGGAAATGTGAAGGAAAGTACGGAAAAGGAGATAGGATAATGACAGAAGGTATAGCTATATGTGGGTTCACATCAATGACAACATCTTGAGAACAAGGAAAGAGAACATTGGTGCTACGTCAAACATAGATATCATGCTCCAAAATAACTGTAGAGAGACTGTGTCACTTATGATAGGATCAAGTTAAAGTCAAAAGCAGTATTAGAAGCAGGCCTCATTCTGCAAACAACTTCACCAGCAAACATATGGCTTTATCAGGCATAGGTGGTCCTCAACACTCTAGAGTGGCTTCGTCAAAGACTTTAATCATGTGCTTTCTTTTAATACCTCTCCTGACAAAAATTCAATTACTCGAACTGTAAATATGTGCTTAAGTGCTTTACTGGGTGAAAGCCAGAGTACTCTCCATCTTTCAGGATCAAGCCCTGGGTACCTCCTGCTTTGAGTTTCCTCTGTACTATGAATTATCACATTACTGAATGAGCTACATGCAGTAATGAGCATTACATGTTGCTTGTGTTGTAGCTGTTTGCATGGTAAGCTGTTGACAAGGAAATAAGACAAAGTATTTAAAACACAACAGCAAAAATCAATATTAAAATGATCTGAAAAATAAATAATAGATTGAGCCACCAAATTTATCCATATTATAAAATATTTCATAACGGGAGTGACCGGTTGTTTGTGGATAGCTTATGCTTTCTAATACAATGTATAAGACCACAGCTGAGAACATTGTAGTCAATAATGGAAGACCTAGGGATTAAGCTAGGAAAGCAATAGACTGAAATTTTTTTCCTAATATCTTGTGGAAAGGGTTAATACCACATTTTTCTTTCTGCCATATTCCTGTATCTCTTCAGTTTTCATGGTTTTTAAAAGCTACACTGCCAGAGGTTTCTGTGAGTTTATTTGCTATTTCACTTCAGATGCAGACTGTTTGGAATAACTGATTTGCTTCTGTTCCTATTTTTTCAAGTAATCCCTTGACTGCTCTTTGTCAATGCCTACTTTGGCAATGTCTTCTTTATCTTACTAGTTACAGTCAGATTTTAAACAGCAGCATTTCTCCAGTTTTTGATCTACAGGTTTAAAATTATTCAGAAGCACATCGAACTTTTCCATAAAATATCCAGTGTCTCAAACCAGAAATACTTTGCACAATTATTTCCCACTGCTATCATTGATTTGTCGTTTTTATCTTTCTGACCATAGCACATTCTTTCTTAGTATGATTTTTATGCAAATCACAAGTACATATATTCTATTTTTTTCTGCTCTTCTGTGTGTCATTGAACATTGAGAAGTAATTTGCTACTTTAAGTTATATTTAAAGTTATATTTAAAAACATGCAGGGCTTCTTATTAAATGATGGAATTATTGTGACTTCAAATCAGCATACTGCTTGTACATATGTGTGACTTTAAGCTCCTGTTGATTCTAGGTCAAAGGCAGAAGATAATCGTTTTGTCCTAGAGTAACAGATACTCTTACCTGAGTAGACTGAGATCATACATCTGTTTTGTTTATGAATTGCTTTGAAAGTTTAAATAAGGAATCCAATGCAATTAAGGCAGTCTCAAACACTTGCTAAGTTTGGGACAGTTTAGCTTTATTCAGGATCTGTTTTTAAACCGCTACTAGCTTAGTTAAGATTCTGTCTAATAGCAGACTGGTACCATGCCCTGATCAATTGTAAATTAAATGCAGCTTCTTTTTTGCAATTAAAATTGTTAGAATTGTATATTGAAAGGTCTATAATGCTCTCCATCTTCACCAGTCAGTTGTGTTATCCTACCAAACTTATGCTGAAATTTAAACTCCTGACCCTCTATGTTGACATATACCTTTGTGCTGGATAACTCAAGACTTGAGACTCTATTAGATACATGCACGGATTACTGCTCTAGGCCCAAATCTGAAATGGTCATTTTTGTTTTGTGAACTAGACTACTGCTCACAAAGCTGCAGTCTCATGCTCAGGTCTCAGCATGCAGGACCAGCTGGCTGCTGGAAATTGTTCATCAGAGATGTGAAGAAGCTTTGTTTTCTTCTAGAGCTCAAACACCCAAAAGCAACTAACTGGTGGTGGGACAGGTCTCACTGCCTTGGAGGAGCAAGTTGGGGAAGGAAAAGGCTCTTTGCAGCCATTTTCCCCAATGCTAAAGCTTGCCTGTGTACATGTGTGCCTAGAATAAAAGACCCATTTCAAGTCTATCACCATTCTGAAAATACATACCTGAATTTCAGAGACCTAAATAATCAAGGAAAAAAAGAATTAGTACCTTATTGTTTGTCATCACTGTGATATCTATACTTGCTGTGATGCACACGATATACATGTATACGCACATTGTGAAATTTTCATTACTTGTTTGGTATTCTTCCTACATCACTGATGATAATAAAGTTCTACCCTCTTTGAAATCAATATGAGTCAGCTAAACTCCTTAGGTGTTTTTTGAATTTAGTGTTTGGAAAATCCCACTATGCACCTATTTACATGTTTCAGCACCAAAATACCTTCCATCATCAGGCCCTTACTTTATAAAGTTTATTTTTTCTTGTGACCAGAGGAAACTGTCTAGCTCTTCTACAGTACCTTAGTTTGTCACGATACTTTTATCCATAAGTCTTCCATATATGGCTCTGTAAACACTATTTCACAAAACATTTCAATTTTTATCAGTTTTCATGAATTAAACCTCCTGAAATAAAAATCAATAAAAATTAATAATATTCAATGTACAGGATAATCTTATATTATCAAATAGGTTTTTTTGAGAGAAACTGGCAAGTTCTTTCCTGCATAGGGCGTTTATTGCTAGAAATCTGTATGACATTACCTAACCAAGAGATTTTGCAAGACATAATCCATGACTGAATATCAAAATTCTACCAAAAGCTTCTTTAGAAAAATTTCAAAGATCACATCTAGTTACAGACTTTTGATTTTTTTTTCTAAATGTTTGTAAATTGAACTTTTCACAGTGCACATGATGGTTGCACCAGTTTATGGAAAATTCCACTCTGTTTGCACTCTTACAGAATTCCCAGATTGTGGTGAGTTTGTACCAGAAACAGGACTCAGACACAGGGGACTTTTCCAGCCCCAGAAAATCAAATATTTATCCTTACATCAGCAAAACAAGTTCTTCAGACATTTCACTTAGAATATATAAAGATTATTTTTTTTAAACTTTATCGAGATCTTCGTATCTGAAGTCATAATCTGGGCAACATATTAGAAGCAATAAAGAGTATAAATCTGATTAACTAGTGTCTCATTTTTGCTACTACTAAGCACCATGAGCATTCAGGAGTACTTTCACAAAGTGATATATGTTCTTTGTTTCTCAGTATTAAAATGCCTAACTTAGAAGCATATACTCTGAGACTGGAATCTGCAGTCTCTGGAAAATACCAAATCTCCTCTTGGACTGGGGAAACACATGGGACTTCACACAGGATCACATCAGTCAGTGTGTCACATTGGGAGCTAACAAACTTGGCCGAGAGGAAATACTGAACATAAGGGTGAGTTTTAAATCCTACTATTACTGGAAAGGGTGAGTTTTAAATCCTACTATTACTGGATGCCAAAATACTTATCTTTAGACTGCAAAAAGACAAATATGTCACATTGAAAGTCATAGATCCAGCGACTTTTAGCTCATTAAAGCCAGGAATTGATTTCATCCAGTAAAGCTTAGTGTGAAATGCATTTGAAATCCTTAAAAGGAGGGTGCCCTAGATTCAGACTAGATACAAGGAGGATATTTTTTACAATGTGGGTGGTGAAACACTGGAACAGGTTGCCCAGAGAGGTGATAGATGCCCCCTCCCTAGAAAAATTCGAGGTCAGGTTGGGCAGAGCTCTGAGCAACCTGATCTAGTTGAAGATGTTCCTGCTCATTGCAGGGGGTTGGATTAGATGACCTTTACAGGTCCATTCTAACCCAAACCATTCTGTAATTCTATGGTTCAATAAATAATGAATCAGAGGGCATCATTAATAAATGGTTCTCAGCTGGAAGGAGTGGGATTTTCTTAATAAAATCTCTTCAGATGAAGGATTTACAATGTGGAAATGCACGTGAGAAGGTAACAGAGAGTCTTCAAAACAAGTATGGACACAATGATAGCTACATCTATCTAGGTGATTGCAGTTCTGACCATGTGAAAGTCATACCTACTTCAGACAAATTAAGTATTAGAGAGAGGGTATACTGTTACAGTTAAGCCCAAAATGTAGTCTACTGGGCCTTCTTTTCAAAGTTAACATTAAATGTCCAATTAGTGTCTGAAACAGAAATATATCTATTTCACTATTCCTTCTTTGATTTTTCTGCAGACAGATAAGATGATGCCTGATGCTATCAAGAATCATCCTTTCTACTGTGGAAGTCATACAACAATCCTTCAGTACAACTTTATTCAACAGGTACTCTAGTGACAACTTTACCAAATCCTGCTGCTTAGTAACTGACTCATTCTCTGTCATCAGTTCTCCTGGGTCACTTTACATCAGCTTCAAGATTTCCTCCTTTCAGATTTTGCCAGGTTTTCTTACTGCTTCATATCAATTAGCTCTACCCAGTCCATTACAGAACTCAGTTCATTAACTTTTAGATAATAATTTGTCTTTTCTCTTCAGTTTAGGTTCAAAAGCTCTCCACTGCAGCATACATCTTGATGCTTTAAAATGCCAGTGGTTAATTAAAAAGAAAACCATTGCTAATTCTTTTATGCTCTTATTTCAAGCAAACAGACAAAAAATGTTCTGGATCTGTTTTTTATTCTTATTTGGTACCTTAGCGCACCATATATGAAGAAAACTTGACAATTTTAGACTACGCAGCACATAGATAATGGATAAAGAGTGGTTAACTTTTCTAATTTACTCTGCTCTCAGAGATCTGCCAAGCGAGATTTCATATGCAAATGAGAAGTGAAGTGGAATAAGTACCTGTATATAGCAATCTTTTGACAGAGTTGCTCTGAATTGCGAAAGCTTTCTTCTACTTTTTATGTTTAGTACACAGAGACAAATTAGAGGCTGTCTTTTACATTCCTGTCTATTTGATATCCATAGAAGTGATATAAACCAATGAAAGGGAAGCCAGCTTACTTCCCGTTCATATGAAATCAGTTTTTAACTAGCTGCCACAAAACCATGAAGCTTACAGTGCCCTTAGACATCAATTATGCATTAAAACAAAGATGTGATTCCTTAAACTGAAATCTGTAATTTATAATGTAGACTATGGAGATATGGGTACAACTAAGCCTGAATGTTGAAAAATTATCACACCTTTAACAATAAGCACAGGGAGATTTTGCACCTGCTGAACATTTCAGAGAGAATTGAAAAGGAGCAGCAAAAGGATATTGGCCAAAAAATTACTGTCAGCTAGAGGCCCAGAAGAAAGATGTTCTGAAAAATGTCTGTTACAGGATTTTGGGAGGTTCAGGTGAATTTGGGCAGCATCTAGAATTCTCTATTTTATAATCAATAAGGATTTAAGGAGGAGTCTTTCTTCTAGTTCCTTAGTGCTTGAATCCTCTGCTGGATGAAGGTTCAGTGTGAGACCAATGTTCAAAACAAGCCTGCTTTTCCTTTGCTATATAGTGCTTTCAGATAGTTTTCTCCAACACAGGAGAAATGAACAGGTTGTCTGGCCTTTCTGCTCAACCCGAGTCACTCCATCTCACAGCCACACACCACAAATGACACAAACACTTTGAAAGCAGTGGAAAAGAAGACTAAGTAATGCTTGAAGAGCCAGCCCTGACCAGGGTCCCAGTTTACAGGCTGAACCTATTTAAAAATATTTCTTAGCCAAAAACCGCAGTGAGTTTAGTCTCCAAACCTATATGCTTAAGAGTTTAGAATGGAGTATTTGAGTTCTGCAAATTAAAAAGAAGATGTGCAGGTCCTGAATCCAGAGTTCAGATCTAAGGTTTATATTCAGGCTTACTTAATGGAGATACGTAATGTACTGTAGCTAAAATATCATTCCAGTGATAGTTCTTTAGGCAACTGATTGCTGTTTATCTACATGACAGGGGCTTAACCTTTTCTTACATGCTTACATGTGATAGTTTGCTGATGGAGACAGAACAAAAGTACATGTTTTAAGGACCAGTGGCATGTAATGTGATGTAATTTTATGTAAAATGATTTTTTAATATCAAGAAAATATTGTACCTGGTTTGACAGATACATAGCATTTCTTTGTCAATTAAATAATTTAGAAATTTAAAACAAAGTGTAAAATGCTATTGTTTTTCTTAGAAATTCTTTTTACTCTTCATTCAGAAGTTTTTTTTTTGCAACCCTTGCAATGAAATACCACAGTCCATATTCAGAACAGATTATGCTGCATATATAAAACTCTTACTTCCTGGCAACATGACTAATTCCTAATTTTACTACCCAGCCTACTGCTTCCTCAAGAGGAAAAAGTCAAAGCATTAATGATGCTGTCCATGAGGGTGCTTAATGTACACTACTGAATGCTGTTATTAAAGCATGTAAAAATGATCTAATTACCAAAATTGGCATCAAATTATCATTGCTCCCAAGAAACGGGTCCATGTTTTAGGGACTACTACAAAAGTGAAGTCAGCATGCAGCTTTCATAAGCTGCATGATATTATATTCATCTCTCCTTCCCTTACTAAACCAGCAGCAATAGCAGGCACAAGGCATTGGATGTGGATGTTTTTGCTGTGTCTTCATCACTTTGTGAGCTCATAAGCAAACAGATAATGCTTTGCAGCCAGCTAATCAGTCATGGAAACTCCTCTTCACACCTCCCAGCATGAAGCCTTTTGAAGAGAGTGGGTTTTCAGGGGTGGCAGAAGAGAACAGGATGGATTTCAAACTGCCAGCTGTTTTCTACTGGCGACAACTATGGTGGATATGCCTTTTTGGTCAACTTGCCTGGTACATAAGCTTTCAGCATAGGTTTTTTTTGCAAATGTGGGATTCAAAAAGGTCAGGTAACGCTGAGAAACTTTTTTCTCCCACTTCATAAAGTAGGCTGTCCACAGGTGAAAAACACTTCTGAAATATAAGACTTTCTGCTTGCTGAGCAAAATAGTTGGAATTTCTTTTCAATGCTTATTAAATGTATATGTTTTACAACTTTTGTGCACCAGCAGCCTGATATCTCATAACCCATTTCAGAAAAATTAAAACTAATTAAGTGCTTTTTTGCTTATTTTGTTTTGTTCTATTACAACACGATACAGAAAAGAAGCTAATGAACTGTGGAGGGGTTCCCTTTTCAGGAGAAAAATCTCAGACTTCCACTGGGGGCCAATTTTGCGATACTGATATAATGATCTGAGTAAAGTTTAAATACGTACTGTTGAATACAGTTTTCGAAGCAGCCCATTTCTGATAGAAGCCTGAGGGTCTGAAATATTGGCAGCACTCTTTCCCCTGTGCTTAATGGCATTAAAACCCCATACAAAACAGGCTAAATGTAGGTAGTAAAAGGCGAGGGGATTTTTTAATTTCCCCTGAAATACAATTGACAGTTCCTCAAGGCTGTTTGTACTTCTATCTGTGATTTGGAAGGAGTTCTACTGTTTAACGGCAGTAATTCTAGTCAAGTCATGGCTTTGTAAAAATATATGCACAGCAGCATGCACTACAGGAGAAGAATAAAGAGCTGAAGAAAATTGGCTGTAGATCAAAAATGCATGGTAAATCCATGGCTGAAAATGCTTACCATCCAGATGGGAAGGTTGCCATGAACATGTTTCAAGACAGCCTCCCTACCTGTGTGTTTTCTAAGGTATCATTTACCATTGTAAGTCTTCTTTGACCATCTGTATGGGATTTACAGAGTTTGGGCAGCTTAGTGAGCGTAATGGCAGTATTGCCAATAGTCCCAGTAGGGGCTAGAGTAATCTAGGAATCCCAGATCATACCAGTTGTGCATGCACAGAATTACGGTCCACTGCATGCAAGGTGAAGTGAAGGACATGCGTGTGTGACGAGCTGGGCTGGATATGCTTGGGTAGCAAGTCTAGTCTAGTCAGAGCGATCAGACTTCTTCCACATCATAGGCATTCCAGAAGTGATTCAGACATCATAGTTCCCATATATGCTAGACTCACAAGTGCAAAATGGTTGCATAACATCTTTGTTGGTTTCATATATCGCGTACACAATACAGCTTGTTGAACAGTCAGAAACATGGAGGCTACCTCTTTTTACGTGTCAAATGTTGATGCGTATGTATATGCAGCCGCTAAGGTGCAAGGGCTAACCCCACGCTGACAGCAGGAGAGACTGAAGGAGCTTTGGACTTCGAAGGCTGAAGTCTGTACCTCATTGGCAAGGTTAATAACAAACATTAAAAGGCTGACAGGCTGAAAACGCTGCTGTGAGCAGGGAGAAGAAGAGCAAGAATAGAAACAAACATTAGACAATTTTAGAAATGCACAGAAACGCACAGAAACAGAAATGAGAAGAGCTGTAAAAGCTGGCATGTTCTTCTCCTAAATGAATCAAAGTAATGGACCAACTCTGCATACCCTGCACAGGCTGAGCAGCTCTTACCTGCAGTCCAACTTCTACTAATACAAGTCTAACATGGAGAAATTGTAGTGCTTTTTAAAGCATATTCTTCTACCTGTTGTTGGACACCCGATATCCTTTACTGGATATCTCATATCCCATATTGGTTACCCCACCCTCATCTGTGTTTATTTTGTAGCTTGGAAATAGTGTAAAAAGCAGAGAAGTTAATTTTAATGGGGAGCTGGGATTTTTCTAAAGTAAGGAAGTTGTGGAGCAGCAAAATACTTCATGATTTACCTCGTTTACACACAGAACAGACTGAATGCGTGGCTGTGATCCAGCATGGTGCTCCAGATGACCTGAATTAAATGTAGTCAGAAAAAACTGTTACTGTATATGCCAATCGTCAAAAAAAAAAATCTGTTAATTTTTGAAAAATTAATTTTCATTCAACACAATTGGCTTCAGGATGTACGACTCTTGTATGTAATTCTTTCTTTGAAGAGCCTAGGATTTTTTTTATCTGATTTTTTTTTAATCTCCTGTTAACGACTGGAAAAAAATTTCTGCTGGTGTGAGAGCTCTCTGTGTAGTAGAACCTCCAGAATCAAGGGAAATTTTCTTTCCTCTTCTCAACCTTAAAACGTTTTCTACATTTCAAATGCTGATATTAGAAAATTTTACTTTCCCCAGTATCTACACAGGACCTAAGTCACAATGCATCCCTAAAGCTTCTGAAGTAAGTTGTGTAATGATGTCACCCGTACTGTATTTTCTCCCATACTTTTGAAGCAAAGTTCTGTTTTTCAGCCATCCGGACAGAACTTTTGCCTGTGTGAATGGGAGAGATTCCACTAATTGTATGCTTCTACCAACACTGGCAATTTAACACAAGCACTAATCTACCAAACCTTTGGGAAAAGAAAAACAGAACAAAACCAAACAATGTGAATTTTCTAGAAATAGACCTAAAGACCTGAAGTTCACAAGGAAGCTACAAAAATATGCTGATAATATTAGATTGTCAAATCTTCTTGCAGATGCAGTGAATTGTATTTAAAACTAAGGCACTGAATTTAGGGGCCTTTGTGCCACTATTCCCTGAACAGTGCAGCTGGAAAGACAGAGACTTTCATCTTCAGAGTTCTGCTTGGCTGCTGGGTGTCAGCACAACAGCTCTGTCCCCACATGATGGGCTGCTTGGTAAACAGTAAACAACTAATATCTCCATTATTGTGTTCTTTTGTATATTCCTTTGCAAAAAGGATGTGATACTTCCCATTACATACGGATAGCAGCTTAAGCATCACTCAGAAAAAAAAAAAGAAAAAGAGGGAAATGAAGAAGCAGAGAGATGCTTTCCAGTTTTGGAAAGAAATATATGTAATTTTAGGCTGACTGAACATTAGAGATAAAAGTAGTATAAGAAAATAAAATGTTGTTTGTTCTTACAGAGACCTCTGGGTTAAAACATATTTGAATACCATCTCTGACAGCTATTTTATGTCTTTACAGGAGAGGCAATAATTTGCTTTACTGTGCAATCCATTAGTGACACTGTGAGCTAGGAAGCGCAGATTTGTAATGTGGAATATTCAGAGAGTTTCTCTATGAGGTATCTATCAGGAGTCAGACCTTATGGTCTAGGCTCCACATCTTCATGGAGATTGAAACTGTTATTATTCTGCTTTGAAAAGTTTATCTTCACAATACAGTTTCAAAGTTTTAAGCTTCCAGATGAGCAGATGTCCTAAGTGGCTAAAGTAAACTATGGAATGATACAGTCTTCTGGGCACAAAGTAAAAGAAAAACAACTGTATATTTATTTAAAGATTAAATGAAAATGTAAAGTGTTTCCTGAGGGGCTTGAGTTTTCTGATATTACATACCTGGGAAAACTCAGAGGGAAGCATTTCAAATGATCCTGAATGCTAAAATGCTGAAAATGAGATTATTTACTTAATCATTTTCCTGTGTGTCTCATTAAATTCTGTGCTAATTTTAAATAAATTCTAATGACCATATGCAACATTCATTTGTTTTTAATAACCTTGAAGAAAACATTTCCTTTTTGGCCTTACTTGCAAACCATTCCAGATTGTTGAGCTGCATTTCTAAGTTTCTTTTCATCGGTCATCCTAAAATAAGACTTTGAGACAGATTTCTGCAATTATGTGGACCGGAGTCAGAAGATGAAGTGAACATGGAGGTTTTTCTTATGAGTTTGTACAAATGTCTGTTTATCAGCCTTGTCATAAACCTGTTATTGCCATAATTGTCAGTGACAGCTTGTAAATATCTGATCATATTTGACAGGAAAAAGATTGCTTTGAAATCCTCTTCTCAAGTGATGTACCAAAGCCTGTTAGATTAAGTTTCTATACTGTAGTAAAAGCCTAAGTCAAGACAAAGACAATGTCACTCTGCTTGTGTCCTGGAAAGTCAAGTGTCTATTAATTAAAGATGGGACAGCAGAACAACACAGTCTTGTATCAAAATTGTTAAGATGTGTCAATATCTTACCGAGAAAGAAAGGCAGATTATTTAAAGTGCCATAGAAGAGTTTACTTCTGTATCACTTCCTTGGAATGAAGAAATGCCAACAAAAACATTGCTAACTCCCTTCTATGTTTGTTGTGTTGCCTTCTCCTTTGGGAGGGGAGACTTCTGAATAGGTATAGATTTAGGCAAATATTGAAAAGAAATATCGACTTTTGTATAACATATAACACATAAATGTGAAGTGTATAATGACATATTTCATTTAAAAAGAAAGTTTGCCAAGTGTAAGGTTTGAAGTTTCTCTGTCCCACCAAAAGTGATGGAGCAAGCAGTTTGCTCTCAGACACTGGAGTGCAACAAAAGCTACAGGACTTTCAGGTCAGGTCAGGTTATGATGAAGGACACTTCAGGAAAATGCCTCTCATGACAGGTTACATTATCAGTTGTCATACATAAAATAGTTAAAGTCTCAGTTAACCCCCAGGATAGTGCCTTAATTTTCTGATTAGAAGGACCCACGAGTTTCTCATCTTATTTTCTGACATAGCTTAGTATCAAATCACTCTTTGCTGTATTTAGGGACTTCTTACTGCAAGCATAGTCACATTCTCTGGCCACTAAAGCTTGTCTCGCGTGTACCTTATACCCCGAGGTGGAAAATCTGTAACCTGTGTCCCCCCTGGGTTTGTGCATTTGCCATGAAATGCTGCCTCTGCCCTGCTGTTCTGTGACTCCTGTCACCTGCCATGCTGGCAGCTCATGTGCTGGCAGTGCACAGGAAAAGGTGCTGGGCTGTCACAGGTGGCAATGCTGAGATAAGCAATGTGCCCTACGCCGCCGAACGGTGATATGTCTTTCATTCACCTTCTCCTGAAATACTCTAAATAAGGGATACTAAAATTTTACAAATCCAGAACTTTGAAATCACATGGGCTATGATTTATTTTGCAGAGGTGCTTTATAACTTCAACAGCTAGTAAAAGTTTATCCTGTGAGTTGCATTAAATATCATTGAAATGAGAACAAGAATCACCTTTCCCTGAGAGTGAAAGGTGGACTATTTAAATACTCCTTAAATCATAAATTTTTATGTCAGATCAGAAGTAAAGACAGATCAGAACTTTGCGCTATGGTGACTGAGGAGTTTCTCAAGGACTGATACACCACACATAGTGGGGAATAAGAAGGGCTGTTCTCTGAAAACAGTTTTCAGTTGTTGGCTCAATTTTGAAAGGATCTTATATGAGCAATGTATAAAGCTTTTCTTTTACCAAGTATGCAATATGAACTTCTAATGAGTCTAGGGAAACAAACCTAAAATGCTGTCACAGTCAAGTGATAGACATAATAGTTGATGAAACAGTTCAAAATAATTGTTTCCTTTTCTATATCTGGACTTTTTTTTTTAACAGCAGAAATAGTTTTTAAAAAAATCACTGACAGAATTTCAGTTAGAAATATTTTTATGAAGTGCTCTTCCATAAAGTGCACAGAAAACAACTGAGAGGTCCCTTTCTGCTTAAGCTGCAGGGAACATTAGCCCTTACTGTCCTCCCTCACGCAAAAAATAGAATCACAATTGTAGAGTAATTGCAGTTGAAAGGCATATCCAAAAGTCATCCTCCTGCTTGAACCAGAATCAATAACCTCTTCACAACTTCTAGAACGTACAAAGTCTTTTCTGTCTAGAAACATGTTTTAGTGTAGAATGCCCCAGTTGTTGTCACTGTCACTGAAACAGTCCTTACAGACTGGAAAATATCAGTACCTTAGAGTAAGATATCTGTGAACTCCACACATCCTACCTGCTGGGCCATTATGAGGTCCTTATAAACAGTATTTATCCCCCACAAAAAGCATATGGGATAAAAATTTCCCCTACATTCCAAAATATCGAGTATATAGGCTAAGTCTATTTGCAATTATTTTAGACAAACTAGAACTATTTTGGAAGTGTATCTGAGGCATCGCTTTTGCTTCAGTAGTTGCTGAAGGTAACTAGACTTTTCTTTATAAAGTCTGTAGGAAAAAAATAGATATTATCATTCTAAAGGTGCTTCGTAGTTGCATACAGGAGTGAGACAATCATCACTAAAGGTAGTTCAGATTCAGTTGCTCAGAAGCCAGGGGGAAGGGAGTGTTCCCAAGAGTTTCCTCCATCATTCTCATATTGCCTCTGGCCTCGTTCTTCAGTCTTCAAGCAGTGGTCACCTTGTTCTGGTTTTGGCTGAGGTGGAGATAATTTTCCTCCCAGTAGCTGCTGTGTTTTGGACTGAATATGAGAAGAAAGGTGATAATACCCTGATGTTGTTAGTTGTTGATAAGAAATGAAGGACTTTTTTTCAGTTTCCTGTATTCAGCTAATGAGCAGATGTACAAGAGCTGGGAGGCAGCACAGGCAGCTAGCCCAGGATGGCCAATGGAAATATTCCATACCATAGATGTCATGCTGAGTTGACAAATGGGGGTTGGCCGGAGGCAGGAACTCTCTTTCCATGAGTTCAACTCTTCTGTGAGTTCAGTCTTTTTCCATGAGTTTGGCAACCTCTGTGAAATTCATGAGTTCTGCAAATTTTGCGAGTTTGGTAAAATCTGCAAAATCGATGAGCTCCAGAATACTGATTGGTTCCATGATCGCTGCTCGGGACTGGTTGCACAATTAGTCATCAGGTGGTGTGAAAAGCTGTATTGTGTGCCGCTTGTTTTGTGTGTATATTTTATTATTATTATTATTGCTGTTGTTATTATTATCATCATTATTACTATTTCCTTTGTTGTCTTATTAAACTATCTTCATCTCAAGCCACGAGTTTTACTTTTTGTCCATTCTGCTCCCCATTCCACTGGCGGGGGGGGAGGAGCGAGTAAGTGGCTTCATGGTTCTAGTTGCCAGTTGCCGCGTTAAACCATGACACACCTTGAGGGACTGATGACTTCTTCCTCAAAGAAATTCTCATCCATTCCTTATTCTAACTTCAAAGTTTGTTTCAGTGTCTGTCATAGGGCTCTGAAATCTTCTTCTGCTGAGAAACTAGAAATGCATTCAGTGATGCTCCATGAGGGCATGAAGCCTGCTTCCTTCATAGGCTGCAGAGCCTGGATGAAAAATTGCAGAAGTCAGTCATGGCTGTCCGTGGCCTTCTAGCATAAACTGCTTTGAGGCCATATTTTAAAGCCTTTCCAGGTATAAAGAAATCACTGAATTTTTGTAGGAAAACCAAGAGAACTCATATTTAGCAAGCATTTGTGCTTTGCATAACTACAGATGAAGTTCAGCATAAGTTCTTTTGTTTTTTTCCCTTAGGACACCACTGCCTTACCTGGGTTATAAAGTCAAAGGTAGAGGCCTAAGGAAATATCCCATTTCAGCAAACAAAATCTCAAACAGAAAGCTGTATTCCTAGTTTTTGTTTTCAGCATGCTGCTTAGTGCACTCTTAAGGTGGCGCAAAAGAAGAATCTTGTAATTTGCTTTGTGGAAAGACTAAGGTTTCCTCAAGGTGGATTCTATGCTGAAAACAAGGTTCATTCAACTATTACATTGTTTAGTGTTCATCCGCAAAGTATTGATAGAATGACTGAGTCAGTCTTCCCCCTCATTCTTCTGACAAATAATTGAACTAAGAGATGTATAGTCGCTTAACCGTTCTTTTATGACTAATAGCATCACACCAGAAAACATGGACTCTCTTGCCAGTTCCTGCTCTTGACTGGAACAGACCAGGAGTCTCCTGGGTGAAGGAGGGAACACTGTCATTTTCATTTGTGTTTCTGGTATTATCTGCTAGCTGGGGCTGGAACATTGCCTTCAAAGGCCTTTGAAGAAATTTAAATTTTGGTAGGGTTTCACTGAGTAAATATAAAGGACAACAAGGGAAAATAAAACCAACTACAGCCATTTGTTGTGACTTTTCTTGAAATAATAAGAGCATGAGAGGGATTACATTTGAATGTACAGTGACAACAAACAGTTTTTCATAGAGGTTACTGATTTACAAAGACTTTTACTGAAGAATATATTGCAGAAAATTAAAAAAGGAAGTAGATGCATGTCAGAATTCTGGTTTATAACTCATAAAAGATAAATGACAGTCATCTTGGTGTAGGGACTTCTGAGGTCATTATATTGATAGCATTCTCCACTGTTGAGCCTGCTGGAAGACCAAGGTAAAAAGTATGCCATATCAGCACATTAAAAAAGTGTGTCTCATGAGCAGTCTGTATGGTCGCATGTGAAGTCTTCAAGATTTGCCTTATTGAGATTTCCCATATGTAGAAAACGGAAAAATACATCCAGTATGGCTCATATATTCATAGAAAAGGGACTACATATTCAGGGAGTTGCCTCCGAACTCCTGCAGGAGGATGACTACAAGCTAGGCATATAAATCCCAGTTCATCAAGCTACTTAAGATATAATAGGACTATTTATGGTTAAGGAATCAGACACTGCTCCTATGCTATCTGAACAAGAAACAAGATTTCATCACCCAATTTAAGATCCTGCTACAATCAGTACCATTAAGAAAATTTTTAAGAGTTAAATTTAGAAAATTTCAAGCTTTCATAATAAAAATCCCTCACTGGTTTTGGGTTCCTGCCATTTGTTTTGACACATGTGGTACTAATTTTTGTGACTGGGGAAGCAGAACTCAGTGCTGGGTGTGAGAGCTCACCTCTGGGCGCTTAGATGGCCGGAAAGCAGCGGAAAAAAATGCAGTATTCTTCTGACGGTGGATTAGCTTCCCAGTCCAGTCTCAGCATTGCCACTGAACAATATGTGTCATGGAAACGCTTCCTAAGCTGACACACTGGAGTGCTTCTCCAGGGCTGCACTGACAACATGAAACAAAAGACATGGACCCCACAAGTAGCTGGCTCCTGTCGTGCCATAGATACAAGCTATTCAGCATAAGCAGCCTGTTCAAGGTAATGGTAATAATTACAGGTGTTTTGAGTTCGAGCTGAATCAATATTGAACAAAGTAATTAAGCATCAACCTAAAAGCAAGTAATTTTTTCCTAACTTACGAGCATTTTTATCTTCATAAATGTAGTAGGTACAGAAAAACATATGCTCTACAATATTGAAGAGATCGCTATAGCTTGAAGCAGTATGTGAAACTGATTTTTTGCTTTTGTTCTCTTTTTTATTGCTACAACTTTATTAAATGACTTGGGTTAAGACTTCTGTGATGTTTTTCTGTGTCAGGAGGCTTTCAACATCTCTCAGGCACTGCAGGGTGTTTGCTTGCTGGGTTTGTTTTACCTTCGTCTGTTTTAGCTTTTTTTCTTTTTTTTTTTTTTTTGACATGAGTTGCTGTATGATAAAAATTCGTTGATGGCCTTCACAGATACTAATTAAAGGCAGATTAATGGCTCCCAGGAAAAGAAGCCCTTGCCCACTTTCTTTGGCTCCAGATGAAGATCATTGGTCTACTAGTAAAACAAAATTGTGGGTGAAGGAGACTTGTATGTATTGGGAGGACTGAGAGAATCATATGAGCAGTATAAGTCACAGACAGGGTTGATTGTAATACGATTGAAAACATACAAAATTATTTCAGAAAATCCATTCCTATCATTATTTTACTTCAGTCAGCTTCAAGATTCTCAAAGAAAACCTTTACATGATTAACTGGAATGGTATCTCCTAGTTCTACTGAAACATTTAGTGCAAGTTTTTCAGAGTGGGTAAACATGGGTTTAGATACACAAACCCTCTTTAGCTGAATAAATCAAGATGCCTATCTTAGATAAAATTTCATGTTCAGTTACATTGGTGTCATGGTTTAACCCAGCAGCTGGCAACTAGGACCAGGAAGCCAGTCACTCGCTTCCTCTCCCCCGCAGTGCAATGGGGTGCAGAAAGGACAAACAGTAAAACTCGTGGGTTGAGATAAAGGCAGTTTAATAAGACAACAAAGAAAGGAATAATAATGATAATAATTATAATAAGAAATAATGAATATGCAACACAAGCAATACACACTACAATTTTTCTCACCACCCAACAATGAATTGTGCAGCAAGTCCCCAAGCAGCAATCGTGGCAACCACAGAACTCGTGGATTTCACCAAAGTCGCAGAAAAGTTTCTGTCCCCCAGCCAACCCCCATTTATATACCGAGCATGACATCTATGGTATGGAATATTTCCATTGGTCAGCTTGGGCCAGCTGCCTGGCTGTGCTCCCTCCCAGCTCTTGTACACCTGCTCATTAGCTGAATATGGGAAACTGAAAAAAAGTCCTTGATTTCTTAGCAACAACTGAAAATATCAGTGTATTATTAACATTCTTCTCATATTCAATCCAAAACACAGCAGCTACTAGGAGGAAAATTAACTCTACCCAAGCTGAAACCAGGTCAGTTGGATATCAGCCTTTTAATAACAGTTTGCTTTTTGCCAGAATGGTGGCTTTTATGATTACTGTGTTAATAGACACATAAGAAAACTCTTTTCAAGAAGAATGATTAATACTCTAGTATTAGTCCAGAGTACTAGACTAAAACATGGCATGATGATTCCTATCCAAGTCTTGATATATCAAAAAAAAAAAAAAAATCTGTAATCTCTTATCTTGTAGACTTGCTTTAGTAATATGTCAGAGCCTTTAGACAGGCATGTCGAAGAGGTCATAACATTTCACATCCAGGAATCTTAGTCATATTATCTCACTGCTGTTTCAAGGCAAATGACTTCTGTCCTAGAACAGGTGCATTGCTCACTTAGCCTCGTAGCTAACTTTACACTACGTATGCTAATGAAGTCAGTACGCTAACAGACACATTAATAAATGTGAATAAAGAGTGAAAAGAAGGAGAGCTTTAAAAATTATGTCTTCTTTATCAGTCATGATATTTCAAACACAAAGAACTCCTGAAACAATGGCTAGCATCAGTATAACATATTCAGCAGGAGGCAATCTCAACATACAAGGCTTGTCCATTTATAGTGGATATGGAGCTCCATTTGTAAAAGGACTAATGCGGTTTAACACGACCAAGCTCATGCTCATGTCCAACACTAAACAGTTGTCTGTAACAGGTTCCATAGCAAATACAGAGCAGGCGAATTTAACAACACGATTTAGATATTTACAGTTCTCTGAACAGTTAAACTGCATATGCACAGCCTCCATGAGTAAACTAGAACAATTTTAGGGCAAGCCCTCTATCAGGGAATCTGAAATACTGGAATTTAAGAGCAGAAGTGCTCAGATGCGACAGATATAAGAACCAGTGCTCTTTGTCTTTTTTTCAAAACTTGGAAAGCCTGAGAAAAACCCTCTACAAATAGTAAATTCTCTTCAACCTGTTGTCTGTTTACTGATTATCATGCTATGGTGCACAAAGTTATCGTAATATTACAACTACCCCAAGGTGTGAAGCAGGACCCATGGTGCAATGCACTGTATCATAAAACACAAGCTAATAACTTATAATGCAAAGGTAACAAATGACAACAAATAGCTTAAGAACATCCAAGAGAACAATGGCTAACATGATATCTTCTGATTTTAGTCCTGGGCACCAAGGCTGGGATTCGTTTGAGATATCTGCAAAGGAGCCCTTTGAGAGTATCATTCAGAGACTGCCTTCACTGTTCATGGTACAATTCATTGAATATAAAGTAGGTGAATAAAGTAATTCAGATGAATCATGCCTAAAAGTGTCTATAATTCTCTGTTGACATCATCAGTGCCATAATAGCTCACGTGTGCTTGTATGCATTGTACATATTTACAGTTATATGAGACAAATCCCACTTCAATAACCTAACAGTTCCGCTGCTTTGTTTTGTTTTTGGAGTTGGTGGAATGAATCACGGAAAAGAAGAATTTTAAACGTGAATGAAAAAGAATATAATAAATCTTATTGCTGGAACAATGTTTGAAGACCAACAACATGACAGCAACACACTGGAGGATGGATAAGAGTAATTCTTACTTTTGAATGATCAGAAGAGGAAGCGGACTGAAATATGTTCTTCTAAATGAAATTTCATTTGTAATTTTCTCTGGGGCTTAAAAAAAAGGCAAAACATCAAACCCTTTTGTGCTGAGAACTTGTCTCTGGAATGTTGCTCCTGTTAGGCCAGGCCATCATGGTGACCACAAGATTAGCGGTAAGCAGAAACTAAAAGGCTAGTGGAAACTCAGGTGATAATAGAGTATCAAAGGCTTCCTGGGACTAAAGTTTGGACTACCGCTGCTTAGTGACCACCACACATTTCATTAGTATACAAACCCTGAAACATACTTCTTCCCAGTTGTCTGATGTTGAATTGCCTACTAGAACAAGTCACATGCAGTCAAACACAATAATCAGCTGGAAAACTGCTGGCTGTCCAAATCTCAAATTAAAATTAATAGTTTCTTCTGTTTCTGCCAGTAATATCTGTTCTTTAATAGAAAACCCATATTCTGCGTCTTACCCAGCCTGGAGCGCCAATCTCTGTTCTGAACATGAGAAAGCTGAGAAGGGGAATAAGGTATTGCTGGGTCCAGAGGGAGGACAGCTATACCATCAGAGACTTACAGTAGAGAAGGTCTGGCTAGAGAGGAGTGAGAGGCTTTATAGAACATGAAATAAAACATATCCCAGTTGTGACAACACAGAAAGCTCTCTGAAGCAAAGGAGAGATTTAAATATCAGCAGAAAGATGGCATTGCAGTTGAGAAAGTTAGGAGGGAGAGATTAGCATGGGAGAGATTAAGAGAGATTTTAGATAAGTTGAACTTCAGCTGACAACAAATTTATATAATACCAGAAAGCAGCCGAGATGGTTTTGGAAACAATTCAGCCAATATTTGGTCACATAGATAGTTCTTATTTGGAGATACTAAAGTGAAATGGTGTGAAACAAGGATAATAATTTCAAGGGCAGTGGCCCATGAAACAGCTTCAGAAAAACACAGGGGGAGTAAGGAGGATCTTCAGAACATGCCCTAAAATAAAAATGAGAAAAATTGAAAGAGAACTAAGCCAGGAGAAGGCCAGAGTTCAGAAGACTCTCTGTGTTGGCAGTACCTGAGAAATACGACACGCAAGGGTATAAAAATTATGTAAGTAAATAGTAATCTCTCTTTCACTGTAGGCCATCCATGCTGAAATAAATACTCTAGAGAAAATGTATAATTTCATTTAATCACATTTGCTTTATGACGCTGATGATCTCATCCTTCTGAACCAGGAGACTTTTGTTCATTGGATAAAGCTACAACAGATTTTTGTCAGACTTAGTGTGACCATTCACCACATTGTCAAAGCAGTTTGGAAAGAAAGTACATTTTTGACACTGAGATTTAAAAAATGTAGGTTTAATGCAAGTTGTGTGATGTCATAATGAAGTCATGAAGTGCAAAAGCTGCTGCTGCTGCTGATGATGATGATGGAGAACAGGGAAAGGAATGCTGTATGTATTCCTATATGTATGCAGGAATAGGATTTTAAATTATGATTCAATTTGAGTTTGATTCTTTTGCCAAATACTCGGGGTCAAGATACGTGACCATAAAAGAGAAATAAATGAATGCTGTTGGATTGCCAAAATGGTACCTTTGTTTCTCTTTTTAGACTGCTATTTTGTTCTGCCAGTTGCGCTTTCTATTGCATATGTAATGGATTTGCAGAAACAGTTGACAAATAACTGCAGGATTTGATGGGAGCAGCAGGTGCCTATTTTTCTGGTCCGCATAAACCTTATTCTCAGTAATACTTCACACTTCAAGAAATAATTAACACTGCATGTCACAGTAGAACATTAAAACTGAAAAGAAATTATCTCAGAATTAGCAAAGGCCTCTAACTGAATACATCTAAAAGCTTGATCAATTTATAATTCCCTTTGGGTACAGCAAAAACAGGCAGCTGGACCACTAGCTCATGTGGCTAGGTTACCTGTGCAGAAGTAATTTTCCATTTTCTGTTTCTCCTACCAAGTCCCCTGTTATATCAAATCTGCCCAAATCTCTAGCAAGAATTTTTTTTGAAACTGCCCCCCCCACCTTTCCTCCCTTGGATGCTGCTGAGTGCCATCCTGTCTTGCTACTCTCATTATTCAGAACAGTGGCATACAATACAGAAACAGCCATGGGAACACATGAAATATTACCACTATGGCTAAACGAACAGTTGTTTACAATCTCTTGTGGATGGATGTATTTTGAAACAGTCTGTGGTAGTAAACAAAATAGCTTAGGTGAGAACTAAAGTTACATATACAGATTCATTCTTTAGGCTTTAAAAATAAATCAAATAATGTTTTGAAGACAGGGGTGCTCCAGATTTGCGATCAATTCAGAAATGTATAGGTATGTGCACGTGTGTCTTTGTACCCAAGGTGAAGATACATTGTGTACGTGGAGGGCAGGAATGAAAGTAATCACTTGTTACTCAATATTTCGACTGAGTTAATGAGAAAGATAATGTATACATTCCAGTTTTACAGGGACAAGACCCACTTCGTACAAAAACTAAAAATTTAGTTAACTGAATTGCCTGTAAAATACAGATTTAAGATTAACACACAACCCACAGTAATCTTTAGAGGTCAACAAGATGTTCTTCATTAGGACAATCACTCTTGCATGGATTCCTCTAACATATGAATGCATCAGTTCAATTGTTCCTTACATGTTTGCTTGTTTTTAGTCTACTAAATTGATGCTGGCAAAAAAATCAGCAATTTCAGTTTTATTCAAGAAGATAAGTACAATTGTCTGAGATCATTGATTTTTTACTAGATGCTACTCCTCTCCTTTTACTAAATAAAGCAAAGCTTATTGACGCTTCTGTTCCAGAATGCAAATGTTGAGTAAACATAATTTACTTGCTTGTCATGTTGTCTGGAATGTTGTAAGCCAAATGAAGGTTAATGACCGAATATAAAACCATAGCATAGATCAGCATAAACTAAAAGTGTTAAGGTATTCCTCTCATGAAACTGTACACTTTTCTTGTATTGACTTAGCCGTGATTCTCTAAGTTTCTGTGGGACTTCCTCACTCACTTTACCTTTCCTCCAGCATTTATCCCTTCATCCTGTCATGGGACGTTTGTGTGTGCATGAACATCAAAAGCATGATATTTGTGGTTATCAAAAATCACAGGGCAAAATCCACATATCCAGATGCCACCCCCACCTCTTTCTTCTTTAAAGATGAGAACAAAGGAGAAAGGTTGGCAGTTTGACTGTGTGGTATGTCCTACTTCTTCACAGTATATGAATTATACTTCTGACTTCAATCTTGGGGAACTTAATGCTGTGTCCTTTACTTTTATATACAACCACAGGTCACAAACTAGAAACTAGACCTAATTTTGCGATAACAGAGTGCTCTTCTAAAGAGGTGTTTATAAAAAAAAAAACAAACAAACAACAAAACCCCAGAATTTTGGAAGCAGAAGAAAAGAAGCCAGTTTAGCTTGTATCTTATACCCTAATATTATATTCAAAATTTATAGTACTTGAGAGCTCAAGGGATTATCACATATTGTTTCAAGGATACAATGTGTGATGTGGGAAAATATTACAGATGTTCATTTGAAAAGTATTTTTTCACTTGTGTGAACCTGAAAGGCAGACACAAAGGACATCATAAACTTTGTTTGGTAGGACACAACATTCTGGAATCATTATCTAATCTGACAAACCAGGAGAACTCAGGGCAGCCTGGCAGGAGCAAGCTGGGAAAGGGCGCACGCGCACGCGTGCATGTGTGTACGTCGGAGAGACAGATATCACAACTATCTTAACTTTCATCAAGTTCCCTCAGGTACAGGATTTGGGCACCCAATAACCAACTAAGATTTGATGATTTCTCGCATGTAAAGAAGCCTAACAACCTCTTTTCTTTCTCCCTTCAAGTTGCCTGGATTCCAGAACAGAACGTCCAGAGTAATACCATTAAAATATATAAATAATAATTAAAAAGTAAAGAGAAAAAAACCCAATAACTGCTTTGATTGTTTTGTCTGAAAAAATGTTTAACATTTTTCAGAAATCAAATTGGAATATTAATGAATAGTATATAGAAGGAAATACACAATGTACTGGGAGATTGTGGTATAGTTCCTTTTCATTTGGGAAAATAATAACCCAATTGAGACAAAAGTTAATTAAAGCTTGAAGAAATATAAGGCAGAGATTAAATGCTACCTTATTCTGACATATATATCTACCAGGAAACAAGTACAAGGCAAAGTAGCCTTGTGGTATGTTTTACGGTTGCTGAAAAGGAAATCTTCCAAGAGAGACCAGGTAGAAATCATTAATGAAGTAATGGACGTAGAAAGGGTTAGCAGGACGGAGGCAAGACACTATCATGGGAACAAAAACCATTTGGTGCAAAGCCCTTATGAATCACTTGCAGTCTACTTGGAAGTAGAATCATGGTCACAGGACATTTGGAATGGGAAGAAGAAAAAGTAGTTGCGAAACTTCTTGCCTTTTTCTCTGTGTGCTTTCAAAGTGCTGTTTTCTGTGCCTTATTAGCTTGCCTTAGGTCTCCTCTAACCTTCTTTAGCATTCAAATAAATTATTTTTTTCATGCTTACTCTACAATACATTCCTTCTCCTGCTACCTGGGCCATAGTAGAAGGACAGGGAGAAGCTTTTCTGCTCTCATTTCAAGAGCAGGACACAAAACCAGCCCCTCCTAAAATAGTCTCTACCAGCTAAAGGGATTGACTGAAGAAAAATTCAAATTTACTCTTTCCATCCATTAAAGACCTTTAGCAGTAACAATTCAATCTGGGGAATAAGCAGCTGGTGCATAGAGGTGGCTACCAGCCACATGGCTGACCATGAACAGAGATCTTTTTTTGAATAAATTACAGATTTTGATACATTTTCATACCATTAGCAAAGTGTAACTCTAGAGTGCCTCATGTCTACATTTCAAAGTATGTAGGTACCAGAGTCTATAATGACATTTTCTTCAAGCAGGGTACATACTGTTTCATATTAACATCATAGAAATGTTCTAGAAGAAACTTTCTAATAAATTTGAGCCTGTATCCAGTTGTTGTCTTGGAAAACTTCAGCCTGAAAAATTAAACTTGAGCAAAATTTTAAGAAACTACATATTTTATGATATGAGGCATCACATTTTATGTGTTGCAGTATCCCTTATCAGAAGCAGAAATCAGCTTATTTGTAGCAATTTGTTACTGTATTGTCCTGTGTTTGTAGGCTGTGGTCAGGGTCTCAAACCAGGCTCAGAGAATGAGGAAAACAGATCAGTGGCCACCTTGGGATTGTCCAGGCTCAGAGAATGAGGAAAACAGATCAGTGGCCACCTTGGGATTGTTTGTCATGCCAACATCATGTCATTGCAGGCTTAAGTGGTTTTGTGTTCTGTTTTGTTTTTTTTTTTTATAGGGGGCTAGGTACTGGTTCCCAAAGTTGAGATCGGAATCAATACAGTTTCAGGAATTTTGCCAAAAGTACCTAGGTTGTCGCAGTAGTAGATAATAAGAATTGACTCTTTTATTATTTCAGCAAAAATAACAAAAAGCAATGAAGAACACAGAACACATGAAAAATGCATTTACAACAGTGAAGTTACATAGGTGTATGATAAAAAATGAAAAGGAAAATAAATAAAGGGTCAACTGAGAACTTTAGTTTGTTTTGAAGATCATTAGCAGATAGTCATCCTACAAGGAAAGAAATGTTACATAGTTTATGTACATTCAGAGGCTGAGTAGAATTCAGTTCATGGATTAAGACACCTAAACAATGATTTCTACATATAAACCAAACGCCTAGTTCTCATTTTAGTCACTGCAGATCTAGTCAATAGTGTAAATAGAGTCTAGAGAGTGATTTGTCTCACTCTAGTCTAGAAACCTCCATTTCATCCACTGAGCAGTTCTAACTTCTTCTTTTTCCCCATTTTTGTGACTAGTGTGTGCAGCCTTCATTATCTGACACCTGAGAACTCATATCATGTTTAAGTGTCTCTTGACAGGCTGCAAGTCTGTTGGTTTGTCACATAGAATCACAGAATCGTAGAATGCTTAGGACTGGAAGGGACCTTTAGAGGTCATCTAGCCCAACCCCGCTGCAGTGAGCAGGGACATCTCCAACTACACCAGGTTGCTCAGAGCCCCGTCCAACCTGGCCTTGAATGCTTCTAGGAATGGGGCTTCTTCTACCTCTCTGGGCAATCTGTTCCAGTGTTTCACCATCCCGATTGTAAAAAATTTCTTCCTTATATCCAGCCTAAATCTACCTTCCCTTAGTTTAAAGCCATTGCCCCTTGTCCTATCACAACAGGCCTTGTTAAAAAGATTTTCCCCATCTTTCTTATAAGCTCCTTTCTTTTCAGGTACTGGAAGACTGCTATGAGGTCTCCCCGCAGCCTTCTCTTCTTGAGCTGAACAGCCCCAACTCTCTCAGCCTTTCCTCATAGGAGAGGTGTTCCATCTGTCTGATCATTTTTGTGGCCCTCCTCTGGACCTGCTCCAACAGGTCCATGTCCTTCCTGTGCTGAAGGCTCCAGAGCTGGATGAAGGACTCCAGGTGGGGTCTCACCAGAGCGGAGTAGAGGGGCAGAATCACCTCCCTTGACCTGATGGCCATGCTTCTTTTGATGCGGCCCAGGGTATGGGTTGGTAAAAAACAAAACCCTTGTATTCAGGCCTGGGCAGGGAAGGACAGATATTTTCAACTGACAGTAATAACATAGAGGCTTTTCTACCACAAGGACTTTACTTGAGTAATTTCCATTTTTGTTCTGGCTTAGGGGCCACCAGGGTTAATATGAAGGCATCTGTTTCTTCAAGATGTTCCTGACCACTCCCAGTGTCTTCCTTTTAGGTCTTTGCTTGCTATGGGAAGTTCAAGTGTCTCTGTTACTTTCCTTTTTATAGTATTGGAAAGGTCTTAAAACTTGCCAACCTCAAATCAGGCATTTTTCCAGAAAAAAGAAAAGGCAAAAAAGAGAAAAAAAACCGTAGATATATTTACTTAGAAAGCAAAGGTCAGTCTTCTAGTTGAGGTAATGGACATGCAAATCAGAAAAGGTATGTTACATAAAGAATGTATAATAGCCTCATTTTCACTTCCTCTCTATCCATGCAAGCTTTTCACAGAAGGTATTCCTCAACCTCAAGGAATTACTCAAGAGGTTATCGACCTTTTTAAAACACTACTGAGTTTTTTAGTTTGTTGTTTTTTTTTTTTAACTTGCAGAAATGCAGAAACTAAAATAAATTTGAGATTTATTCCACTGATTTCTGACTTAAAAACAGCACTTGCTTTTTTATTTCATCAGAATAAATTATTCATATGATTAAATTACTGCATTTTTTTCTGCCTTTTTTCAAATTAAGGGAACCTCCTCCCACTGTCTTTGCATTCAAACTTTGGAGTGGAGGGTTACTTCTACACTTCTTTGAATAACGTTTTTAAAATATAAAAATAAATAATCTTAAAATTAGTTAAATAAAGAAACTGCTTAATATACCAATTTCCTATATTTGTTCAGTAGGGTGTTGAGATATCCTACCTACCTCATGACCTGCCAATCAAAAAAAAGACAACTGCACAGCATGGATGAATACAGAGAACAGCATAAATGTGAAAAAAAATCCAGAAGACTGACATGCAGAAAGAGTTTCAGCTAGTAAGGGACATAGAATATATTTTTAAATGTTTCAATAAATATATCATTTTTTTAAAAAAAGAAACAATATTTATTGCACTAAGACTGAACATATAAGGAATGAGACAGAATATAGTATCAATGCTTTTTTTTGCTTTGACACTTCACAAAAAAATGGCCAGCTTTGACCTGATACTGCTATTACTGTTAAAACCAGTACATCTGGTACATCTGGTACATCTGGTACATAGTATATCTGTACATCTCACTGATGGAGAGATATCGAATTTGCTCAGTTTAGGTAAAGCTTATTTGTGATGGAGAAAACCAAGAGTGATGGATTTACAGAACGGTTCACTTAACTTTGGTAACTGAAAGTACAGAAACAGGTTTTTACACCTAAGAGTTAATACCAACCCACCAACATGAATTCGTCAAGAGCAGATACTGTCAGATCAATCTAATCCTTTGATGGAGTTACTGATCTGTGAATATAAGAGGGGTGGTTGCAGCATCTTGATCCCAACATCCCTCTGGACATGGTTCTAACTAGTGTTGTAATGGGGAAGTCAGGGAAAGACTTCTCTCTGTGGAGACGGACCTGGGTGTCCTGGTGGACGACAGGTTTACCATGAGCCAGCAGTGTGCCCTGGCTGCCAAGAAGGCCAATGGCATTCTGGGATGCATCAAGAGGAGTGTGGCCAGCAGGACGAGTGAGGTTCTCCTTCCCCTCTACACTGCGCTAGTGAGGCCTCATCTGGAGTACTGTGTCCAGTTCTGGGCTCCCCACTTCAAGAAAGATGAGGAGCTACTGGAGAGAGTCCAGCGGAGGGCTACAAGGATGGTGAGGGGACTGGAAGATCTCTCCTACGAGGAGAGGCTGAGGGAGCTGGGCTTGTTCAGCCTGAAGAAGAGAGGGCTGCGAGGGGACCTGATAAATGCTTACAAATATCTGAAGGGTGGGTGTCAGGAGGATGGGGCCAAGCTCTTTCCAGTGGTGCCCAGTGACAGGACAAGGGGCAGTGGGCACAAATTGAAGCACAGGAAGTTCCATCTGAACATGAGGAAGAACTTCTTCCCTCTGAGGGTGACGGAGCACTGGAACAGGCTGCCTAGGGAGGTGGTGGAGTCTCCTTCTCTGGAGATATTCAAGACCCGCCTGGACGAGGTCCTGTGCAGACTGCTGTAGGTGACCCTGCTTCGGCAGGAGAGTTGGACTAGATGACCCACAGAGGTCCCTTCCAACCCCTACCATTCTGTGATTCTGTGATTCTGTCATGATGTAAGTGTTATTAATTCAATGCACAAATGGTTGAAAACCTGCATTCTCAATATAGTTATCAATGGTTTGTTGTAAAGTCCGAAGGACATACCTAGTGGGATGTTTGGATGATAAAATAGGGCACATGCTTATAAAATCTCTGTATGATGTTGACCTGGGAAAAGTTTAAAACACTCTGGAGGGTCAGATTTGAAATCAGAATGATGTGGGTAAACTGGAGACATGGTGATACCTTTAAGATTATTTTTCTTAGTATCAGGTGGAGATACCACATTTAGGAATGAAAATCAAATGGATAACTACAAACTGAGAATTAACTAGCTGGGCATAATGCTGCAGAAGTAAAGCTTAAAGAGGTGAGAGACAAAGTCTGGAAATATGTTTTCAACTTAGTTGCTTTTCTGTTAAAGACAGATGCCATTTTCAGATGCGTTAGTGTTAAGACAGTAATTATTCTGTTCCAAGGTCTTTCTGGTATATAAAGATCAGTTTCAAGTATTTTTTAATGAATTAGGGGGAACTCAGAGAATATCAGTAAGAAAGGAAATTTGGAAACAAATCTGTATAGCCTGAGAGGACTGGGATATTTAAGGCTGGAGAGGAAAATATAGGATAACAGTGTCAGGGAGGAAATAAGAGCAAGGAACATGAAGTTTCAAATATATGAAATGTCGTAAGAAAGAAGACAGTAAGAAGTAATGTTCCACAGCTGTAGAGCCCAGGACTAGAAAAAACAAACACGTTTATTTTAAATTTGCTTTCACAGTTAGCAAGACGAGCTATTAGAAAACATTGCTAGTTGTAAGAATTGTCAAACAAGGGAACAGGATAGCTTGGTAAGCTGTTGAACCTCTGTGGTGAGTGTTTTTATGATTAACATACGAGACAAACATCTGTTGGAGGCTGTTCAGTTATACTTGACCTTGACTCAAAGCGGGGAGGTGGACTAACTTGATCTATGATCCTTAAATATTAGCATCCTCAAGATGGGAACCATGCAGACTTCCAAAAGCAGGGGAACAGAAGCCTATTTTAATTTTATGAGTGCAGTTCACATAGGAGCCATTTACCAGTCATAATGAAAAAGAACCTCTTTAAAAATACATGAAGGGCAAATGTGTTTTCTTTATCAGCCTCAACAATTTGGTGCACGTTCTAATTTCTTTCTGCTGTAGCTTCCAGGGTCCTATTGATCTTGTGGCGTGGGAGGACTCTTAGGTGGGAGTCTGTTACCCTGAGCAACATGACAGCATTAATTCATTTGTTCTCTGGGAAAATAAAAGTAGGCTACATGCATATTTGCATCTCTGCCAATAAACATATAGTGCTGCAAGTGCAGGAATTTTTGCCACATTAATCAGTTTGATTCCCCTATTAGTAGTTTTTTTAGCACTACCTGTCTTTCTTCTTAATAAGACGGGCAAGGGATCTGCTTGTCATGCATCTGAGCTGCTTGCTTAACTGGTTTGCTTTATTGCATACATTTGTTTTAAAGCTCATAAATGAGAAATCCAATAACATACAGCTAGGAAAATCAGCTAGTTTTCTTGCCATTTTAGTTAAATAATTATTTTTATCTTGCTAAAACACAGAAAACATTCTTATTTTTAGGAATAATTTTAGGATTTATGGAATATAGCTTGGTTCTTACTCATTGCTAGTGTTTTTTCCTCACTCTCTGTGTTATTGCATCTAGTGACAGATCCATGAGAAATTTCTAGATATGACTCAGTGCAGTCAAGTTGGGCTTCGTCTTGCCTAAATTTGCTATGTAAGAGTTAGACTTCTAGTCTGAGCTAGTCATCTAGATCTCTGCTATAGTGACTGGGAAGAGAAGCACCTGGAGCTAGTGATTCATCTCATATGCAGTACTTACTTCAAAATAAACAGAAACCCACAAGAAGTTGGAGAAGTGATGGCATGAACCTTTAAAACTCAATCTGGGTGCTGTTGCAGTCATTCTAGGGGTAGCTATAATGTACTTTCCTAGCTATAATCTGGGAAAAACTACCTTGTTAGAAAATTTCCTACTTACATTTTAGGGTGGGAGCTGTTTTCCCTCTATTTCAGGTAGGGGTTTTTTTTGTGCTGAAGTGGTCCCACAAGAGTGGCAATCAGCTAGATTTAAAGGTGCACCTTGGATTAGGACTCCTGAATGAAGCACGTTTTCTTCTCACACAAAGGCTAGAAGTCATTGCATTGCAACTCAGCAGCTGGAGAGAGTGTTTCTTCAGGTTAGCTTGCAGAAAACACCAGACATGCGGTCTACATATTCGACATAGAACACCACAGCGAGCTTCCTTACCACTTGTTCAGAACTCTGAATCCTTCCCTGAGGGCGGGCACTGCACACCAAAGCAGGAGGCAGATTTTTCTATAGTAGACCCACGTAGCAAGAAGACTTGCTGAGAAATAGAGACTTTGCCTTTGAATCCTATATGAACCTCAGGAGTCTTGAGTACATTGCTCCTTCTCTTGAAGAAAAGGGTTTAACCTCCAACTCTGCTTAAATGGGATCAACACCTAGCACGATTTATACACTTTTACAAGTGATTTTTTAACAGATAACCACTATGTATTTACTGCATTATTTTACAGTGTTTGATAAATCTCTTCTCAATTTCTTTAAATAATGATCTAATTGGGAAAGTATGACTGACATACATGATATGAGTTTTGGATGAAATGGACTGTATATCAAAATGAGCAACTCAAGGTTCTTCTGACTTTCTCTAAGAAGATGACAGCAGGAATCAGGAGACTTGCTCAAAACACGTATTATCCAAGCTAAGCATGATAAGCAGAAGATAACATTGTTGGTTTTTTTTTACATTGATATCTGCTTTAAATTTGAGCAAAAGTGTATACTGAGTTAGGAATTATTTGAAGGTAGTATCTTGCTGCATGTCCCTAAACTTAAACAGGTGCATCTGCACATAGAACTTGTTGCATTTTTAAAATTTTAAATCCCAACATATATATTGTAACTTTACTAACTGTAATGCAGAGTCAAAGCCACCAATTTCTATTTTCATTCATGATTTTTAATGACTGAGAACAATTGTGTGAAACTTGCAAGTTCATAACCCATCTTGGTAAAACCCATGTTGTGTTTTCATGTGTGTTTAACACAAAGAGTGAGTGATATACAACGGGGAGTAACACGGTGTTGAGACAGGAAGCTTAAGACATTAATATATTCATTTATAAATACATTAATATCTTCATTTATAAACTATAAATCTCATTTTCCACATCTCCAACCCCATACGCCTGCCCTTCAGCTGTGAAATTTAAAAAGATAGATGTGAATAATCAATAGCTCTGTAAACATGTTGACTATGTTTCCTACCAAGAAGGTTAGACTTGTAATTCTATGCCTGATTTCATATCTGATGTTGACAATTTTTCAAAATAATCGAAGTTATTTCATACTGATTAAGTTTCCCTTTTACACAGAGATCTAGACCTGCTCCTGTGCTATTATGTCAATGCAGAGTTTTGCAGGTGAACAGCCCCACTCCATGATGTCTAGGACCTGTGGACCCAAAGCACCTCTGCACTGGAAGTGATATAGCAGTGGCTAGGGTAGTATTCAACTAACCAGCCATGATGGAAGGCAAGATATAATAGGTTGGACTCACAATACAATAAAGTCTGTGGGCTAGTTTGGAGAGCAGATGGCTTAAGGACACCTCAGTCTGACTAAGAAATGGAGACATGCCTTTTAGTCTGCCCAGATGAATTTTGAAAGCTTACCAGAAGCTCAAAATCTGTAAGTGGCATTTACTGCCCTGCTTCCCTACACTTTCTCTTCCTTAAGATGAAGGGGGAGGGGCAAGGGTGTTAACAAGAAATGTTCTTTTATTCCAAAGTTTTCCTTGGGGCTTCCAAATGGGAAACAATTGCTTTCTCAGTTCATCCAAAGTAGCACTGTCTTGCCCCTCAGTTATTAAGATACTTTTTCTATTTCTTTTCATTATAATATCTCCAGTACTCCAGGTTTTGTCCCTCTTTAAGCATCCTACCATCTCCAAATTTAGGCTTGTCCATTTAATTCAGCCGAAAGAGTCAAGTATGACAGGACCTATTGCTGTATTGAGAAGAGGTGACCTCTACATAAAACTTATAGAAGTAGCTCTAGTGTTGGTACCCAGACAGAAACTGATTAAAACAATCACTGCTACATGGAAATATTATTCATTTTAATAATGCTAGACAGTCTCAGGAGTTTGATTGGTAATAGATTCCATCTGGTTTGATTGTCTCTGTTCTGCCTCAGAATGACTTTATAATTAGCTTTGAATCTATTAAGCTCTATAATTTCAATCCTGAAATAAGCTAGGTGGCTTCATAGAAGTTTAAAGGTAATATACAGCCTTACACTTTAATTTTCAGAGATGCATGTAGGAGGTCAAGGATTGACTTCTGCTAATCATATATTCTGACACTTGATTTAAAATATCAGATAGATGAACTGGATATGAGTTAAGGATAGTGGATTAAATTAAAATATGCAAAATGGTCATCTGGATAAATTAAATCTTAATGGGCTTTTTATCACTGAAAAATTCCTGAATTTTATTTACTTTCAATTGCTAATACAGGACATTTACTCGCAATTCAAAAATAGAAATGTAAGAAGCAATCTTCTTCTGTGCCTCTAAAAAGTAAAATAAAGATTGAGAAACTCACTCTACCTTTACTGATGGTGTTATTAATGAGTTTGACTCATTATACAATATTTTTGCATCTCTTATACAGAGACTTCTTGAATAATTTACCTCGCAAATTAAACCTTGCCAGAAATAAAATTCCTATGCATATAGAAAAGATAGTCATTTTTATCATCTTCAGCATGAACAATCATCTAAATTAACTCCCCCATGTTACAAATGTATCAGGATGAATACTTTTAAACAAAGTCTTTTCTAATTGTGAAGCAAAATGTCAAAGTCAGCTGATCATTGACTCTACAGCAAGAGGAAATGGGAAAGTTGTATCATAAGCATTAAAGAGATCTGTAAGTGGAAAAGAATACTTTCCATCAATCTTGTATAGTCAGTACAAATGGACGGTGTATAGTACATAATTAGCTATAATTTATAAATGGAACACTTCTAACATTAAGAATTGATTTTACAGAACATCATGAAAAGCACTTCTAGCTGTTTGAGTTGGATGTCTGAGAGAAATCCTTCGTTTTATGAGACGTATTTCTCAAAAAAACACATACATATATTTTAATTAAAACTGTGCAGAAATTAATTTTCTTTAATTTCTACACAGTTACCTTTGTAAAGGCCAGTGATGGTAGGTCAATGGCACTGATTCAAACTGTTGGCAATGACAAGAGAAGTAGACTGGCACCAGTAAGAATGAACTACAATGTTTTTAAAATAAACTTGACATATGACTCCAAGAAGGTTCCTCATCACTGCCAATATAATTAGGTTGCAATTCTGCACTCATGTTGAAAATTAAAATTCTTCTGAACCAGATTTCTTAGCAAATAATTTTTCACATAACTCTTGCTTGGCAAACCTCAGTAGCAGCCGTTATTAGTGTCTGAAAGATTCTAGCTCACAGTAGAAGAGGAATTCCAATAAAAATTATAGATGACACTTCTTAGGTTCTAGTGTGAAAGACCAGTGATACGTACAGTAGTAGTAATGCTATCCACAAGTTACAAATCTGAGATATTTAGTAATGTTCTGTAATAAAGAGCAAGTAAGCAAACCTTATTTTTAGCTGGAGATAACTTTTTTCTTTTTGAAACAATTTTGACAAAAAGATTCATAATGAAAGTTCCTTGTCACACACCTTCAGTGCAGTTGTGCCTATTGATTTATTGATATTTGTTAATGGAAAATGCCAAAAAGCCAAATTCAAACAGCAGATGTGCAGCATTTTCTCAAAAAGACAAAATATTTGCATTTAAGCCAATGTTACCAGTGCTCCATAGCTGTCCTTCATTCATATCTATATCAGCGTCATCTCTGTCTAACTTTCTGGGTGTTCATATTTCTGACATTCTCATGACCATTATTAATATTACACCTGTAAGGCAGTCCATTTCCCTCTCATTCAAACAATGCTAAGCATCACCTGAGACTGATTTCAGTACAGTAGTAAAATGAGATGGGACAAAGATACTGAAAGTCTTTAAAGGGTATGAAGAAAATTAAGTATTATATTCTCTTATTCTATCTGAAGATGTCCTCTGACATCTTCAGAGACAGCTCTGATTTGATTTAAATCAAGTTATCAATAGCATCTCTTAAAACATTGGGTCCAAAAGTAATTCAAACTCAATCTGGCAGATGACCAATAAGCCACAGACAGGGAGAAAAATAATCCTGTATTTCAGTGTACAGTCACAAAATGGATTGATCTAGGAAGGATCTCATGACACAACATAATACAACTTCACGCATTGCTAGTGTATAACCCTAAACGCAAAGCAATACAGTAAAAATAAATAATGAAACTTTAATGCACTGAACTCATATCAATCCTGTAACAGAAATGTTTGGTTTTTTTCCTTTGACCTAGCCCTAAGCAGTCTTGAAAAGGAAACAATGATGTGTACTATCTTTCAAATACATAAATTTAGTCATATATTTGTATACACACACCACCTAAATTAAAAAGTCTTATAAAAGCCCAACAAGAATTCAGCTACATCTACTCATATAAAAATAACCCAAATTTAAGTTTACTGATGTCAGAGAAGAAAAAAAAAGGAAAAAAGAAAGATTAAACATGTATGTGATTGCACTTTTTATTCTTTTTCAGTGATTATTGTTAGTTTGCCTTTAATCTGCCAAAGAATTTTCTTGGTCTGTTTTTAATAATTGGCTGAAACATCCCTTTGGCTGAGATGATGCTGGTATTGTTTAGCATAAAATTTTCCTTTAAATGAAAAAGCAGAACTCACTCTTGCACACTTTCATCATCATGATGTTTGTATCCAGCTAGTACAAAATAAGAGTCAGCTCTGAATTTTAATAAAATAAAGGTTTAAGTAAGGTTACAAGTGGGTGAATTATTATGCGTAAAAATGCACAAAGCCAGGAAAACTACTAAAACTGACACACCTTTTTGAACGCACACTGAATAATTCATAATTCTGTGGTTTATATACATATTATCTAAACAGTTTATTTTACATAAGGCAATGCGGAAGGTTGTGCTAAAAAAGCAAAATATGCTGAGGGGTCTGCAGGTAGGAAAGACGATGCTCACCAGTCTGCACAGGGAGCTGAATTTCTTCTATTCAGACATATTGTCTAACATTCTGAGAATTTCACTAGGTTACTTGTGTCAAGTTCATAACTTCATTAACAATGACAATTTGTCCTTTGAAGGAGAGGAGCTCTTGACTTTCAGATGTCGATTACTGAACATCGTATCGTATTCCCAGTTAACTTTCACACTCAGTGCCAAAATGGTGAACTGTGTTTTTAGTCTGAGTTTGTTTAGTTGAGTTCAGCTTCACTTTTCAGACTTAGAACAATTCTATTATTATTTTTTCTGCTTTCAATTGTATCTGTCTTCTCTTTATAAATACTTATAGTTTGTGAACTTGTCACTTCTTCACCTCGTCTTGGACAAAGTACTGACTCTCACCAAAAGCAAAATTAAGCATTGTTACACTTCTTTTCTGGCCAATTCCAACTTTTATCTTTTGTTTTTCTGCATAAACAGGATAGTAACTTTCACTATTGCTATTTCCAGGAAAAATAATAACTTTTAAAAGCTTGGTCAAGAATGACTGTTATAAACTTGGATGAGTTTGCTACAAGGCCACAGATAACGGTTAGGAGACAGAAGCACATGGTGTACATGGAAAGGACTGAAAGAGTTGGATATGTTAGCCTGGAGAAATATCAAGGAGATATTTCTCTAGAAGAAGGTGGTATTTAATTTCTGCTTTCAACAACCTAGCAGGTTGTTATAGGGAAGACAGTCTTTTCTCTAATATGTACAAGAAAAGAACAGGACACAATGATCATAAGCTGCTGCGTAGAAATTTTCAGCTGGACATAAGCAAAAAGAATAATCACAAATAGGGTAGTTAAGCACAGGAACAGGTTTCCTAGAAAGGTTGCCTCTGGATAAATTCAAAACTGCACTGAACTATGTCCCAAGAAATTTTGTCAAACTTTGAAGATGAACCTGTTTGGAGCAGAAATTTCATCTAGATAATGTCCTGCAGACCCTTCCAACATAAATTATCCAATGATTTTATTATAAATTGATTGTTCAGTTAAACAAATGAGAAAGAATTATCTGATTCATAAGATCTTGCATTATATTGGGTTTCATACTTTTGAGACAGATAAGTAACCTTCTAGGATGTACAACATCCCTGCTCATGGCAATCATTGGTACTGTTTCATTCATTTCCATTTGTCCAACAAGTCAAGCCTTCAGATTGCTCAGGTAGAGATGTCAATAATAGCAACATATGGAGGAAATACACTTATTACAAAGCTACAGATCTGAGATACAATATGAAAAGTAATGGGAAGTGATGATCAAACCAAGAAAAATCATTCATGCTTAGATAAGCCTCAGCAGGAACAGACATGGAAAATGAATAATGACAAAGTCCCAAACTCATCTTATTGCTGAAATCAAGACAAATATGTTAGATCTTAGTAATGAAATGAATATTAATCTTAACCTCTGGGACAGTTTTAAAATCAGCTGAATTACCTTTATGTAATAAAAACTTAATATAGCTTTAGTGGGCTAAAATTTCAAAGTTTTTTCCTGAAGAGAACATTAAAATTAATAGTACCTTGCCATCTGGGAATGGAGGCTATCAAGATTTCATGGTGACCATTAAAACAAGAGCAACTTGAATGTCTTCTCCTGTTATTCTCCTTTAACAGCTACAAGTTGTGTCTCTGATTTATTCCTGAGGAATTCTGTCGGGGTGCAAAAAGAAGCACTCCTTCAGCTCCTTGAATATATAATTCTTGAGGTTCTACTCATGCCTCATAACCCTTTCAGTACACTTAAATCCTTTCCTTCTTTCTCAGTGCTTCGCAATGCCATGCCCCCAGCTGAGTTAGTCCAGAGCTTTTCAGCAGAATAGTCCATGCTGTATTTTGCTGTTGTTTGCATGGCCACATGGCACACTCCAACAATGGGAAAGAAGAGGAAAGTTGTGGACCTGCCACACAAAAGGAGGGGGACAGTCCCAGATGCTCACATTTCTTACTCTTGGTGCAATCAATGGGAAGGCTTTCTCCTCACCAGTAGTAGCTCTCACTCCTTAAACTGGTCCTCCTTTTTCAGCAGCATTTATCCTTAATTTCTACAATATCAACATAGGGAAAATAAGAAGGTAGATGAGCACGATCTTGCTATCTTTAATAGCTTTCCCTATGCCTAGAGCCAAATCTGGTCTCCAGATCCGTCCATGGCCTCTACAGTGTTCCCACTTGTTGACTGCATAAAAGGTAATAAATACCATAGCTAGCTGTGGGCTAGAATTATGTGATTTAACTAGTCAAAGCACACATTTAGATGGCCATGCATGTATTGCCAGAAACAATAGGTAGAGACAGATTGTCCTCCAGTCTTTCCCTCTGTCAGAACGCTAATCAGGTAGATTTTTTTCCTTAACCCACTTGGTCAGTTCTGCAGAACCAATAGGAACTTAATAACTCTCAGACTCTTTCCCTTTATATCAAGTTAAGTTGGAATTAATGATCTGCTTCAAAAATTGTTAGGTAGTGGCACAGACACACCTACACATATGGCAGTGAAAACAGGTTAGGAGACCAAAGTTAAGAAAATAGGCTCTAAGTGAAAACACACCTAGAAAATAACAATAGGTAGAACCCATCAGGACAATTACCTTAGTACAGCTTCCTTGAGGGAACAAATGCAAATGGTAGCTTCTTCAAATTGCATTTGTGTGGATGGGATGTAGAGGGTTAAGACATGGAATTAATGAATTCTGGTGGCAAGGGAGTATTTCTAGCTGTGTTACTAGTCTGATGTTCAGTACAAAATCTGCACTAAGTAGACTAAAAAGCAAGGGACATTTATACATTTTCATGAAATTAATTACAAAAAAAATAAATCTTACAGTATGCAAAAAAATTAAACCAATAGAAAAAAATTTTATTGTTCAGTATATAATGATATTCAAGAAGATAGAACTTTCTGATGACTTATGAATAATAACAAATAAATACATTTCTAAATATGCCTACATCATTCAAAAACATGAATTGTCATGGCTCATCAACGGAAAGACCTATTATTTGTGAATTGTAATGGTAGCCTTTGAGTATACAGGACATATATGGTAGCTTGCTGTTACTAATAGAAAGGACGTACCTTGCCCATGCTTTCATAGATTTCCTGTTTAGAATGCATGGTTTGACTGCCTCTGACCAGTGCATTTTTCTTATTAACACTTGAGGCTTTGGCTGTATAAAGTATATTCAACATATCTGTATTGTGTTGCTTATGAGTGCAGTAGCTGGGAAATCATGTCCAGAAAAAATAAGAGCATTTATTTAAATCTTTTTATTTCAGATTCAGTAAAGTCTGAAGCTTCTGCTTAATCACAAGTGCTTAAAAAGTACACCAATATCCCCCATGATTTAAATAAGTTACAAAATATTTCTTAGTGGAGTTCAGGTCACTATATACGGTAAGAAGATGGATTACATACATACATTCTAGTTACTAACAGTGGCTGTATTAATCCAGAATAATTACTTTAGTCCAATTTAAAAGCAAATTTTGAAAATATTTGTAAGAGTTAAAAGACAATTTTAAAAAAAAAGAAGTCTTCTTTTTTATGGAGTGCTTCAGTTTTTCTTTGAAATCAAAACGCTATCAATTGTTTTGGCCAATATAAGAAGTTACTTGCCTTAAAAGTTTTGGATATCTCTGAAGAATAATTCTGGTTTTTTGTTGGTTTTACTTAATAGGTGGAAGCAAGTATTTTCTGTCAAGCTCCATAGCAATATTGCTTCATACAGCTCTTTCTCTCATAGATCTTAAAGGTCTTGCTAATGCAGGCAATCTCATAGCAGTTCTATGAAGCTGGGAAACTTTACCTCCAATTCATTGTAACACAAAGAAAGTGTAGATTCAAAGAATGTTCAGTAAGCACTAAAATCATTTAAGATAATGGAAAAGAAAACTCTACTGCAATCTTGAAAAGTGCTTCATCATGGCTGCCAAATGCTTGAGGGATTTATACTTTATACAAGCTGGCATCAACGTTTTGGATCATGATATTCTCTAGGTGCACAAATATGGAACTCTAAATCTAGACAGACACTCCATTTTGAGAGGTTTGATAACCTTTTTTCTACCTAAATTCTATTGCTGACCAAGTATATACAGATTTTCAACAAAGCATCACCTAAAATGGCAGCAGCCCCTGATTTAGTAGGTGCTCTAATACACACCTCACCCACCTCATTTCTGCACAGGAATGGACAATCCCAGTCTCTTTCATTCAAAGGCTTGGCTCCAAGGAGAAGGTGGGTAGTATTACATACCTTTAGTGTCATATCTGGGTAGATCAGTCACTTAAAAAATACTAAACCTGAATTCCATCCACTTCACTTTAAATCCAGAACTCACTCATATGGGAAGTGTGCATTACCCACCTAGGCACAGGATAAAAAGCAGGGGACAGTTCAGAGGAGACTGGGTAGATTGGGACATCATTACTTTTACTGAAACACTAATTTCTGTATATTAGCTCAGCAAAATTCAATTTTGGGGGGAAAAAAATGAGCAAGCTGAGGCCTGCCTCTGTAGCCCAGTGACTAGGACACTCTGCTGTGTCTAGGACACTACTGTACTTTCATTACAAGGCATGTGTTTTCCTGTAGTTGTCAGGAAACTTCACTGGTGAGGTTAAAAATTTTAATTAGCTTGCTAATCCATGGAGTATGAATGTACCCTTTTACTTTAGTTTATGTAATTAGATTAATTAAAGCCACATTTATACTGGCCTAACCACCTAACTATCCAACTGAATCATGAAACGAGTAAGTACAGATATTTTCAGTGTAACAATGAATGTGGTTCATCTTCTTGCAGCAGTCAGGACTTAGAGCATTTTTTGCTGGGAAATGAGAAGCTTCGATTCTTCAGTAAAGCAGTTAACATATGCCCAGTCTTCCACTTTTACTCAAGTTCATCTTCATTCAGTAGATAGCTTTGGCATATGTTTAAAATTAAGGTCATGTTAAACCCTCACTCTTAGAAGAAAGTTAGACACAAACAATACTGCTCTGAATATGAATACCTGATTTCTGCAGCTGTAACAGTACACTGTTAAAGCCAATATCTACTTCCCAGATCCATACTAATGGTATTCCACTATAAGAAAAAATGTCATGCAATATTTAAAGTAATTACTTGGTATTACTTTTACACTTTTACTTCTTTGGCATACTAATTCATATATCATTCATAAGTGCTGAAACCAATTCAAACCCACAAGCCCACAAATAAAGATATTTGTGCTTGTGATAAACTTGCTCCATATTGATAAGACAAAATCTTCTGTATCAATTATAATAATTATATGTTTTAATTATTAGGATAAATCAGAAAAACCTGTGAACCAGTCTTAGTATATTATGGAAATATTTATCTAAACACATTTTGCCCTATTAATATAATTGCTATGAAGTGAAGAATAAATACCCGGCTTGACTAAAGTCATATGAGAAGCAATAATGTGGTCCTGGAAGTATGAGAAACTTAAACAACTCTGCTTAACCTCAGCAAATGATTCTCAAGAAGTCTTCATCTTTCAGTACTCCATTGAGTACTATAGAGAATGTTCTACTCACCAAGAGCATTGAAAGAGGTCTGTAATTCAAAGAAGTTGCATAACCTGTCATTCACTAAAATATAAGTGACATATCCTCTAGCTGAACTGATAACAAGATATAGAGCAAATCAGATCATTCCAATAGAAAGAAGCTAGCAGTGTCTAGTACTTTAACAATAAGCACCACAGAAATCTCTTTTAAATAAATAATGTAGGGGAAAAATAAGATAAAATCAATTTGCAGGATAAGTGAAAATCACACTGCTCTGCTCAAAAACACCGCATAATACTGAAATAATTGAATATATTGCATCTGGAGGATCTTTGTTTCTCCCAGATTATTCATTTTTCAGGAGTGCTTCACTCAAGAAGCTTGGCTTCTGTGCCAATCTATGCTCAGAACTGCAGGAGACAGAATCAAATTACGTATACAATCTGAGAACAATGGAAAATACAGACACTGAGCTAGTTCAGGAGCTATAAACATTCTTAATACACTAGAATGGAGTGCAATATGTCTTACATTATCCTGTCTAGAATAAGACTGGTAGCTGGGGAATTCCATTTGACAGACAGGACAGACTACACAGGCGAGACAGGAGATGAAACAAGATTACAGAATGACAAAGTGAAGTGGCTGAATTTATCTAGCTAAACTATATCATAATAAGGAGTAATATCAATGTCTCCTGTTGATTTCCCAAAAGTTATGCTGTCTTCTTGATTTTGGAATGAGATACAAAGGGAAGGGGCAGGCTATATCATAAACTCTTGGTAAAATTGTGTGAGATTTGCTTCATTGTTTGGAAATGCTTACCTCTAACCATGTCCTTTACGTTACAATATTGAGAAAGATAGAAGACCTACCTTCATAGAATCACAGAATCACAGAATGGTAGGGGTTGGAAGGGACCTCTGTGGGTCATCTAGTCCAACCCTCCTGCCGAAGCAGGGTCACCTACAGCAGGCTGCACAGGAACGTGTCCAGGCGGATCTTGAGTATCTCCAGAGAAGGAGACTCCACAACCTCCCTGGGCAGCCTGTTCCAGTGCTCCGTCACCCTCAGAGGGAAGAAATTCTTCCTCATGTTGAGATGGAACTTCCTGTACCTCAGTTTGTGCCCATTGCCCCTTGTCCTGTCACTGGACACCACTGGAAAGAGTTTGGCCCCATCCTCCTGACACCCACCCTTCAGATATTTATAAGCATTTATTAGGTCCCCTCGCAGCCTTCTCTTCTTCAGGCTGAACAAGCCCAGCTCCCTCAGCCTCTCCTCATAGGAGAGATGCTCCAGTCCCCTCACCATCCTTGTAGCCCTCCGCTGGACTCTCTCCAGTAGCTCTTCATCTTTCTTGAACTGGGGAGCCCAGAACTCTACAGAGTACTCCAGATGGGGCCTCACTAGGGCAGTGTAGAGGGGAAGGAGAACCTCCCTCGACCTACTGGCCACACTCACAGAATCACAGAATCACAGAATGGTAGGGGATGGAAGGGACCTCTGTGGGTCATCTAGTCCAACCCTCCTGCCCAAGCATGGTTACCTACAGCAGGCTGCACAGGACCTTGTCCAGGCGGGTCTTGAATATCTCCAGAGAAGGAGACTCCACAACCTCCCTGGGCTGCCTGTTCCAGTGCTCCGTCACCCTCAGAGTGAAGAAATTCTTCCTCATATTCAGACGGAACTTCCTGTGCTTCAGTTTGTGCCCATTGCCCCTTGTCCTGTAGCTGGGCACTACTGAAAAGAGATTGGCTCCATCCTCCTGACACCCACCCTTCAGATATTTGTAAGTATATATTAGGTCCCCTATCAGCCTTCTCTTCTTCAGGCTGAACAAGCCCAGCTCCCTCAGCCTCTCCTCATAGGAGAGATCTTCCAGTGCCCTCATCATCCTCATAGCCCTCCGCTGGACTCTCTCCAGTAGCTCCTCATCTTTCTTGAACTGGGGAGCCCAGAACTGGACACAGTACTCCAGATGAGGCCTCACTAGGGCAGTGTAGAGGGGAAGGAGAACCTCCCTCGACCTGCTGGCCACACTCCTCCTAATGCACCCCAGAATGCCATTGGCCTTCTTGGCAGCCAGGGCACACTGCTGGCTCATGGTCGTCAACCTGTCGTCCACCAGGACACCCAGGTCCCTCTCCGCACAGCTGCTCTCCAGCAGGTCCACCCCAAGCCTGTACTGGTGAATGCGGTTGTTCCTCCCCAGGTGCAGGACCCTGCATTTGCCTTTGTTGAACCTCATCAGGTTCCTCTCTGCCCAATTGTCCAGCCTGTCCAGGTCTCGCTGAATGGCAGCACAGCCTGCTGGTGTATCCACCACACCTCCCAGTTTGGTGTCATCAGCAAACTTGCTGAGGGTACATTCTAACTCTTCATCCAGGTTGTTGATGAAGAAGTTAAACAAGGCTGGGCCCAGTACTGACCCCTGAGGGACACCATTAGCTATAGTCCTCCAACTAGACTCAGCGCTGCTGATGACAACCCTCTGAGCTCTGCCATTCAGCCAGTTCTCAATCCACCTCATACCTTGTTTTTGGAGATCCTTGTATCATACACACACATGCAGAAGCACCTAACTAGCAACTTCAAGTAAGCTTTCATCAAGAATTTTAATTCAGGGTCCATGATATCATATTGCAAGTGTATTTAACTAATAGGAAAGATTGAGTTGAGTTTATGAAGGTCTTAGATACCATAATATTCAGATGGACAGGGGAATGACACACAAGGACTTTTCATCTTCTCATGAGCTAAAAGTAAATGACAAAACAGTTTTACTGTGACCTCGAACAGAAATTATGCAGTCATAAAGATCACTAATTTTCTGCATTGGAAAACTTAATATGTTTTAATGCATTTTCCATGAAAACTAGTTAATGAAGAGAGTCCTGAAAGGTCTTGTGTAAGCATTTATTGCACTAATGCTGTCTCAATGGATGTGGATGTCCTGGAAAACTCGTTGTCCTTCTCTGATAGTAATAAAAGTTTGAATTATCTTAACTAACCTCAATGTGAGTACCTATGCATCTATAGCCATTGGATGAGAACCAATATGCTCACCGTGGTGCAGGATGGAGCACAGGTTGGGCAGGCAGCAGGAGGTGACTTTGTTATTAAGCGTTCTCCTGGAATAACAAATTATGCCTAACAGCAGTTTTAGTCAAAACAAGCAGCTTGACAGTCCTATCCATTAATTAGCAACTGATGAGCAATTCCAAATAGCATATATTTGTAAAGGTTAGTACTGATAGTGAAAGTTTATTCTGTTCTAATGGAGTGTCATAAGTGCTTGATACATTTGCCATCACCAAAATAATGTTACACTAGAAGACCTACTAGTATGGACCTTATTCATCAGAGACCTATACGCCATTCTTTCTGGAGAGAGCACTCTGATAGCAAATTGAGGTTTCTCAAATTTAAAATATGGATTTCCCATTAAATTTTCAAGTAAAATTAATGGAAAAAGATGTTTGCCAATATACTTAAAGTGTTTTCTTTCTAAAATGGATCAATGTTATTATATTAAAACCAGACCATTTTTAATCAAACATTTTTAAACTTGTCAGTAGTTACTTGGATTATGAAATGAGTAAATATTTGAGGGTCTTTGCTGTCTGTCTTACATTAATGTGTTAATTGGAATCATTTCATGTGCAGTTTCTGCAAGGTTACATGTCCGTGTACCATAAGCTTGAGTGATTCTTTGCTCCTTTGTGTTTCTGCTTTGTTTAATGTATCAGTAATAGTAACACTGCAGTTCCTCCTAAATTTTACAGCAATGATGCTCAGAAGGCAAACATGTCTGCAGTAGCTAATATTTTTTTAAAGAGTAAGATATCATCAGTGTGTGCAAGGTGGATTCCGTTGTTCTGATATCTATTTTTTTCTAGTAATCTGAGTTTGCTGCTTGTGCAATTACTGACTATACCTTCACAAAGAAATGGAGTTCGGCCAGCATCAAGCACTGCCCCATGATCATCTGTATCATTTAATTATTTGCACTTTTACTAGAACAGACTTGGCCTGAGCCAAATACACAGTCCCAAACAGCTTAGTGGTATGATCAGAGAGACAATGTGGAGGTCAGTAAAGGGTGTGGATGAATCCAGCCTGTTTGTTGGAAGAGGGAATTCTAGCCAGCTAGACTTGAACTATGCTCCACCGTTCGATTTCAGGGTTAGGGAACATTATTCTGCTATTAGAAATGTGCCACTAGGTTAGAAAGGACAGGACTAGAGCTGTAGTAAGTCTAGGGTAAACTGTTAATTTCTATTCTGACAAAAGTTAAAAGGAGAATAAGGGGGCAAAACTGCTCTAAGCTGTCTGTGACCAATGAAGAGGATTTCTGCAGAGCAGGGTCTATGGAGAATAGCCAGAGTGATCACCAGGAATCCAGTATCAAAGCCTGCTGTCTCTTGTGGGCTACAGCTGTGCTGAGTGTGTGGGAGGCAGAGCTGACATTGCCTGTACTGTGGACATTTTAGATGATAATGGGATCTGGAAAGCCTGTAAACATTTTATAGCCACGCTTAAAACTTGCCCGTTTTGCATCAATGTGTCTAGCCCTGCAGCTGTTTTGAGGCATAACTGAAACATACCTTAAGGAGCTGAAAGACCACCCAGGGATACTCCAGTTCTTATTCTAAACTGGAGGACCTTGTACTCCAGCCAAAATCTGCTGCCGATTCTGCAATTTATTTATCTTGTCCATTCTGGAAGGAACTAGAGCAATGTAGATTAAAGGCAACAGAAAACCAGATTTGACTGTTGTAGATGAGTGTATTTACAGTTCCAAGGAGGAACCTGCAGGGTTGTGATATGCATTGAACAAGTACTGAGGGGACAGCCTCATCCACTACCAAAAAGTCCCTAATTCTGGAATAAAAAGAGGCATCTCTTTTATTACTTAGATTATCTCCAACATGGTTAAGGGGAAAAAAAAAAAACACGTAAAGAATATCATAGGCAGTTAACCTACACTGGAAAACGGTGCGAGTGAAATGGAATTGACGATGTAAAGCCTGACTCAAACACAAGCATCAGTATTGCAACTCCTGCAAAAAGTGCAGTGAGATCATTAATAGCCAATATCAGTCAGAAAGGACTGCAGTTCCAAACTGTATTAACAGTGAGCTTTTCCACTACTTTTGTGATATCCAGCATGTCCTGAAGAGGATCTAGTGACTCACTGCAGGCATGTTATGTGTTGGTTTTTGGATGTTCAGATGTTAATTTTCAGGTAGTGACTTAATATTTTGCATTAATCTGTATATCAACATGCACCAGTGTTCACAAACATCCTGTTAAAGTTATTCTTCATCAGATAACAGAAGTACTACTAAACAAGTTACTTTTGCCTTCTGAAAGGAAAAGCTACTTTGAAAAGGTAAAGTAATTGTCACCTACATGTTGGTTATATCAGGTACTTCCTCTACAGGTATGCTTAAAAAGTATTTTATATATTTGGGACATCCATACACCACATAATTTCATGTACACTAATGTTGATGAGTGTCATATATTCAGAATACAGCTTACTCCAATGTTTTTAGATGCCAGTTTCTGATTTTTTTTCTTATTTTCTATAAGAAGCCTAGAATTGACAGAAGAATGTCTTCACCGTAAAGGATATACACTTTTCATTATTTACTTTGAATAAATATAAGGCCTAAAGGCAGCTTAATTTCTGGCACTTATTTAATATTCAGTCAAATATGGTGAATCCAGCTCTACTCAAGAGAAAAGAATAAGTTTTAGAATGAAAAGGAAGAATGAGTATGATTTTTGTCAGGCAGTCTACTATCTTTAAGTCAGTCACGTTGCCAATGTTAGCAATTAATCTCCTGTCAATTAGTTCTATAAAGACACCAAAGCTTTCCAATTTTTGAGACTCCAGTTAGCATGGGAGATGCATTACTTCTGTCACGTGTGAAATAAACTGTTTCAGAGAGATAGTTAATTTCTTGGCTTTAACTTCAACTCTAGAAAATTAGGAATGTCCTGTTAGCTTTGCTTTCACTAGCATACATGATATTTTTAATTTCTATCAACAATTCTTTTGATGGTTATTAAAATAAGAATTCATCAGTGTCAATGTCATGTGTCTGCATTTAGAAATTTGGTGCCAAAAAGTGTATATTCATTTAGTGCAATAGTAAATCTTTCATAACCAAGACAACTAACTTTAAAACGATTCATCGTTACTGGAGAAGACAAATATCTATGGGATTTTCTCAAGTGACTGTGGTTGGGGTTCAGTGGGCATGCATATTATAAACCAAGGTCTGTGCAGGCTTGTGCATCTCATCATTTTGACTTACGATCAGCCAAGACTGAGTTGGCAGATCACTTGTACATACATGTATCTACATGAGGGGGAGCCAAATACAAAAAATGCTGGAATCTCTCCAGACCAGGAATCGTTGCGAAATGCAGTTAACACCTCCCTCTCAACACGAGTTATAGACTACATATTGCCTCAACTCCAGCCCTATTTGTGAAAGATAATCAATGGTAAATCCACCTTACCATAGACTCTTTAACGTCAACAGGGGCAATCAATAATTGTCAAGTCATCCATCACTAATGGCTGTCCATCATCCCAGGCTCAGGAGTACTCTGGGAAGATAACACAGGTGTAGCCAGAGGGCCTTTTTGTCAAGAATGATAAGACATTTAAAATTTCATCATTCGTATTGCAGTTATGAAGAAACTCTCCAGTAAGGGAGCATTGTTCCAGGTGTGCATGTGTAATAGACCTGGAAACACACCAGCTGTTTTCTAGGTACTCCCCCACTCTACCAGTACTCTCTGGTAGAGCTTTAAGCTCTATGCTTAAAGACCTTTGGTTTTAAACAGAAGGTGCTTAAAATTCACCTGCTTGTCATTCAAATTCACAGCGCATGGGCTGATATTGACAGGTGTTGGATACCCCAGCATTTGATCGGATGGTCCTAGAGGTAGAGATTCAGACTTTATGTCCACAGTAAAAAGATTTCTTCATAAAACAACCAAAATATTGTTGCAGAAAAGTGTCAATTTACGTCAGTTCTAAATTTTAGAACAGAAGTTTGAGAAAATTTCAAAGTGGCTTATCTTGATCTCTCAAAATGAAGAGTTCATTTTCTCATGAGAAATAACATTTTTAAAAATATAAATTAGTTTATACTGCAAGTAAAAAGTTTAAATTGAAATATTATACTTGGAAATTAGTAAAGCAGTTCTTTTACTTTGACCTGAAATGTTTGGTTTACAATTCTAATTTGAGAAAACCACTAAGATTTTCACTTGAAGTTCTGTTTCAGGACTTTTTTTTTCCTCTTTTGTCACGATGTTTTCCACCCAACTTTCCTCTTTGATCACGAGCTGGAATTTAAGGAGCAGTTTTGGAAAACCTTCACTCCTGAGCATTCATGTGGTGACAGTTTCTTGAACGTGAGTGGTGTTGTTGAGTAAGACTAAATGAAATATATCTATAAATTAAATTTCAGAAAGCATAAATCATATTAGTGTTTGTGCAACTCTCCATTCCACAATGGAACTCAAGTCTGTGCCTAATAACCCCAGTGCAGTCTTTAACCTTTCCTGATGAAATGCCAATCAGTCATGCTAAACGGAATAGTGGACAGTCATCAGATGAGAATAAATGCGCAGTATGCTCTGGAATAAGATGATCAAATTTGGTTTAATCTGTGACATCCTAATGGATTAAACCACTTTATAACCTGTGCTGAACATAGAAAGGGTACTTCTGCAAACTTAGGCTATCATTTTTAAAATGCCAATTGGGCAATAAAGTAGTTGTCTAAATGAGTTCTCCTCTTCTTATGGAGCTTAATTTCTAATAAAAGAAATCATGAATTCCTCCTAAGCAATCCTCAGAATCGCTATTGCTTTTAATTTTTAATGTTAGTGGGAATTGATCTGAAAGCACATCAGAGACTCGAGGAACCTTTTGACTGATACTGATGGGATGTTGATCAAGGATCTGGTATGCTTTTTAACATCCATCTCTCTTCACCTAGCTATATGCTGAAGTATGAAAGCCAACCACAGTCCTTAAGCAGATATTGGTACATGAATGTTTTTTCTCTCCTACTGGAGGCCACATTTCTATACAAAAATATGCATGTATTGAGGTTTCTGAAAACAGAAAGAAAGCAACTGAGTAGAGAATGGGAAAAAGTCTGTACCTTCCAAGGTGAAAGTATGTGGTGATCACCTTTAAATAAGCAAACCTTTGAGCTAAAAATACTAATTATTACCTTAGAAAAGCATACTTGCATAAGTCATGTCCATTAAGTTGATTTTATGAAATATGAAAAGCGGGAACTCTCAAGGTTTGACATTTTCATAAATGCTTTTTCATTGCTTTTAGGGGATTTTTTTTTATTTAACTCTTATGAATATCTTACTTTTGCTTTGGTTTCAAACTGTGAGCAATAGACTGAAAAAGTCGGTGTGAATCTGCTAACAAGTTGGAAGTGTGTTGGTTTTAGTTCAGAATGTCGAGACTGAGATGGAAGTTACAGGGACTGTTTTGTAGATTTGAGGTTTTTGGCAAGTGTAGGCATTTGGTGCAACCCATCCGGGTAGCAGGGAGTGCTCAGTGTTCAGAAATGAACCAATTCATGACACATCATGCATGCAAGCACACATGTGCTACACAGACATAAAGAATAGGAATGAGACAGAAAATCAAGTACTTTCCCCTCCATTTGAGTTCTTCACCGAAATTGTCAACAAATACAACCATCATTATGTTGCTGTAAAAGAAGCAGTGATCTAACGGAAAGCACTGGTTGCTACCTAAGGGCAATATGAGAGTAAAAGTGTTTATTTGATATGTAGATACTTGGTGCCAATTCCTTTTTTTCAAGAAGTGATGTCATAATAATCAGGCCTCTGATTGTATGGGCATTGTCAGCAGAAACTGGAAATATTTTCATTGTTATCAAGAGGAAGATAATTCAAGAGCCTGTGACACTTAGGCGTAGAAGCTCAGCCAAGAAAATACTGTAATCTCCTCCAAAGCACACAGCTATTTGTCTTCCCACTCAAAAAAATAAAGGAAACCAAACAAGAGAGGAAAGACTATTTTCCTCTCATCATACAATAAAAAATATTTTAAAAACTACACTATGAGGCAGGACATTTTAAATTATGATGAAAATGTGGAATGTTACTGTTGGAATGGAAAAGGTCCTGTTGGGTCCTCATTAACAATGCTAGTGCTTTAAGGGTGAATCTTTATGCTAAGATTTTACCAGGAAATAGAAATTCTATCTGCTGTTCTTCTCATATTGCATTCCTTTGCATTACTAGTGAAAAAGGATACTATCTAAATCTTCTGAAGTGTTTTTATATAACAGTTGTGAAATTTATACTGTCAGCTCAACTCTGTAGCAAGACTTTTTACATCACAGAGACTATAACCCAAAAATTCTTTATATTGTCACAGGGTTGCACAAGTGGACTAAAGAATATCTACTTTAGTGTGGTGATAGTGTCAGCAGGTTTTTTTGAAATATTGATAGTTTTAACGATGTTCGAAAGGGTGCTTGTGCATCTGTGAGCAAGCATCAATTAAAACCTCCTGGTTTTTAAGTGAAATCGCAGGGCAAACTGACTAACTTCCACAGTGATAAAGTAACTTATCACAGTGCTCCTTTAAAAAAATGCCTCTATAGTATCTTTGTGTTATGTATGGATGAAAACGAGAGCTTGGAGATGCACAAAACGTTTCAGATTGCATTCACTCATGTTAACTAAACTTCAACATGACTAAATCTCAAGTGACAACAGCTTCTAAACTCATATAACTGTGTGGATAATGGCTATACTATGTCATTTTTCATCAAAGTAGGAAAACAAGCATGACTTCATAACAAGACCAATAGACATAAAAGATCCGTACTTTTCAGGTTTAGCTCAGTATACAGGTGAACACTGGCAAGAGAATTTTGTCAGTGAGCAACCAAAATTAAATCAATCTGACTTTTGTTTAATTTTCATCTTCTCAAATGCCTTTGTTCTTTTCTTTTCTGGCCATGTATTTTCTATTTATGTATTAGACCTTAGTTCTTTCTTTCTAAGTGATAAGGTAAAAAAAATAATTTTTGACTACAGTAATCAAGAATATTAGTCTCCAAAATTTATCTACCCTGCTAATTTTCTGAATTTCCTCACCTCATCTTTCTATAGGAGCTGAAGAGCTATTAGGAACAATGCTTATAACTGACTTTGTAGAGTTGCTGAGATTTGAATGTGGGGTATCAGGCATTCCACACTCCTCAACTTCAGCTGTTACAGAGTTCATCACACAATCAAAACTAATCGTCTCAAGTTCTTTAGTCAGGGAGAGACAGAGAGGGAGATATACCCCATTTTGAGACAGATATACACAGTAATACAGATGACTGTTCTTCCATTGACAAGAGTGCATGAAAGCAGTGTAGATGAACATCTGTCAGTTATACAGTGAAAAGGAGAATGATGAATCCCTACCCTTTAGACTAGACATGTTATAATGCATTTTGCTGGCATTCAGGTGACTCCTCCCCAAGCCCTCTCTGTGCATCTCTATCCAGCGCTGTAGTCTGTCTGCTCTCTAAAAGAGACTAATACTGACAGAAGGACTCTGTTCCTACAAAGAATATGGCTGGTTTTGCAGCTGACTCCGTAAAACCTGCCGTTGTTAGAGTGAAGATGAAAGTAATACAAGATTCTAAATTATAGTCTTAGCACTGTCTGGCTGAAATGGCATTTTACACATAAGCATTTCACTTATATAGATTTCACTGCAATTAAAGGCCTATTTTCTCCCATTGTAGCCATGTCTCCACTTCCTGAAGGTGCTGTAAAATGTAATGTCTTTCTGCAGTTCCTGCAAATAAGGATAAGAGTACACCTCAAGCAGCTACTAATAGTATGCTTCAAGCAGGTGTTATTCAATGCCACTGTTGCCTTAAGTGGGAAAAAGTTGTCCCAGTACCAAGCAGGGATATCTAATGTGTATACACACATGCTGTCAGATTTATTTCACCTATGACAAGGTAAACCAGCTGGTGTTGATACAAATAAACAGGTCTCTTCCTAGCTCACATCTGGACTGAGATGGGGTCAAAGTGGCATCATATTTCCATGTCACCAAAGCCCTTGAAGCCAATGGCTAAACATTTTCAGTTGACTTTCAGTTTCTTTTAATATTCACCTAATATTAGGCATATATACTATGTTAGAGCAGAAGGGGAAAGCTCTATCCGTTTGTGTTGCTTTAGCATGATACTAAGCCAGATGTGTTGAAACCTGACTGAAGGTATCTTATTCAGCAATCTGGACACAGGAAGGCTAAAGGAACAGGTGTGGACCTGGTTAGACACAACCGGGTTAATGTGGGATTTGAGATTAAGTAGCCCAGCAGTGGGCTGTCAATTTAAAAAAAAAAAATTAAATATGAATGTATCAGGCAAAGAGTTAATATACGTGCTCCATAATACCTGAAAAAGAAGGTAAAACATCTGTATATGACTAGCCAGGCCATTCACACACCAGCAAGGTGGCACAGCTCAGTACGGAGACTACAGTTAACTCTCCCTTCTGTCAGGCAGTCAGCAATGTCCTGCAAAGCCCTTTCAAGGAGAGGCGTGCCTGTAAGTGCGCCGAGGCCTGCAGACACTGCTCAGCTCTCATTACGCCCACAGGATTTCACTCAGGTTGTTTGCGATGAAAGATCCTGCTGAAACAGCTCAGCTACCAACAGCAGAATTTCTAACAAAATATGACTTGGGGAAGGTGGGAGGAGCTGGAAATCTCACACCATGAGAACACTGTCTAATGGCTTCTACATGTGCCAGTACAAATGTTGTCACATTTAGGAGGGCAAAGACCACTTTATCGTTCCAACGAATAGCTCCACTTAGGTCAATAAAAAAACATCACCTGGTCCATTGCAGAATGCTTTATTCATGTTTTCCTAGTAGTACTGTTAAAGAAATATGTAGGAACGCTAGAGATGAGAGCTGGATTACAATTTGTACCACAGCTGTGAATGAACCCTGGCAAAGTTTGGGTTCAAATCTGAATTTTGGAATATCATCTGCATGAAATTTCAGGAGGTCAGAAAAAAGTGCAAATGAAGGTTTTGCAGAGTAATGGCACTTAAAATTCACTTAACTTTCAAGTTTTAGACAAATTATTTGTACAAAAATTGGAGACTACTACTACACACTGAAAATCATTCAGTGGAGCTGGAATGGGCATCATTAAGGCACCTCTTGTAAATAGCTAGAATACTCTATATTGATCTATCATTTAATCATTCTTATGTGTTTCCAGAGAATTGATATGCCTTAATTGTCATTGAAGATGTTTTGCTATCTAAATAATAATACAGTGATCACTAGAAATGCTGCATAAATGGTTTACCCTTATTTATGTCAAATTTTCTTCTCTGTTTCTGAGCAGAAGTGGCTGAGAATTGTCATTAATGTTAGCATACAGTTGACAGACTGGTCGCCATTGAAAGAAGAACACAGCTTTCAAAAGCTGTGTATATATTAAGTTAGCTCTGAAACATGGCTGGAGAATGAAAAAGGATTTTCCCAAACAAAAACCTCTTTTTCAGTTTGACCATACCTTTCTGCTGAAAGTCAGACGAAGAGGTAGAACAATCAGATCTATTCTTAGCTTACAAATTAGGTCATTGTGTCTTTCAGTACCAATAAAAGAGTTTTCTTCTTTTTTTTCAGTTGTTGAAGGAGGTGTTCAGTCTTACTGGTGTACTTGACACCTTCAAATCTTTTACACAGGCAATGTTTCCACAGTCATTAACACTGAAACCAGGCTTTGTCCCCTCCTGCTCTGAACTAGGTTTAGCACAGGGCTGTGTTTTTGCCTAGTGAGGAATCATAACATCATACTCACACAGCACTGGGGTTTGCTCCTTGGGGATAGACGGATAGATAGATAGATAGATAGATAGATAGATAGATAGATAGATAGATAGATAGATAGATAGATAGATAGACAGACCAATAGACTGATCAATCAATCTGCTTAGGCCTGAGATGGCTCTGATCTCACAGGAAGCCTGGCAAAACTTTGGCATTTTTTATTGCATTTGAACTGTCAAAGTAAGATGATGGAGCAATACTTCAACTCAGATCTTTTGATCTGGTGCCAGGCGCTCTAAAGTCAGATTTAGTGTATTGCAAAACCACAGCCTCAGGGTGAGGTTGCATCTGTGCAAGGCCAGTAAAACGTCTGCAAAACGTTTTATACTCACCATCTCTAAATAGATCTTAAATGAGACTTCACTGTTTGGCAAGTCTTGCATCAGTCCTTTGTACAGAGAGAAATTTGCCTCCCTGAATGTCCAGAACACATATTAGGAGGAAGGACATTACTATAAACTGATCAAGCCCAACCCTTGCCAGACACATGCTGGATATAGGCATCTATTCAGGCAGGACTATGCTGCAAGGCAGAACATCTACCCATGCATAGTAACACATGGCTTTCGTTCAGCACTGTGAATACTGTACTTCCAACTGACCATGCCACTGGCCCACAAGGAAAAGGTCAAAGAAGGAAAATGAAGGTTTTCTATTATTTTTGTGGTTCATGTACTCCCATTTCAGGTTTTCAGTGTCTGGCCAAAATACACAATTTGCCTTCGTCATGTAGCACAGCAGTTCACTGTGAGCCTTGTCCCTCATCACCCTAATCTAAGCAGGGCTGGATATTTTAGGTCCTATTATGGTCTCACAGCAAGAAGTGACTTCACCAAAGGCATCAGCATGGAGACTGTATCGCATTCCTAGGCAGATTTCACCCTGAGCAGACATCACATGGGGACAACAGAGGAAGAGAAAACATTGGAGGGGAAGAGTTTTAGTTGTAGCTTCAGTGATTACAGATTTTTTGGAGACATAATTTTTCAAATGATTTTTTCTTCTGATATCTGCTGCCTAGATTCAGGAAAGTGATCTCATTAACGATCATTAACTCCAGCAAGTAAAGGTTTGTTAGATGTTCTGGTAACTACGTTCCCCCAGTAAAACAGTAAAAATTTAAGAAAACCAACATCTATTCAATTGTCGGTGCATGTCTTTGTTTTTTGCAATACACAAGTCACCTTCTAAAGCATCATTTTTTTTACCTTTGAGAGTAGAGATGGTTCTGCGAATGTGAGAAATACCTCTTAGAACAATCCTTTTTAATTTTGCGTATCACTCCTTTTGCTTCTCTGTTCCTTTATTTCTTCTCAGGGGGTCACAACAGCTTGAAGAGAGTTATTTAAAATGTAGGGGCCTGGTGCTTTATTCCCACAGCTTGTGAAGGAGCTCCTAGTGCCTTTAAAATCAGGAAGAATGATTCCAACAAGATCTGCACATCTAAAATTTCACCTCTCAAGAAGATTTGAATCAAGCAGCCATGGCGACACGAGGCCCATGCTTTGAACCTGAATCTCACCAGATGAACCAGCACTGCAGAATGCTCAGTTGATCCTGTTTGTCAAAAGGAAAACAGATGGTAAATAAGGTAGACGTAAGGAAGTACACTGAGTCAGGAAAAACAGGTTGTATGAAAGAGGACAACAGAAGAAAAAGGAGTGTGGGCTGTGAGACTGACACCACAGACTTTAAGAGAGTTCAGTAAAGGATTCCCCAGAGACGGAGAGCAGTCACATGAGTTGTGATAAGCAGTTCAGACATGTGGCAAGTCAACAAGCATCGGAAGTAGGGCGGGAGATCCTGGCTGACCTGAAGACACCCATGATATCCTGTGTCTGCAGGAGCTGCTACTAAATTATTACCTCTTAATGTTGTTTATTTGCCTATGCTAAAAATACAATGGAATAAGGGAGCAATTTTAAGGACTGTTTAAAATAGCAATGTCAACTCTTATGTCTGATTAAAAAAATTATTACTGTTACCATTAATACCTACAGTTACTGGAAGCTGAGATTGCTAAAAAAGCAATTCCTGTAATGTTTGGTTTGTCTGGTATGTTATGCATCATTAGTTTCACTGTTTTCCCCTTTCTGGTTAAAAAGTCTTTTTCCCTTGTTTGAGGTAGATAAAACAAGGAGGATGAAAACTTATTAATAGCCTTAATGTTTTGGTTTGCTGTTTTGCTTTTAGATAACATTGCTAGAAGGACCTAAAATAGTCTGAAACTATTTAAGAAACTGCATAAAATCTTGTTTCAATTGATCATGTCCCTGGAAATTAGTGTGAATACCCCAAGAAAGGGCATCTTATTTCACTCCTGTGGTGAACTTGATGTATCTCTGTCATAAACGAAAAGAAGGACTGTGCTAATTTTTTGTGTGATTTTTTAATTAAGAACTCAGCTTTTCCAATAATGCTTTGTGTTGGTATCTACAAATATATATTAATTTTATCTCGTGTGACATTCTGTCTTTGCTTAACAATGATTCATTTCTTTCAAAAAAAGGATTTTTTTAATTCCAATGTGAAAAGTATGCCTACATTTCTGTGTGCACACTAATGACAATTTCTGCTATATGACAAGTAAAAATCTAATTTTAACTAACATTACCTTTAGATGAAGTCTGAGTGCTGAAATTTAATTATTTCTTGATACATGAATGAAGTGAATAAATAACCATTTAATTTCAAATAACACCAATTTCAAATGAAACAAATAATCCAGTCACAAAAGAAAATATTTATAAAAACTATTTCAATTTGTGCAGAAGCTGGGGATGAATAGTAACCAATTTACTTTGAATTCCAGACAATCTGGAGCCTGGGCCAGCTCAAGATGATGTTGGTGAGGATTGGATCTGGATGTGAATCCTCAAAACGGTCAGATATCAAGTAATGACAAGGAATGTCCAACAATTAGAGACAAAATGGCAGTCAAAGCAAATCATGCACATTTTACTGGGTGACTTTTCTCCTCGGAAGCTAGGAGATGAACTGGAGGTTTACTATTCACTTGCATGTGGACAAGTGCTGGCCCCTTTCATTAGTCTAATACTTGATTGCTGGAGCCTCGTTGCCATCATTATGGATGAACAGGTGTAAAACTGGAGTCATGTAGTGGCTAAGCAAATCTGTAAATTTTCTCCTCCCACTGCAGGGATGTCTTTGCAGTTGTTTTTTCTCATTTTCTGCAACAACCAAAAGTAGGACAGCATTTTGAGAAGGAAGACTCTTCTAACCACTGTACTGTGAAATCTGTGAGTGTGTTTGTACATGCCAAATCTCAGATAAGCATGGCCAAGGATGTAATTATATCTTAAACTACCAGTCTGATTTTCCATGTGAAAGTTTCCAGTGTGAAGTTTTGTGAAATTCAGCCACCCAATAAGGTCTGAGATCATTAGAAAGGCTGCGTTTAATCACAGTCGACAAAACTTGAAACACACTGTATTAGGCTAAGAGATGTCTCTGAACTTGGTTTTCTCATCTGTACTCATTACCTTTCATAGCATCGCTGTTCGAAGTACATTATGCTTCCTAGGCAAGGAGCTGAATTCACACTTTCTTCACATATAATTTACTATAAAAGTGCTGAAAAGAAAAGAAGATGACAAATGGAAATTTTGCCCCAATGTTGTGAAGCTAGATTTTGTACCTATTCGACAACTCAAGGACTTTTCACTCCACCAAGTACTGTACAGGAAATTTGGGCAACTCTCTTCTCATAATTTCTGAGAGAAAGGCAGATTTGAGTCTTGCATTTTAATGGGTCGTTACTGATTTCTTTTTGAGCCACTCGATCTATGGGCTCTGTGCAGCCACTGTTTCAGCCACAAAAATCTCTTCCCTAGACAAGCAGCACTGACTTAATTGAGGACGGCAACTGTAAAATAGTGTGTCATTGTCTGTGAACCATGAAGAAAGAACACATGAGTGCAGACCATAGACCAGACATTGGACTACACCAAGGCCCTCTGCAGAAAGACCTTTGCAGTAGTAGGTCAGCACTGCAACAAATACAGTAGGTCTTCCCCTGACAGCAGTCTGCATCTGATCCTCTCCACCTGCTCCAAACAGATTGACCCAGAAGTCCCCTGGGCGGTCACTGTATAATAACCCTCCACCATTTTTATCTTCAGAGGTACCAGATGGTGTGGTGATCCCCAGATCCACAGAACAGTGAATGACTCCTTAGTTTCACCTGGTTAAGGATAGGATTTGTTATTTAGTGTTCTTGGTCATTGTTGTAAAATATTTCATAGACAATAGAAGGTCTGATAATACAGCAGAAGCTGCTGGTCCCAGAAAAATGGGTGTATTCAGTTACCTTTGTTTTCACCTTTTCTGTTGGTTGATGAATGAGGTTTCTCAGCATCTCTGTAGTTCATTTTTATTGCTGCAGTTACTGCAAGGTGCTGTCTTCCCTTCTTTTCTGCTGAAGTGACTGAGACGTGCATCACAGCTTATTGACAGGTGACCTAAAGCTCTGACTGTATTTTGGGGTAGGTGGGTTTTGCTGTACTTTCCTCCATAGTCCAGATGTCTCCGCTCATCCAGCCCAGATAGCTCCATTCTCTGCCTCTTTTTCAGAAGAAAGGTCTGTGCCAGGGGATAGTGCACACACAGGTTTTACCTTTATAGGAAATCAGGATTTGGCTGAGGTGTGTACTGGGTAAGGGCTGTGGGGACTGCTGTCCAGCACACCTGCACAACAGTGTTACTGCCAGAGACATCTATTTTGGTTGCCGTAATTATAAACACATTAGTCGCCTTCGTCAAGAGGCCAAGTAATGGCTGCATCATCTGATATTCTAAGAGCAACATCTCATTTTTCATGTTCTGCTAGTTTAAGTTTCCTACAGAAGCATTAGAGATAACTGTCATTAATGAACCCACCTCTTCAATTTGTGTCCTAATGCTCCCTAAATAAGGCGTAGGGCAGTGATGCAAATATGTGGAGAAGAGCTCACTTAGGCTGAATGAAATCACTAGAGATATCAGCCCTTACAGGCAAACACAGTGCTTGTCAGTTTGCATCAGTTTCTGATCCGAGGACAACAGAAATAACACCGCTATGCTCTTCCGACAGTCTCAGCTAGCTGAGTTTTCAGCAGTCCGTATATGCCTTGCCATGAGTTTGGACACAGATGAGCAAACGTATTTGTCCTTCCCCTTGCTGATGCCACCCACAATCAGACCCTTTGACAATTCACTTGTCATAGCCAATTCAACTTAGGCTGCACATACCAAGGTCTGCCACTCAGGGTTATGTGTTGCCTTTAGCTTCTTCATTTGTCTAGAGCAAACTGCAGGCATATTCAGCAATTTTTATGTTGGGGTTTTCATCCATACACAAGCAAGACAGGATTGATTCAGGTAATGCTAGCAGAACACTGACAGGGGTCCCTGGTCACTGGTGATCTACCAGAGAGAAATGCTTGCAGCTGCTCAGAGCAGCCTTAAACCTGCATGTGCTGACAGCTGCATGCCCTGGTGACCAGTGCAAGCTCCAGAAAAAAAAAACCCAAGACTGCAGAAGCTATGGAAGCAAAAACAGACAGGGATAACACATAGTAAGAATCTCCTCTAGATCTGCTTTCTGGCAGACCTACAGTAGTGCTCTGTTAGGGGCTAAACCTGCCTTTGGGTTGAAAGCAGCTGAGACATCAAAGTAGTCTCTAGTCATGTAGTTTAGCTGGGAAAGGGAGATGTAATTTAGAGCAATTTAAGCCAGTGTTCTTGTGCTTTGCGTACCATTTAGTAGGCCTATCTCCCAGTCTTTTAATGAAATGTACATTAAAATCTCTGCCTCTGGAATAGCACATTCTTGTCTCTGCTCTTCATCTAAACAAAAATTGTTGATACTGACTTCAGTTTTCAACAGTAACAGAGATACATTTCAGTAATCAGGGTTAAGGTATTTCCCTGAGAAGCAAGCATTAATGTAACTCCTTGTACTGGGCCAACACCAGATGTGCCAGGGCACTGCCTTACCTGGCACCAGTGTCCGCACCGCGCATCCCTTCAAATTCCTTGGTTTTCTCCACAGCATCTCTTCACTGACACTCGGTACTTGCTGCCAGCTTCCCCAGCTGAATTCTCACATGAAAACAGTCACAAATATAAATCTCACTGTGAAACTGCTATTCTATAAATAGCCTAAGGATTATTTCTTTTGTGAAATTTTACTCTATAAACTGTAAGATAACGCTTTCTTGACACACATAGCTCAATGGTTACTAGCTAGCTAAGGATTCAGTGTTTAGCAAATTGGAACTACTCTTGTTGATAATCACTAATGATGTTATTTGTTATTCAGTCAGAATACAAACTAGAGATACACACTTTTCTTCTTTGTCATATACTCAAGGAACTGCAAGAGGATTAAATGAGGCTTATGAAAGGAACTTAGAAAATTTTGAGGGTTTTACACCTTTTCAATCTGAACAGAGGTGCAATACAAAAGGAAACACCTGTCAGGCTGAATTATCAACAGATGCAAGTCTGAATGAGCAGTATTAGAAGAAAACAAATAAAATTTCTGCATAGAAGCAAACCTTCCTCCGCCGACGTTCTACAATGGGTTCTTAATTATCTGATATTCTCTCTCCTTACTCCTTTGATCAGGCTGCTCCTCTTACTGCCTCAGTAATTTTGTGAATAATGAAAGATCCCATATTTAACCCAGCTTCTCAAAATGTTTCTTTAAGGGAGTGTGACAGAGTATTTCCACCACGGAAATAGAATAAAAGTAAATTTCTCATTATTGGTCTTTGCAATCTTATGTATGGAACTACTGTGAAAGTACTCTGTGGCATTAATATATGTTCCAGGAAATTCTTTCAAAAAGAAAATTAAATGTATCTGGCAGGTAATGCATTCAAGGGAGCACTGCAGGCTATGCTGTTATGGAGATTTTTCCAATCCATATCTTGACTGTCTGATTTTGCTCATCAGCCCTGCTCCATCCCTTCTAGCAACCCCCTGACACTGTTGATTCTACTCCCAAAAGCGAAGAAGGAATGGGTTACTAGCATCTGGAAAAAACCAGGATGGGTTGCCACAGAGTCTTTAAGCATGAGAGAATAAGAAACAGCTTTCCAGCTACATCAATGACCCAAGTATCCCAGTACTCTGTCATCAACCCAGACATCCGCTACCTGTTTGACAATTACAAGCAGATAGAAACAGAGCTTGTGTGTGTCTCCTCTCAGAAGATGGAATGAAGAGCAGAAAGGGAAAGAACATTTTTTTTCTTTCTTGTACAAATGTCTTTAACAGCATCAATACCTGGTAACCTTGGGGAGCTCACATGCATGGAAGGAGCTGACAACTTCCGTTCCAGGATCTGATGTATGGTATTTGAGAAAAGGAGATTGAAAAATCATGCTTTAATGCAAGACAAAAAATGAAAATGCATTCCTTCCTAAAGGATCCTTGCAGTTTGGTTATCTACATGCAGATATTCATTTTTAATGAATTAGATGAGTTTCAAAGTTGAATTACTAGCAGTGATCTGTCTTTTCCTCATCATATCAATACGATGAAGGAGGAGAAATTTTCCTCTTTCCATTTCAGACAGTTGCAACATTTCCATAGGCTTAAATGGACAGACAACTGAATTTCTGATCTAGTTGGTCTTTCCCAGATCTCAGTTCTGTAGTCACAACTGACAGCAAACAAAGGATGTCTCCTTTGAACTACTGTAGTATACTTGCAAGAAAAAAAATAAATTATTATTATATTTTTTTTTACACTGTAAGAATATTGTGAGTAGACCCTACTCACTTCTTTCTGTGTAATCACTTACAAAAATCAGTATGTGTGGTGCCCCAGGAGCCAGACACTGGCGCAGTCCCAAGCAGAAGCCAAACGCTTCAGCAGAGTGCGCAGAACTCAACAGCATCCTGAGACCAGACAGGTGTTTCCAGTGTAGAAGGTCCCCATGGATGGCACGAGCCCCAGACATCCCCCGAACTTCATGGTACAGATGTGACATTGCTGTCAGTGAGTTACTGGGGTGGGGGTAGGTACTTCCTTACATAATTTTTAAAGTCTATAAACTAAAGAGCACTGAAGATTTGTCTCCCTGATTCAGATTAATCGGCAAAATCCTGTTGTATAGACATGCATTTCAATTTCAAATATATAGAAAATATATTTTTGTTTTCATCACAAATACTGTATGTATATCACTATTCAAGATATGGCATGAAGAAAGTATATTTTAGAAAAGCCATGTTGTTATGAGTTGGAGGTATGGTAGTAAATATTCTGATGAAGTAGAACACTTCTGATTACTGAACATATTTCAACTCTATTTGATATTAATTGGATGTAGTTTTCACTGTCTGAACTCAGTTCTTCATTTACTTGGAAGAAGAATTAAATTCTGGATGTAGATTTAATTCTAATTAAGTGTGTCCTTTTTACAGGAAAAATGCCTAAATTCTTTTGTACGTGGGGGGAGGGAAGGTGAGAAAAAAAGAAAAAAATCACAGCCTGTCTTCCCTCTTCACTTAGTTCCTAAATGCATAGTCCATAAAGACATTAGCAAAAGCAGCAGCACCTGAAGCAATGGATTGCAAGCCATCCATGTCTTCTGAGGCCAGAAGCTGCCTTGATGAATGTGGTAGTAATTGTATGGATTCCAGATGCCTTTTTTGGTTCACGCACAGGAGAAATTGGGGTAGTCACAATGTTCTCAGGTTGTGCTGGGATTCATTTAGAAACTATCCCATAGCTAACCACTCAACCACTAGCATGGCTCAGTGTCTGGGAGGTGTCATTCTACCCTTGAACAGCTTTTGTTCTCTAGACTGAACCTGAGCAATGTGATGTGGCAGCTGATTCATTTCATTTAAAAATACAGTCATGCTAAGAAAATGTGTTTGAACATGCAGTATATGAAGGCTGATTGATTCAAAATGTTTGAATTTAGGCACTCAGTTAAATATAGTAGCCCTGTAATTAGGATCATACTGGGTCTAATTTGATTAAGTATGTACTCATTTTAAAAAATGCCATAAATACGCACAGGCTAATATCCACACACTTTTTTTGCTTTATCCAGACATTTTCAACCACATAAAGGATCTAACTTCCTTATTGTGTAACTCTAATACAATGTTTCTTGCATATATTTTGTAAAACATGAAAAAAATACGGCACAGAAATATGGTGTCAAAAATTTTTTGTGTAAAAATATTAAATTATAGTATTTCCTAACCATCAGTCATGTGTTTAACTCATAGCAGATCCTGATCAAATTAGTTCTGTCGGTAATTGGAGGATATTCCAGCTGATCTAACAGTCATTTTTTTGTTGTGTTTTTTTTTTTTTTCAAATTAAGGCCAGTATGACTGACAGGGTGTGTCATACCACTGATGAATTTAGAATTATAATTTTCCTCACCCCATGTTCCTTGATGGCTCATGCCAGGCCACCTGTGCAGACTGACTACCTGGAAATTTGAAGCACATAAGTTTGGGAGTCAGGTAAAACAAATACAGGCAGAGGATGACCAACTCATACATTCAATGCTGTCAGTTCCTACAAATCATTTCAGGAATTTGCACATCATTGTAAGGGAGGTGTGGATCTATGCAATGTGTAGGACACAATTTCCAAAAGCCTGTTAGAGAAAAATGTGTCTCTGAATAAGGCAAAATTTATTGAAGTACCACAATAGTCTGTGAAGATGACCTGAAGAGCCTAGCTGGCTGATTTTACTGAAGCATGGTTTTACCACAGAATTCACAATGTAGAATCTTAAAGCTCAGATTTTGGGATCCCTGTGGCAAAACCAGTCTTTTGGACACTGTAACTGAGACAAATCAGCAGTGAAAGCAAAATATTTCACAGAGTACAACAGCGTGACAGCCTTAGAAGTTCCATCTCCTGCACTTGCATCTAATTAGGGTAGTACAAAGATTTCTCATTTTCTGGTACAGAGCAGCAATAAGCGAGTTCAGTGACTTGTTACTCTACCACATCTTAGCCACTTGTTAAATCTATCCTATTCTGTATCACATCTGCATTTCTTGCCTTTGTGGAAGATACCCGTCTTCTGTAATTTAGTGCTGGAATCATGACAAATTAAGGACCTAGACAAGATAAAATACAGAAATACAGTCATAGCTTCTGATATTCTAGCTTGGACAACTAGGCTTTTAGGAACAGAAGCCCTTTCTCAGGTTCTCTGTGCAATGTTTGTCGAATTTTCCAGCTTCTATCTCTACTTCCAGATATATGTTTATACGTGGTGATTTCTGATTAAAACATCAGGGTGTTATTCCTTCTCTTTGTGCTTAAAGAGTTCAATATATTTAGTGCTCTCTGTCATCTTGCAGATTAAAAAAGCACCCACATAACTGCAGTCTGCAGTTTGGGTTTATCTTCTGTTTCAACATCACTGTTGGAGAAAGAGGAGAGCAAAGTTTCAAATCATTGTATGAACCAAGAAGAAAGGAAAAAATATTGTAAAATGCGTTTCTACCATTGCACTTTACTGGTGGAAAATGACCACATTCACTACAAGGAATAAGAATGAAGCCTTTGTTCAGACAGCCATTACAGGTAAACCTGTCACTTCAGATCTTCTAAAACTGGCAGCATACAAGAATGAGTTTTGTGTGGTCTTCTAAAATTGAATACTTAAAAAAAAATCTAACCCAACACCCTCCTCCAAACTTTGAAAAAGTATGGACTTTCACTTGAAAAAAACATCTGTAATGCTAAATGTAGAGCTGAAATTCAACTGAGTTGACGAGAGAAATGTTAAAGTGTGTAACAGAGTCAGTACTTCAAAGATCCTCAAAAATATTTCTTTGCAGGTGATTCTTACAAATGCTTAATCCAAACCAGGGAGTGGTGAAGCACAAGCAGGGGCTCTAAATCGGTACAGAAATTAAAAAAAAAAAAAAAACAAACAAAAAACCAAACCAAAACCACCCACAACAGAAAGTTTTTAAAACACTGAGAACTGACTGTGCAGTTCAGCAGCTACAAGAAAACCCTCAGGTTTCAATAAGGAACCGTAACCCCAGGGCAGCAGTCCACTTAAAAAGACACACATTAAGGAATAACTTGCATGAACTATTCCTAAAGAGCCTACAAAAATAACTAAAAACACAGGCCTATTAAATTTCCTTCAAAAAAAGCTACTTATCTGCTGAAAAATTCATAGAGATCCATACATCATAAAATCTTAACACCAACTACTGCAAAGGCAGAATATGTTTGGGTTGGTTCCTTGAGTACTTAGCTGAGAAAGACCTCAGCAAAATCCTGAGCACCAGCTGGGGGAATAGACTGATTTCATGTAGATTTTGAGATTTTGTTTCCTCTTTTATTGTTTTCCTTTGTATTTTTTGTAAATGCTGCTCTTTCATATATAAGCTTTCCAGTTGGCAAGCCATTTTTGCTTGATAAAGACAAAACTTGCTGTTCATGTTTTAAGCTTGGCTAATATTTAAAGTGAGCTCAGTCAATTTGGTAAACTGGAATCATCTTTTCCTTCTCTCTAGAGGAATCAAATCCAAATAAGCGCCTGCTACCCAAAAACTATTTCAAGAGTCCAAAGAGCTGTGATGATTTTGGTCTGTTCGAGGACTAGTTTCATAAACACCAAACAAAAGTAAAAATCTTCCTATTGGAGTATGTTCTGATGCTACTCGGAGGAGAGGGGTGCAGTGGAAAAGGGAGGGCTCTGAACTAAGCCCACTGAAAATTTGTTGGTATCTGTAAGCAAATCTGGATGATTGCTTTATGACAACACTCAGGCCTTGACATGTCTCCTAGTCAGGTTCCTTGCACTCTTACACTGCATTTCTTTCTTTTTTTTCCCCCATCAAAAAAGTTTTACATCTAGTTTGCTGATGACGATGACCTCTAGTTCTTGGCAACATAATGTTTGCAAGATAAACAGTCATTAACACCAATAATCAGAAATGTTTGTGTTTCTTATTTCACAGTTAAGTTTTCTCTGGCTTAAAGTGTTCTTAAACCTGCATCCTGTCCCCTTGCTCATGTGTGGTACTGTTTGTCCTTTTGATAAGGCTGGGATAATGTTGAACGTTCTCTAAAATGAGTTATCTTCGTCTGAATTCCCTGAAATGAAAACAATAAATGCTTTTCATGATGAAGCCATTAATTACTAATTCAAAAGAGTCTAAAGCAAAAGTGTACACCACCCTCTAGTAATCAAAATAATAGGTTTTCCATTAAGACAGATTTTGCCAATTTATGTATTTACTCAGAATATTTCCTACAGTTTGCAAATAAAGAATGCATTGCACTCCTGCAGTGTGTTCAAGAACAAATATCGATAAAGCTTTGACACTTAGTTTAAAGCAAAAGGGTTTGGCAGGCTGGGAAACTTACTGCTGGAAATTATAAATGACTCTGACTGGCATTCTAAATTTGCTATATTTACCAGTTTAATTTGTACATCTTACAGTTTGACTATAGCTGTACATTGTATCATTTAAAATACTGGAAACATACATAAACGAAAAGCAAGCAATACACTGTAGCATAAAACAAGTCTTTCATTTTGAAATCTAGGAAGCTCGTTTCATTGAAATATAAAGTCTGCCTCTCTTTGCATCTTTCAAAAAGTATTTCCATGTGCTGCAATTTAAAATCATGTAATTTGTTTGGAAAATTAAAGTAATAAAACCTTAGTTTGTTGCTTGTCTAGATGGTAGCTATGATCGTCTCAGTAAGGTGCTGCAAAAGCTGAGGGAAAAAAAGGCCTTGTAAAGATATGCAGAGACAGCAAAGTGTTAATTATTGGACACTAATGGATGAGTATTATGCATAATGTATTTTTAGACTGTTTTTTATATGGAAAGAATGGTCTCTATGGCTACAATGGTCAAAACTAAAAAGCTAGTAGATGTCATTTTCAATTACATAATATAGAGAATAATTGTGGCGTCTTGCATACAGTGATGTGTTAACTGCTGATTTTTAGTGGCTGGCAGTGTACGATCACAGCTGCCTCCATTGTCTGTAAGATGTACCATTTTGAAAATGAGCCTCCAAAATCTCTCTGAGGAAGGCAAAGCTGCAGGATGCAGACTTAATATATCGCAAACCCAAATATTTTTAAAATGTCACTGTGATTTTTAGGAGTTCAAAGCATTAAAAAAGTATAGATCTGCAGAAGGAGATGATCTTCTGGGCTACAGATGCCTTCCACAAACAGGTGTGAAGGTTATTTTCAGTTGCTAATCAATAGTCATGGTAACTGTCCAGTAGAACACATCTCTCTGCTTGCTTCATCAGCATGTCATAGAACGGCTGCCTGACCCTGACACAGAACACTCAGTGAAGTACCGCTATCACAGCATCTCACGGTATGTAGTTGTGCTGTTTTGTAATCAGTAGGACTAAGTTCTTTTATCAGTATCATTTCACAATATAATAGAGAAAACTGTGAGCTGGTTTACTTTTTTTTGATGGCAGAATGCTTTGTACAGATACGCTGCCTGCAGCCACTCAATTAAAAAAAAAAACTGAACGTCCAAGTAACCAGGCTTGAGTTACCTAGGCACAAAACTTCAAAAAGTGTAAGATTATACCAAATCTAAAAATATTTATGTAAAAAGCATGCACTTGAAGCAGAGGAATCTAGCATGTAAGCCTTAACGTGTTTTGGTTTTAATTCGATTTATCTCCATCTGTTTATTCCAATGTTATTGTAGTAAAATCAAAAGCCTTGTCATCGTTTGTTTTTCTTCCCTGTACACTGAAAATGATAACATTTAATAGGCAATGTCATACTGGTTTTATTGAAAACGTCCATAGACTCAGCTACTATGATATCTAGCTTGTAATTCTGCAGTTCAGCAAGACCTAACAGGTCACACATTTGCAGCAGGATAGTGTACTTTTTGAGAACCAAAACAGAGAAGTGTTGATGAAAGGATATTCAGATGATTTTTTTTGTAGTTACACCATTAATTCCCTAAAGAGAGGCAACAGGTATCTGAAGGCATAAATAGACTAGGGTGAAGTCCAGTTTCCCTCTAACAGTCTTGCTCAGTGTCATGCTCAGACTACCTAGAGATCATTTAATTTCCTAAAGGAACAAAGACTACATTTCAGAAGAAATATTTTTCACTGTTAGGTGCTTATAAACCAAGAAGCCCTGGAAGTAAGATTTTTTTTTATCCTAGGTATGGGAAGGGGAGCTATAGATTGAAGTTTGGGAAAAGCTGTCCCGCAGACAGATATTGTTGATAGAAGAACAAGGTTATTTTACTAAGTTTTCTTCTTGACTCATACTGACATATTTAGAGCTGTTAATTAGCTATTGTGAGCATATAATGGTCAATATTGAAGTTATTTTTTGTGTACAGATTTTATCTTTATATATAGGGAGGCCACAGAACCTGTGATGACCAAAGTCTTGCAGATGTCTCAAAGTGCACTACCTATTATCAGCATATGATGAAAAAAGAATTAGCAACACATTCTGAAATCTTTTCACAAGTTCTTCCGGTGAGACCTGGACAGGCTGGTGAGCTGGGCAGAGAGGAATCTGATGAAGTTCAACAAGGGCAAGTGCAGGGTCCTGCACCTGGGGAGGAAAAACCCTTTGCAACAGTACAGGCTTGGGGCGGATCTGCTGGAAAGCAGCTCTGCGGAGAGGGACCTGGGAGTGCTGGTAGATGACAAGTTGACCAGGAGCCAGCACTGTGGCGCAGTTGCCAAGAAGACCGATGGTATCCTGGGGTGCATTAAGAGTAGTGTGTCCAGCAGGTCGAGGGAGGTTCTCCTCCCCCTCTGCTCTGTCCTGGTGAGGCCCCATCTGGAGTACAGCGTCCAGTCCTGGGCTCCCCAGTTCAAGATGTGGAACAGTGCAGAGGTGGGCTATGAAGATGATTAGAGGATGGGAGCATCTCTCTTATGAAAAAAGGCTGAGGGAGCTGGACTGTTTTAGCCTGTAGAAGAGAAGGCTGAGAGGGGATGTTATAAATGCTTATAAATATCTTGAGGGTGGGTGTCAAGAGGGTGGGGTCAGACTCTTTTCAGTGGTGCCCAGCGACAGGACAAGGGGCAATGGGCACAAACTAAAGCATAGGAAGTTCCGTCTGAACCCGAGGAAGAACTCTGAGGGTGACGGAGCACTGGAAGAGGCTGCACAGGGAGGTTGTGGAGTCTCCTTCTCTGGAGATATTCAAAACCCACTTGGACAAGATCCTGCGCAGCCTGCTCTAGGTGAACCTGCTTTAGCAGGGTTAGTGGACTAGATGACCCACAGAGGTCCCTTCCAATCCCTACAATTCTGTGATTCTATGATATCTATAATTTCCAGGGGCATAAATATCCTGCGTCTTGTCCTCTCACATCTGCTCTTAATAGTTGTTTCATGATGGAATCTTTGAATACTTTGAAAATTCACAATGATTGTTTAATTTCTGTGTATTCTTTTATAGTCCTTATTTGCTCCCACTAGGTGGATGAGGAGGCTGAACAAACTCAGACATAAAGACATAGAAGAAAACAGAGACTTAACTAACAGCATGAAGAATTGATGCAGATCAGAACTCATCAACATTAATCTTTTTTAAATGGAACTTTTTCTATTTTACCCATCTGAACTCCCAAAATCATTTTCTTAGCTAAATAGCATTGACCATTTAGTGTAAGAATTGTAGTTTTTAAATACTTTTTTAAGAATTAGGAGGAATGTTAATCTTGTGAAGTAGTGTGAAATAAAAGACTAATGTGCTAGCATTGCAATATCTGAATAAAGATATTTTATGGTCATTACATCCTCAGTGTGCATATTGCCATTTCCTAGACCAGAGCAGCTACACTGCTTTTCTCATCCTGCTGTCAGTCCCTGCAGGAGCCCAGAGGAAGCATTTTCTTATCACTGCTGCCAAGAGCATGGCACCGACCCTCCACTACCAAAGCAGGAATCTGATCTGTGACTCATCCTTCTTACCTGCCTAGCCCAGGACATAATCTCATCACAGCAAAAAGAAGAGACTACTGAGAACACAAATGCAGGCTGAGAGCAATTTATATGTCATTTGGGACAAATCACCCCGCAAATCATAGCTGTCCAGCCTCCATTTCCTTCCTTTACAGATCTATTGCTCTAATGAGTCCTATTAATATAAGGTCTTGCAGTCTAATTAATCTTCCTCCAGGACATGAGCAGAATAACAGCCAGAGCAGAATCCTCACTGTTCTCTTCACACTTTGCAACTCTTAGATACTCTATTAGTAGGATTTTAATGAGGAGAATAATCCATCTCTTCCAGGGTGCAAAATTTACAAACTAGGTTGGGATTTTTTGGAAAGCATTTTGTGTTTTGTTTTTTTTTTTTAAGACAGATGAGGGTTATTTCCCCTCATTAAGATGTTAATGAAATACTGACAAGTGTTTGGTATTTTTAACATAATTAACTGTAACGTTATTTTTGTTCTTTTCAAGCTAACTTTCAACGTGCCTTTTGTTTTCTGAGTATCTCATCACATAATTAGGGATAATGAAACAGCTCAGTCCCAAAAACACAAAACCAACAAAAAACCAGCCCCCAGACCTTCTTGATTCTTTGAAAAGAAAAAAAAAAAAAGATGATTTGTGAGCAAGTTTAGAATAAATATTTTACAGATTACATCCATGCATTTCAAGTTAAACTGATTATGCTGCATGATATTAAGGATTCTGTTTTGAAAAATGAGCTTTTCTGTATTTACTCATTGAAGTTAACAGCCACGTACTGAAAACAGTAGCTGCTACTGAAGACTGCTAAAGGGAAAAGATGCAGAAACTGTTCTGGAAAGAGAGATGGAAAGAGGTCTTTCCCCTTCACCTTTCTCAAGGTTAGCAACTGGTAAATAAATATGTTGTTCGGGGATAGGAAAATGCTATTTGAGTCAGCTTGTGTTTGATATCAGATTTGGGCAAGTAGTGGGAAGTGTGGTGGGGGAACGACTGTGCATTTGATTTTTGAATATAGCATTTGTTTAGAGGACACCACAGGAGACTGGGAAGCAGTGGAAGCAGTTGTGCTGCTGATTGTGTCTGAAATGTGTCGTGTCATTTGCAATGTCCCTTTCTCTGCACCGCAGCCCTTTTACCTAATAGTCTTTTTTAGGCCTTGGATATTCCTGTCAGTCCCATCCAGGTGTCCACCTCCCTGCAGCTGATGCAGTGCGAGAGGCGAGTGGTGCCTGGCTTTTCCCAAGCAAGGAAGCTAGGGATTAGTTACATCTAAAAGAGACTAAAAAGTCCATCTAGCCCCACATTACTGGAGGTCAAAAAGCACAGAAAGAGGTTGAACTTAAGCTTTGGTTAAAATTTTACAGTTTTCATTTAGCAATGAAGACAGTAAGTTCAACTACAATTTTCAGAAATACTAAATCTTATCAAAGACATTTTAAATCATTCTAGTAATAGAATGCTTCCAGTCCACTGGTTAGTATAGAAAGGATTCAAAGGGTAATACATACAAACCTACATCTGCACTTAATCAAAACCAACTTCTTCCCAGCAGTCCCGCTTATCAGGGAATGAGGAAATTGCCTCTGTGAGTTTAACAAATGCATTGCAAACAAAACCCCATTAAACCAGCTCAATTGGCACTTGTAACACTCACATTTATCCCTTTAGAGCCATCTTGTAACTGCTAGTTAGAGCCATAGTATAAACTGAAAGAAATCAGCAAGAATAATGTCATACTACAGGAAAATAAAGGAAATACAGATTTATTTTCCACTTCATATGAAAAAGTGTTCACTTTATTTTGTGTTTTAATAATAATTCATTTGATATTCATCACTGTAAGGACACTATTTAGAATAAACTGTCGGATATCTATTGTGTTCTCCCATAAAAACTTTAGCTAACCTATGGTGGAAAACTCTCCTGGCTAATGTATCAAGCTGTGACTCTGAGTGCATTAACACTTGAACTATATGGATGTTACCTTTCTAATTTCTGTATAAAATTCATATGTTGATTGTTGCTTTTCATTTGGGAAAGGTTCAGCAAAAGTGTATCAGAATATTTATCCTTTCTTATAAAAAATTTTTGGTATAGACATTTCTATATACATGTTTTAAAACTGTTTATCTTTGTTAACTTTTACTAGTACCTGGAAGACAAAGTCATTAAAATTAGAGAGATACAGTGTGCTGGTGCAGAGCTACACTTACACGGAAAAGCAGTTGTAGAAGTATTGAGTGTGCTCAGTAAGTTTCTCGATTTTTTTTAATGCTCTCTTGTTTATTCATCAAAATTAAAAAAAATTGAACTAAAGGATTTGCCAGGTGCCATGGAATAAATTGGTAGTACTGATAATCTTGTTCTCTCTTCACTGATGCTTTATGTGAACAGATCCTCAGACTCTATGACTAATCATATTTTATCTCTGCACAATACAGTGCAACTTGAAATTCCTTAGTGGGCCAGATGGATAGATGTGCTGTTATTAGTTCTTTGGGGCTAGCTGAAATATAGAAAAAAATATTTTTATGTTGATTTTGAGCATTTGTGGTATCACAAATATTGGCAAGTAATAATGCAAAAAATAAAATTTAAGATATTTGAAGTTCTGAAAAAGTGAGAAAACATGGAAAAATTTCTCAAAGAATAATAGATGAAATTATGCCTTACCTGAGAAAGAGTTCTGTCCTGAATTTTCATTTATTGATTGGATTCATTAATTAGTTTAGTAAGTGTGAGAAAGGCATTCACAAATATAATTTGTAGACAGACTGAATAACATCTACCAATAACCTACTTTTCCTCTCTTTCCGGGTAGTTCAGTGTCTCTTAAACTGGTTATATAAATAGCTAAGTGGTATTTTTCAAGTGATATAAAAATCAATCAGATGTCAAATAAAATGTTCTGTGTTGATATATTTTACTGTTCAGACTGCTCCAGTCAAAGCTAGAGTTCATCATGCAGTATTTGCCATTAATTACTTCCTACAGGCTTACCACAGCATAATATCTCTTTTCTCTCATGCGGTTTTCCACATACATTCTCACACACACACATAAACACACCAAGATTTCTTTTCTTTTATATAAATACATTGAAGTACTAAGAAATGGAAAAGACACTCAACATTTCTCAGCAGATGGTACTTCAGGGCGGGAGTTGCTTAATAGCAAAAAAAAAAAAAAAAAGCCATTTTAGCATTGCAGTAAAAATTGTTCAAACACTAAATTAGGGTCTTAAAAAAACAGTTGCCTTGGTAAAGCCAAGACATCTGGTCTCCTTGGCCTAATAATTTATAAGCGAAGTTTCATAAAGAGGGAACAAACTGTGAAACAGCATCATGCTTCCTTTCAATCTATCGGCTCTCAAAATAAATTGACTTGACAAGTAACTCATCCCTGCGACCACGTGTCCATCATAAATGCTTCTTCCTTGCCACAGAGGGTATGCTTATATGTGGAATCAGTCATCAGAGTTACAAAGAAATCACTCCCAGTCTTGAATCAAAACTTAGCTGATTTGCTGAAAAACATCCTTAAAATTGTTTTCTTCCTAATAAATATTAAATATTTAAAACCAGGTTAGAAGAAAGAGAAAACCTGCCCACAACTACTACATCACCTATGCCAGGTACCATTTGCCGAGCGGTGTAGGCATCCATTTCCCCCCACACAGCCAAGGGGTGCCACGTCCAGGAGGCAAGAGCCTTTCCCAGGGCAGGACCTCACCACAGCAACAGCAAGGACTTCCTTAGCCTCAGCAGTGCAGAGGAACTCAGCCCTTACTTCACACCTCTGTGGCAGGATTCATGCATGTGGCATTCCCCACTCATATCCAGAGACATAAAACAAGATATCTAAAGCAATCTTTACTAAATGAGAGAAGCAAACGTAACAGGACTTTCTCCTTCCTTTTCTCATGTACCTACGAACATATGGAAGACTACATGTCTATCCTAAAGGAAAATCATCGCATGTTCTCACCTGTCAGGTGTCCATTTATCCCAGAATTTCACTTTTGGTGTTGGAGTCCTTTTGGTGCTGCTCCTCTTTGCAGGAACCCTTAAATATTCCTTTCACTGGGGAGAAGTCTGAATGGTTGAATGCTAAAATCTCTTTCCCTAAAGAGACTTGGCTTTAATTCTTGCTGCTGTCAGTAGCATTCAATTTTCTTGTGCCGAGTGACACATTCTCAACAGTGTAGCCTGAAACTTTTCTGTACAGGTCTCAGAGTCCTGTGGTGCTTTCATGGAACCTGAGGAATAGGGTATATTGAGTGTCCCGTGCGGACAGTAAGCGTCCGAATCCACAGTCATGGAGAGAGAGACCCTTCTCACTGTCTTTGGTCTACTCACACCTGAACTGTTCCTTTCTTTGGGTCTTTTTAATTAATTTTCCCACTAGAAGCAGCCTGTTTAGGGACTAATCACACCTATGATTTGCATTACAAACCTCAATCGGTAATTCCACATAGCAAAATCTGTGCAGCAAAAAAGGGCATGAAAGTTAAATATTTGTATTGCTGAATCAATGTCTTAAATCTGAATCTAACTTTTCTCTCATTTCTGTTTGATGTAGCTAAAGACTTGGTAGAAGAAGTTTGACAATCATATTACTTTTTTACTAATTTCACTTTCTTGATAAGAGTGTTTGTGTAAGGCACTTCACAAAGAGATTAAGCTTGGCCCTTCAAGCACAGAATGGTTGGAAGTCCCAGTTTGACATGGCATGCATCTGCGAAGAAAAAATAGCTCCCTTGGATTAAATTAGATTTAAAACATCTTCAATAAATTTGCTGAATAAAGATGTGCCATTTTTACAGATAGTTTTTATTTATGATTCTCAACGTATATGGAGGTTTACAGACTTCATTAAAAATTGTTTAAAAAATATTTAATTCCACTAGCATTTTTCATATCTTGCTAAATACTAGCCATAAAGGTTTTAATCAGATTTGATGGCATCTTTTCTTTGCTCAAAGATAAGTGTGTACTTTACTGTTTTTTGTTGGAATGTTCTCACCTGAACCATTTGGATGCCTAGCAAAAATCATGGTGTTAATTTCTGCAAATAGACTCAGGAAGATGAAGTGATCTAAAATGCAAATAGAAACACAGTGAAAGGCTAGATCATGCTCCTTAATGCATAGCAAACATTAATTTTGTGCTCTCACTCCTGCACTTTTTATCCATATTTAAAAAAACAAATATTATAAATACCCCTGTTTTCAGGCAAGTTGAGATAAACCCCAAGTCGTTGAGAGGTTTGTACTTGTAATTTGTATGACAGTCAATTTTAAGAACAGCTGTCTCCAAGCAGCTTCTGTAATGTATAATGTAACAGTATAGGAATATTGAATGAATGCATAACTGGTGAAAATAAACAGAATAATTCAAAGCCAGTGAATCATGCTGAATTACTATAGAAATATCTTATAGGAACTGGATTTCATGTTTGTTTTTTTTCTCCTGGATTTACTCTTGCTCCTTTTCAAGTAATTTCTGGACTTTTGCCATTTGCTTCAGAGACACAATACAGTCTGTTGCTAGGCAAGTTCATATTCGAAACCCAACCCAAAGAATTGCAGCAGGTCACTGCATGGGAAAGAAGGAGAGGTTTCATCCTGTCAAAAATGGTGAAGGTATTTTGTAATGATTGCGTTAATAATCATAGTCGAAATACTTGCCCACTTCCTGCCAGTCTCTTCATCCTTTCTTTCTCTACTTTCAAGCAAGAGAGGAAAACTTTGTCATTCACTCCAGTCCTTTGCAACACTTTTCTCCCATCTAGCTAGCTCAATTTTCCTTTCTATGTTAAAACTATACACACAGATTTCATCATAAAACATGATCCTGGCAAAAGAATTTATATGTTTTGTCAGATTAAGGTGTCTGTGTTGCTATTTCTATGGACTGTGAACTATCCTGAACAGAGATTAACTATGCACATGGTTTTACAGCGAAATTGCTTGAAGATGATTTAGTCTCGTCTGCATGAAGTATCTACAAATTACTGAAGCTTTCTCTATAACTTTGATGTCTTCAGAATATACCAGAAATATTTAGCTTTTACGGTTACAGATGCCTTACACCTATGTGTCCTACATGAAAAGGCAGAAGGAAAGTACCTGGGAAGAGAAGTTATGGTAATTCTGCAGTACCTTTTGTAGTACTACCTAAAACTCACAGAATGTTTCTAAGTTTGGGTTAAATTTTATCTTTCAAATAACACAAACAGATTTTTCATCACATAAACTTTCCTTCTCAAACACATCTCATATTTTCAGTTTTTCAACAGTTTAGCACACAAATAAAACAGTGAAGTACCAACAAGCCGTGTTAAAGCAGCATCAGCATAAATAATTCCTGTAGGTAGTTGGGAGTGCACTGCCTTTTTCCTCTGCTTGATTGCACTGCAAAACATCATTAGAGCTCAAGAGATAGCCCAAATCTGTGCCTAATCACAAAGTGAAGTGCAAACTGTAGTGTCTTAGCAACCTTAAGAAGTCACTCCATCTCTCTTCCTAACTCTAGTGCTTTGCAAAATTTTGGCTGCAACGTTCATTCCACCTTCACATACAAGAGACATTTATCTCCTAATTCATGCCCCCTGGCATATTCCTGGCTGTTGGACTGAAATGGAGTCAATGAGCAAGAGCTCACTAGGGGACAATAATTTAATTCCCCAGCTCTCAGGAAATGCCATTTGCACTCTAGAAACGTGGGCCTCCATGAGAGTTGCCTGATGGTCACTGGCAAACAGGAATCACCCACCTGTCAACTGTCACATTCAGCACAAAAACTGCATGGTTGCTGCAAAAAGGTTACAGCTCCAGCTTAGGGGCTTCTGCATGTGACCACTGGCTCCTGGAATCTGTCCCTGAACCTTTTTCCCCAGAACTCACATTTTTCACCAAAATTGTTTCTAAGGAACCTGGAATGTCGCTTGGAAGGAATGCCTCTAACACCCCTTGAAATTGCTTCCCCATGCAAACTTTCTCATCCCATGCAGAACAAAGATTGCCTCCAGCCAGTTGTGCTCCCAGAGCCAGGCTTGGAAAACAGGGCTAGCATTATTCCAAAAATACCTGTTCTTCCATCAACACAGTGTTTCAACAAAAGACTTCCTCTTTCATGATGGGCATGTTAATGGGAGCACATTCTCATTTCAGGCAGCTTCTGAGCAGATGTGAGAGACTGTTTAAAAGGCTTCATGAATCACAGAATCACAGAATCACAGAATAGTAGGGGTTGGAAGGGACCTCTGTGGGTCATCTAGTCCAACCCCCCTGCCGAAGCAGGGTCAGCTACAGCAGGCTGCACAAGACCTTGTCCAGGTGGGTCTTGAATATCTCCAGAGAAGGAGAATCCACAACCTCCCTGGGCAGCCTGTTCCAGGGCTCCGTCACCCTCAGAGGGAAGAAGTTCTTCCTCATGTTCAGACGGAACTTCCTGTGCCTCAGTTTGTGCCCATTGCCCCTTGTCCTGTCACTGGGCACCACTGAAAAGAGCTTGGCCCCATCCTCCTGACACCCACCCTTCAGATATTTATAAGCATTTATAAGGTCCCCTCGCAGCCTTCTCTTCTTCAGGCTGAACAAGCCCAGTTCCCTCAACCTCTCCTCGTAGGGGAGATGCTCCAGTCCCCTCACCATCCTTGTAGCCCTCCGCTGGACTCTCTCCAGTAGCTCTTCATCTTTCTTGAACTGGGGAGCCCAGAACTGGACACAGTACTCCAGATGAGGCCTCACTAGGGCAGTGTAGAGGGGAAGGAGAACCTCCCTCGTCCTGCTGGCCACACTCTTCTTGATGCACCCCAGGATCCCATTGGCTTTCTTGGCAGCCAGGGCACACTGCTGGCTCATGGTTAACCTGTCGTCCACCAGGACATCATTAACTGGGAGCTCCCAAATTTCTAGTTAGCCATCAAGCCCTTGTAAAGTGACCTAACAAACTGGCTTAGCTTTGCAGCTGTGACTCTCATGCGGCAAAGCATTCAGCTTTTATTAATTAAACATTTCAAAGTTGACTTCAAAGAGGTAAGCTGTGGCTGGGTCTCAATTTTAACATACCTTGTGATACACTGCAGCAAAATCAAAACCTGACTGAAGGAGAAAGCAGAATTATACTTCACAGATACTCATAACAGCAGTATATATTATAGCAGTGCCAGAATATGTCTCTCAGTACCCCTCATTGTAGGAACCTGTGAACATTTTATAAGCATTAAACATACACAAACACTTTTGCACAAGAACAGACAGATTATCAGGGGCAGCTGGCACACTTCAGGTTTGGAAAACCCAGGTGTGAGTCCCTCGATCAGAGTTGGGCAGGCTGCGTTGAATGCTGGATTATAGCTATTCTCACCCCATGGAAAGACTCCTCAGCTACCCAGCTGGTCCATGGTACAGTTACGTTTCGTGGCTCCCAATTATGTGTTTGTAGATGAATGATACTGTGACTAATTTGGTGGCGCAATATATGACATATTAAAATGCATACTGTCCCTAGACATTTTTATAGCGTCATTGACTTGGGCCAGGCTGTATAGAACAGATCCCAAATGGTGTTCTGGCAAGAAGACAGTCATTTCCAGATGAATCATTTATACCATTTAAATTTTTCTAGCTAGACTGCATTCCTGCTAAATGAGCGTGCAGTAGATATTTACAACTGTAGGGATCAATAGGCCATTTAATAGAGGTATAGTGGAAAGCTACCTCAGAATATCCATCAGGCTTAAAGTACACACAACTATAGAAAATGCAAAGCCATTTCTCTGCCTTTATCCTTATAAACATACCATTCGAAAGTGAAAAGTAGAAGGTGTCATGAGATTTAGAAATTCATAAAAATAATAGAAATTACATAGGAAACCAACCGAGTCCTGATTTAGAAATCTCTATAGTGTGTCCAGGAGCATGCACATTAATATTAATTTTTTAAAAATGAATAAAATCAATTTCATATGGCAGGTTTTAGTCTTTATAATCTCATCTTTTTCCTGAATTGTAGCAGCTACCACTACTCTTCATGTATATGATGCCTAGAGAAAACTAATGCACAAGGTGATTTTGTTGGCCTTTAACTAAAATGTTTAGGTTAATTAAAGAATATTCTACGCAATCATTCCTTGTAAATGGCAGATGTGAAGGATGACATGAAGAATATGTGCTCCTTAGTTAGAAATATCCACTGACCCTCTTGGTCTGCTTGCAAAGGTGAATAAGGCTTTTACAATTTTTATTTTATAGCAATAAATGCTGTGGTTTCACTGCATATTTCAAGTATTTATTAAGGTCAACTATTGTGACATTTTTCAGGCAGCTACGCCTAGAGTCAATAAAGGACATAGGCACCTATAAGTTAAGTAAATCAATCTGTCATTTTCTTAGGCTTTCTAGTGTGAAGCCTGAATGCACATGCAGGGTTCTGCACTGGTCTTGGGAAGAGTGAGGGGTCACAAGGGAAAGACCCCAAAGTCCTGTGTGCTGGCAGTCAGAAAATGTGCTGGAGGGCATCTGTCATCAATCCAGCCCCTTCCCTGGGGAGTACTCTTGCCATGAGATGAAAGGCAATGTCAAATGGTTTCATTACAGCAAGTCACAAGAGATACAGATCAGTAGGAGAGAGGGAAAGAGAAACAAGTGCTCAGGATATGAAAGCAGAGGTAGGCAGACCTGAATTCAGGTAGGTTTGAGTTCTCTCAGTCTCAGATAAGCGGATATTCAACCTTAAACCTTATACAGTGCCTTTTCTCTCAATTTTTTGGCTGCGTGCTCCAGACCCCTGGGTTTTTTTGAGTACAGATTCAGGTACTCTTGCAAGTGGGGTGCATTTTTACTGAAATGTTTCAAGGCAGAATACACAATACTTATTTAATATACTTTTTTTGATTGATTGAAAAAAAATCTGTAGAGCTGTTGAGTAGAAATGCCTGATATTTCGTTGATTGCTTCTCATGTTTCCCTTAGAGTGACTTCAAAATGAGTCACGTAACTCACTTGTTCACTCAAGTTCTTATTGCAGGCAAACAAACAGATCACTGCTGCTTCCATTAAAATGCCATTGCATCCAGATTATCTGAAGTGTCTGATGGCCTCCCTAATACTTATTAACCTCTTAATGCTGAGAATGGGACCATACTTCTGTGCTTCATAATAGGGACAAAACAAAAGTTTTTTGTTCCTCTAGGGCTAGGCTAACTCAAACTTAAATCACAGGTAAAGAGTTTTATGGATTGCAAAATAATTGAGGTCAAACCAGAAAGGCAGATGTGTAGGCTTGTATCTTGTTTGACTTGGCAGCCTAGGAAAGCACGCACACCTAAAATATGCCTGGTTCTTAGTGCTCTTTTAACTATGGTGATCAAATAAGCTAAAACAGTTTTGAGGGAGAAGAGATCTCTTTTATTAAACCAACAATTACGGATAAGCTTTTGGAAATACAGGAATTGTTCATCTTTGGGCTTGAAATAGAGAAACAAACATCATATTGTACTCATTTGGAGATCATTCTGCTCTGCCCCTATGGCAGCTCTGCAATGAGCCAGACACCTTCCCGGGAAGCAGCATTGGCACCCCCGAACACAGTCCTGCAGGCAGGTCTGTGTCATGCAGGATAGAGAAAAAGATCATAGTGATTTGTAAGCATTTAAGATACTAATGCGTTTGGGGGATGAAGTGCTCTATGATGAGTTCTGGTCTAGCACTGAACAAACCAATGGTTTAAACAGCATGTCTACAGATCAAACGAACTCAGATAAAACATTTTAATATGAACCAAACTGAATTTTCCACCATTTTTTAAAAGCATGCTAAGTAAATTATAACCTCACTTTCAGTCATTCAAAGCACACTGATTTCAGGGGGATTTTGAAAAAAAAAAGTGTTTTTTAAATTTAATCTCAATTCAACATCAATATACAAAACATTCTTTGACTGAAAATTCTAGCTTGTTGCTTGTTTTTTTCTGAAGAATTAGAGGAATAATTTTTAATGCAACAAAACAAGTTTTAACAGGAAAAAAAGTGCTTGGTTCGAAGCACTCCTTCCACCGGAAGCATAGGCAATACATATCATGACAAACCAGTAATTTGTCTATGTTAAATCATTAAGTAGATACGTGGATTCTTGGGACCAGCTTGCAAAAGTAATTTTTTGTACAAATACAGGCAGTCAGAACTTTCGTAAAATGGGCTTTGCACGTTTGTTGATTTTACGTTGACTGTGTCAAAGTACAAAATAAACATCAAAGCTCTTCCATCTGGTAGGTCTTGCCTCTTGTGTAAGGACAGAACCACTGCACAAGATAGCAAATTATAATAATTTATCTCATTTCCAATTTCGTACCCTTCTCAATCATTTTTAGCCATTTTTACTGTACTATTTCCATTCAGTATCTTTCTGTAGTGCTTCCCTTGTTTTGGAGTATTCAGTTTCAAATTGTCTTTTGATAGGCTTTGAGGGAGATGCTTCAAAACACATTGGTGCCCACGGAATATCTCACACAGTCCGTCTCCTTCCATATGTTTTTTCCTCCAGAGATAATTTCTGCCTCTTAGAGACACAGCTCCTCCTCTTGGGACCCTGAGATACTTGCTTGATTTAAAGGCCCTTCTCAGCATCCCTCTGGCCTCACTGTTGCTCTGGTCCTGGTCTCTATGTGTTGCTCCTGGAGACTATTGCACCCTGCAGCCTCTTTCAAACACCCTGGCTCTACCAGCACTCTCCAGGTCTGCCCCTTCTGATCCCTGGCCACCCTTTGGTGGTCTAGGTCCCCCTTCCAGCCCATCCAGCCAAGGTTGAGTTCCCAACCGCTGCAGAAATACCTGGCTATAGCTGATGTCTGAGTTTTACCTGCGCTCTGGCAGTAATTTGCATTTCTCTCCTTCACTCAGCTGTGAATTTTCACAATATTTTCAGGAACTTAACACATTTGAGAGCAACATCTTCCCACGTGAAGTAGGCCAGTTGTTCAGAAATTGTAGGTTGAGAATGACAGCCAGTCAGCCAACATGGCTGAATAAACTTTATTTCCTGTAAGCACCTAGGTTTAAATCAGCATTAGGGAACCTCAAGAGATCATCTAGTTCATACCAAATCTGTTATTGCTATTATAAGAAATGTACTTGGACAAGTTGAAGTTCAGCTATCTCTGCCTTTCCAAGTACAAGAAATTATGAACCGTACTGGGCAGAATGCCCGAAACAATGCCATTTACCTTCTCCTTCTACACAGGTAACCTGGCCCAGTTAATTTTTTTCATGAATCTAGAAATCTGGTATTCTGTAGTTCCCACACTACTTCATGATGAAATGAAAGTTCTAAAAATATAGCTCATTGGTAAATTGGACTCCACAAAGAGTTCTTATGAGAACACTGCATCAGCGAAAATTACTGAGGATAATAATATGTTATACCGCTTTCTCAATAACTTCTCAACATTGACTTGTTCATTTGATTCCTTTGGCTGATGAGGAGTTCATAAAGAAGGAAGAAGAGAGATATTTTTACATAGAAATCTTCCTGATAAAATAACCCGTTGTTCTCTGCTATATTACATGTGAGCAATACTACCACACCTTTTACCTGTGCAAAAACCTCTGTCATGTTTCACAGAAATAACTCTAGAAGCTCTGTGGCTTATTTAGCATTTCCTTTCAGTTTTAAGTGTACCAGCCAGAGTATCCCACATTTCCTTTTGATTTCTAGTACAGATTTACAGACATTGTAACTGAATAAGACTAAAGAACAGGTTCTTATTTCCCAAAAAATTCCCACAGTGAACCAAGCCTAAAATTTCCACTTCTGTCATCTAAGTCTTGCCTCAGAATGGATGATTTTTTTCTTTGTATAACATAAAATTTCTAGATATTATAATTTATTTATAATTTTAACTCAAAAATGTCTCAAATTTTAATATGGGAAATTTTGAATGGAAAATCAAACAGAAAGATATGCTCAGAATTAAGCCTGTGTTATGCAAGGTTTCACTTTCACCAAATCAATAATTATTTTGATATAGATTTGGTCAAAGAGAAATTATTTGACTGTTACTGATCATGTCTTTCAAGAAAAAAGAGAATGTGTTTACTGAAATAATATGTGGAATTAAATTTACTTGTTAAAGAGATCTTATGAAAACATTTATATCTGTAAGTGCATTTAAATCTTTCTTGTGATTAACTACTCCACATCTTCTTGAGGAAGAACACAAACTGTCTTGAAATTCTGAATAATTTGCAAGTGCTGGCAATAGTGTGACACTAATTCTCAAAGAGAAGTTGCTAAGCCAAGTAATTGTTTTAAAATATATTATTTTGTAGTTTAGCCTTCAATAATAGAAGATTGAATGAAGTCACATACTCAGCATAACAAGTTAAAACCAACCCTCAATTTAGGAAACGTTTCCATTTCTATTGACTTTAGCAGGCTTCAAAGCCTACTCAAGGCTTCCTAACGGAAGGGTAGGCAAAACTGAATGCTGCTGTCCCAAAGTTATGCATAAAAATAGTCAGCCCTGGGGAGATAAGCTTGCTGGGTTTGTTTTCACAAGGGGATGTATGATTTATTTTTACAGCAGAGGCTGCTGTTTCCGTCAAGTCCCCTGCCTGGCCTAGCAACGGCCACATCCTTGCAGAGGGACCCGACTGTCAGTGGTGGTAACAAAAAAACATTCTCCAGAGATCTGGCACAGGCAAAGCAGGCAGTAGGCAGCCCCTGAAGGGCTTTAACTTCCAGATTCTCCTAACTGTAAAGTTTAGAATACTGTAAAGAGAAAAGATGAAAAAAAGTAAGAGATGTAGATGGCGGTGCTAGCTGTCATTCTGCTTATGGACTGTAGAAGACAGAATCAACCAGAAAAAACAGTGAGAGTTCTGGCAGTGATCTCAAATGGTGATAAAATTTCACCTGTGAAGATACATACATCAAACAATACACTTCAGTCTGTGTTTGGGTAGAGTAATGAGCAAAAGAATAGGTGAATAAGCCTTTACTTTAACTTTTTTGGATTGCTTTGTGAAACTGATGCAGGGAGGAGTTAAAGGAATTTGTTCTTTGATCCACAGTAGTTAATGGAGAGAATAAAGATTGAAATGAAGGAATCTTTGAGTGAGACCCCTCCTTTAGTGTTAGGTCACATTTGCTCCTTATTTTAATAGTACTTCTTAGAATTTGTGCTATATTTGTTTGTATGTTGATATATTAAAGTGATCCTCAGTAATCTGACTTGAGCACTGTATTTTTACCTTCACATTCTGTTCATTTTCATTAGTTCTTCTTCACTGAAGACATTTTGTCTAGAGACGTGTATTTACGCTTGCCTATATAAAGAAACTTCCAGTAATTTGTACTTTCCACAGTGTTTAAAAATTTATCCCTAAGTAATTTTTTTGGAAAATAATTCACCAAATATATCTGTGTCACACAGTTCCACTCTTCAGTGGCACTCTTCACGTCTTTCAACTGTTTAGAGTTGAAAGAAGTTGTATTTACATTTTACCTCATGTACATTACCTTTTCCACGATAGGGTACAATGCAATCTTACAAATCCACAAAAGCCAGCTTGGGTAGCGCCCAAAGCTGCGATCCAGTCACAACCCTTTACAATTTTTTCCTCTTCCCTTCATTCATTATGGTAAAGGGGGCAATATTTCTTTGCACCAGACTACACAAAGAAAAATTCTTCCACTAACAGAGGCTTAGAATAAACATTGCGAGACTGAAATCCACTTATAAACAGAGATGACATGGTTGACATTTGCTGAAAAAATAAGTAGAGATTATCTTTTCATAGTGGCAGGAGACTGAGAAAGAGTTGAAAAACTGGGCTGTTTTTCTTTCTTCCCAGAAAGGCTTTTTCCCCTCCTGGTAAATTGTTGTGATCATGATATTTACGCTTAAATGCAACTAACAAACAACCACTGTAATTTAGGCTGCATGCAAACAAATCTAGCACAACCCAAGCATTTAGTTCTACTTTCAGGAAGAAATGAGAGTCTTCTGCTACTTTCATCTGGAAGTACATAAATTTTAAAGACAATCTTTGTCTATACCAACATCAAATTTATTGACTTTTCATGTTCAGAGTTTGCAGTACTTGAAAATAGCTTCATACGTACAGCCTGCAAATTCCTTGAGGAATCAAATCTGCCATATGTCTAATATGTAATTTGCATTCCAGTAATGTAAATCCTGATTTTTTTTTCATGTCTCTGTGGGTCTTTTTTTCACAAATAAAGAACTGTAATTTTTTTCAGGAAATCAAATGTGAGATTTAAAAAAAAATATAGTCTGCCTAAAGGTTGAAAATTTCCAAGATAAGTTGGAGGGAAAAACAATCAAAAGAAGAAGAGAAAGATGAAGACCAAAAAGATGCCCAAGAGAACATGTACAGGTGACACTTTAGGTATGGGAAAGCAACTCCAAGTGCAGTGGGTTAGAAGACATGATTTGAACACTGCTTCAGTATGGGAGTAAAAATGCTCATGAGGCACAACAGCACTGTAATCCATATCTGTTTAGAATTACCACTTTTATTATCGGTTTCAAGGGCATGGATAATAAAGCTCACCAACACCTAAAATATAAATAGAACACACTCCAGCATAGCGTAGTGTTCCTTTTCTATGGGAGATCTGTACTCCTTTTAGTGTGATAAACCCTGCTTTTGTGGGAAGACAAACCTGACCTGAGAGCTGACTGGTGGATTTTTTTTTCTACATATGAAATCCCAGCTACAAAATCACCCTTTATTCCCTGAATATGGCTAATTTCGAAATAATTTTCTAGGCATCAATTTCAGTTTGCTCCCGTGACATCCACTGTCTGGGTGCAGATGCAAAGGATCAACACTGGTTCCTGCCTTGACAACCTCCCTGGGGAAGAGGATTCCCCTGGGAAACTGCTCAAAGAAAAGCCTGGGCCCAGCCTGCGCTTCCTCTTCTTCTTCCCTTTTTGCCCCATGGCTGACCTTAGGCCAAGCAATGTAGGTCCAGGACAGGAAGCACTGGCTGTAGGACACTTTACAACAGCAGAACTTCACAATATGCAGGGAGAAATCCAGTGGGACAACATTCAGCTGCTCTACACTGAAAATGTGAGACATAATAGATAACCATGTGCTAAAAGAAAGCAAATTGAACTCACAGAATTGGAGGAAGCAACCCAATATTTTCTGAAAGTAATAATGAAAATGACGTACTGTAGTCCTCTTTATTATGCTTTCTTATTCTCCCTGTCTTTCATTTTTTTTCATGTTGACCAAAAAGGTAAATAAAATTATAGGTTTAATGCTATAGTTAGTGTGCTTCCGTCTACTCCAATTTGTCAGCAGTAACCCTCAGGTTTGACAGGCAGATGGAAGTCTGTTTAGGTTTTTATCCTGTCATAATTAACCTGGCAGCCAGCAACTAGAACTCGAGAGCCACTCACTCACCACTTCCCTTCCCCCAGCCCAGAGAGACAGGGAGGAGAAATGGACAAAAGGGAAAACTCGTGGGTTGAGATAAAGACAGTTTAATAAGACAACAAAGTAAATACTAATCTTAATAATAGTAATGATAATAACAATGACAATAATGAATATGCAAAACAAACTATATACAATGCAATTTTCTCAGCATCCGATGACCCCGAGCAGAAATCATGGAACCCAGAAATGGCAGATTTTGCGAATTTTGTGAAATTCCTGAAAAAGACTGAGGTCCTGGAAAAGTCTGAACTTCCAGACAAGAGAGGATTCGAACTCCCAGAAACACCAAAGAACAAGTTCCTGCCTCCCAGCCAACCTTCATTCCTAAACTGTGCATGATGTTTATGGTATGGAATATTTCCATTGGCCAGCTTGGGCTGTCAGCCTGGCTGTGCTCCCTCCCGTTCCTGCACACCTGCTCATTAGCCGAATATGAGAAACTGAAGAAAGTTCTTAATTTCTTAGCAACAACTAAAAACATCAGTGTTATCAGCATTCTTCTCGTGCTAAACCCAAAACATAGCAGCTACTGGGAAGAAAATTAACTCTATCCCAGCCGAAACCAGGACATACCCTTTCCTAATTTTCTCAGTGTTCTTCATCTGTCTTGTCTAGTTCCTTCCCCTCCCATTCCAAAGTCAATGAAAGTTCAGTATCCCACACATGTTGAGTTCACTCCTGTCAAGCTCTCCAATTTATTTATATTTGCTTTGCAAGAAAAGTGAAGCACAGAAATTAAACCCATGTAAGCAGGCAGCAGCTGTCTGCAAACCAAAACATATTACTTTTCAGCAAATCATAAATTGCAGCTGAAGAGACTTGTTTTTGTGTTGTTTTTTTTGCCTCGTTCCCTCTTCTTCCTGCCAAAGATTACACAAAACAAAACCTTCCACCCAAGAAAGCAAACGATCAGATTTACTTTTCTGAAGTGTATGATGTTTCATCCTTGCCTTTTTTGCTGATGTAAAAACAGATATGATTTTCTCCTGCTGTTTCTGAGACTGGCCTGTCCACTGTGATTCCATGACATGAAAAGCCACAAGTGCTAGATCTGCACTGGGTTACCTCACTGCTCGGCCGGGTGCAAGTGATTGCATCTTTGGATGAACCAATGCTCTAAGCCTGGCCAGATGCTGGCGTAGGTGCTCTGAAGTCATGCTGTTGAGATGTTGAGCCCAGGCACACGGGCCCTTCTGGGATGAGCAGAAGATTCATTCTGGCTCTGCTCCATACAGATGCAGCTCTGGGGCTTTGGGGCTGGAGATGAAATGCAGGTGGGATCACTCAGACTGTCTGCACTCATCCTTGTGAACATGAAACATTGCAGGCTGGCTGTGGGGCTAACAGCCTGCACTGCTCTAAACTCGGATATAGCACACCAATTATAACTCTTCATAACTAAATGCTATACTATGTTAGGCTCCAAAGTCTCCAGTTAGACCCACAGTCCTGCACCGGGTGCTACAAAAGCATGCAACTCGGAGATGGACTGATGAGTACACTGAGACTGGTGAGTACAGCCTGTTCTCCAGCAAGCTCATTGTAAGAGCTAAATAGTTTGCCGAGGTAAGAACAGTCTCCACATCAAAATATGAGCATAAAACACTGTCCCAACAAAACACAGATGTGAAGAAGCATTAGAGTTTGAACTAGCTGGGAGCAGGACTTCACTAGGTATAATTTTAGTTAGAAGCATGTGTGTGTAGGAAGCACCACAGAATAAAGCACAGAGCAGAAACTTCACCTATGACTGAATAAGCACCGAAGCAGTCACTGAGGGAAGCATAAAGCGCTTTTGAATGAAAGGGACTTGAAGTTGAAGAACCTCTGTGCTATTGTTTGATTCTTTTAGCATTCAGGAGATCAAGACTTTGTTTACTGTTGGTCAATAGCTGTGATTGCTTCTAAGCTGCATGAGGCATAATCAACTTCTCTTCATTTCAAAGGAACACAAGGATCCCTGAAACATGGTGAGCCGCTCAGGTCAAAAATAGCCATGATATAAAAGGCATAACTTTTCCTCATAGGGTTAAAGGCAAGAGAACCACTATGGGGGCTGATACCTCACTTATTACAGAATGTCAATCTGAACCTATGACTTAGGTTTTTTACCTTCTTAATTTTCACTTGAACCTTGAATGCTAGAGGTGTTTAATTTGGGCAGAAAAATAAAGGTTGGACAATTGTGTTATTTTCAGACTTTGTCTATGCCTTTGGAATGTTTTATATGGCATTTTAATGTAACAAAATTCCCTAATGTGAGATTGTGGACTGAAAAATCTCTCATGTCATTACTTTTAAGAGTTAATAATTCCCTTACCTTTTAGGGTGATCTTAGTCAGAGTTCCTAAATCTCAGACCTCATCTGAAGACTCTCCTTTCAATCAAGCCACAAACATTTTATGTGTGATGCTGTCTTCTCTCCTTCTAACTGTTGTGAATATTAAACAGATAATAACTGTGTTGAAATATACAAATTTCTAGACCATTTAGAATCAGTTCCAATGAAATCTTCTTTATGAAAGGGAGGATGCCTATCCTGGGCTCTCTTGACTGTACATACTTAAGGCTAATGATGATGTACAAGTAACAGAGGCTGAAATTCATGTTTACGAGTTGGGCATTTCATCATCTATGATCAAGGCCATCTTCACTACACTATACTTAATTCGTCTTAGAGGTTCTTACTTCTACTGTTATGAGATCTTCCGGGCAACCAGTCTGTATGAGTAGCTTTCTATGCCTGCAGTCTCATGAGAGCAAATCTCTACAGAAAGCCCTAATGCATTTCTTTCTTGCGAGATCCCTCTACCCTGTTTAGCAACTCAGGATAAAAGCAGAAAATGAGGGCTGAGACTGCAGGGTCATAGACTTCCTGGGAAAGTTTTTAAAAGCTGTGTTTTTCTGCACATATTTTTCCTAGTAAGTATAAAATTTGAAATGGTGGGTACATGAGGAAATAGCAGTCTCTGACTCAGGCAGATTTTCCAGCAAATATTCAAGCACAGAAATGCTGCAAGTATGTTATCAGGCATGTTACCTTGGTTACCTTGGGACTGTAATTTCTATATGTTTACATTTCTTTTTGTGACTGAGGAGTAAATGTACCAAAAGTAATTAACAAGATCTTGTATTTGCATTAACAATCTTTTCTGATATAACTGATATTTTATGATATTTCATTAATAATAATGCATAACAAACATAATATGACATAACATAACATAACAATAATACATTAGTTTAATGTTGCTTCAAGAAAAGCATGGTAGGAAGTTTAAGCTTCTTCCTCCACCTCACTACCTCATTGGACTGGTTCTGTATCATAGAATCATAGAATCACAGAATGATAAGGGTTGGAAGGGACCTTAAAGATCATCCGGTTCCAACTCCCCTGCCATGAGCAGGGACATTCTCCACTAGACCAGTTTGCTCAGAGCTCCATCCAACCTGGCCTTAAACACTGCCAGGGAGGGGACATCCACAACTTCTCTGGGCATCCTGTTCCAGTGTTTCATCACCCTCAAGGTGAAGAATTTCTTCCTAACATTTAATCTAAATCTAAACTATCTTTAAATACTTTAAAGCCATTCCCCCTTGTCCTATCATTACACACCCTTGTGAAAAGTCCCTCTCCATCCTTCCTGTAGGCCCCCTTCAGATACTGGAAGGCTGCTAGAAGGTCACCCCAGAGCCTTCTCTTCTCCGGGCTGAACAGCCCCAACTCTCTTAACCTGTCCTCATAGGAGAGGTATTCCAGCCCTCTGATCATCTGCGTGGCCCTCCTCTGGACCTGCTCCAACACATCCATGTCCTTCTTGTGTTGGGGGTTCCAGAGCTGGACACAGTACTCCAGGTGGGGTCTCACAAGACCAGAGTAAAGGGGCAGAAGCACCTCCCTCCACCTGCTGACCACACTTCGCTTGATGCAGCCCAGGATATGGTTGGCTTTCTGGGCTGCAAGAACACATTGCCAGCTCATGTTGAGCTTCTCATCCACCAGTACCCCCAAGTCCTTCTCCTCGGAGCTGCTCTCAAGCCACTCTCTGCCCAGCCTGTACTTGTATTTTGGATTGTCCTGACCCACCTGCAGGACCTTGCACTTGGCCTTGTTCAACTTCATGCGGTTCATGCAGGCCCAGCTCTCCAGCCTGTCAAGGTCATGCTGAATGGCATCCCTTCCCTTCAGTGTACCAACCACACCACACAGCTTGGTGTCATTGGCAAACTTGCTGAGGGTGCACTCAGTCCCACTGTCCATGTTGCCGACAAAGATATAGAACAGCACCGACCCCAGTACCGACCCCAAAGGCACACCACTCATGACTGGTCTACACGTGGACATCGAGCCATTGACTGCAACTCTTTGAGTGCATCCATTGAGCCAGTCCCTTATCCAACGAGTGGTCCGTCTGTCAAATCCATGTCCTTCCAATTTACCGACAAGGACATCATGCAGGACAGTGTCAAATGCCTTGCACAAGTCTAGGTAGATGATATCAGTTGCCCACCCTTTGTCCACCAATGCTGTAACCCCGTTATAGAAGGCTACCAAGTTAGTTGGGCACAATTTGCCCTTGGTGAAGTCACGTTGGCTGTCCCCAATCACCTCCTTGTTATCCATGTGCCTTAGCATGGTTTCGAGAAGGATCTACGCCATCATCTTGCCAGGCACAGAGGTGAGACTGACTGGCCTGTAGTTCCCTGGGTCTTCCTTTTTCCCCTTTTTAAAAATGGGGTGATGTTGCCCCTTCTGCAGTGAGTGGGGATCTCCCCAGACCGCCACGACCTCTCAAATGTGATGGAGAGTGGTTTGGCAACTTCATCTGCCGGTTCCCTCAGGACCCGTGGATGCATCTCATCAGGACCCATGGACTTGTGCACCTTCAGGTTCCTTAGGCAGTCTCAAACTTAGTCTTCTCCTCCAGTGGGCAATTCCTCATTCTCCCAGTCCCTGCCTTTGCCTTCTGCAACTTGGGTGGTGTGGCTAGAGCACTTGCTGTTGAAGACTGAGACTAAAGAGTCGTTAAGCACCTCAGCTTTCTCCACGTCCCGGGTAACCAGGTCTCCAGCTTCCTTGCAGAGAGGGACCACATTTTCCCTAGTCTTCCTTCTATCACTGACATACCTATAGAAGGCTTTCTTGCTCCCTTTGACATCCCTGGCCAGATTTAATTCTGTCAGGGCTTTAGCTTTCCTAACTTGCTCCCTGGCTACTCGGACAATTTCTCTGCATTCCTCCCAAGCTACCTGTCCTTGTTTCCATCCTCTGTAGTCCTCCTTTCTCTACTTGAATTTGGCCAGGAGCTCCTTGTTCATCCATGTAGGCCTCCTGGCATTTCTGCCTGACATTCCTCTTGGTCGGGATGCATTGCTCCTGAGCTTGGAGGAGGTGATCCTTGAATACTGACCAGATTTCTTGGGTCCCTCTTCCCTCCAGGGCTTTATCCCATGGTATTCTACCAAGCAGATCCCTGAGGAGGCCAAAGTCTACTCTCCTGAAGTCCAGGGTAGAGAGCTTGCTGCACACCCTAAGGATCTTAAACTCCACCATTTATGGGCACTGCAGCCAAGGTTGCCCTTGACTTTCACATTCCCCACCAGCCCCTCCTTGATGGTGAGACCAAGGTCCAGCATCCCACCTCTCCTCGTGGGCTCCTCTATCACTTGGAGGAGGAAGTTGTTATCAACACACCCCAGGAACCTCCTGGATTGCTTGTGCCCTGCTGTGTTGTCCTTCCAACAGATGTCGGGGTGGTTGAAGTCCCCCATGAGGACCAGGGCTTTTCAACGTGAGGCTTCTCCTATCTACCTATAGAGGGCCTCAGCCGCTCGTTCGTCCTGGTCAGGTGGCCTGTAGCAGACTCCCACTGTAATGTCGACTGTCCCTGCCCTGCCTTGAATCTTGACCCATAAGCTCTCTGTGGGCTCCTCATCCAGTCCCAGGTGGACCTCCATGCACTGCAGCTGATCTTTGACATAGAGGGTGACACCTCCTCCTCGTATCCCCTACCTGTCTTTCCTGAAGAGCCTGTATCCTCCCATCCCAATACTCCAGTCATAGGAGCAGTCCCACCACCCCAATACTCCAGTCATAGGAGCTGTCCCACCACGTCACTGTGATGATGATGATATCACAACCCTGCAAATGTGCGCACACCTCGAGCTCCTCTTGTTTATTCCCAGTGCTATGTGCATTTGCATAAAGGCATTTGAGCTGAGCCCCCACTGAAGCTGCACAGTTGCTGCTGTGCAGCTCCCTGTTCCGTACCCTCACTGACACAACAGAGCAAAGGTCCTCACTAGCACACTGTCCACTAACAGCTGATTTGCCACTCCCAGGCTGCTCACTAGCTAGCCTGGTTTTATCCCCTTCCCTTTTCAAATCTAGTTTAAAGCCCTGTCAATGAGCCCTGCTAACTCCTGAGCTAGGATCCTCTTCCCCGTTTGTGACTGGTGTACCCCACCTGTTGCCAGCAGGCCTGGTGCCATGTAAACTGACCCACGATCAAAGAACCCCAAATTTTGCCTATGACACCAGGCTTGGAGCCAGGTATTAATCTGTTGACTCCTCCTGTTTCTTCCCTCATCTTCCCTTGCAACTGGAGGGACAGAGGAGAACGCTACTTGTGTTCCTGATCTGTTATCTTGTCCCCCCAGAGCCCTGAAGTCCCTTTTGACTGCCCATGTGCTTTTGTCCCTAATCTCGTCACTGCCAACCTGAACAACTAAGAGTGGGTGATAGTCAGAGGGCCACACCAGACCAGGGAGTTTTCTAGCTATATCTCTCACCTGGGCCCCAGTGAGGCAGCAAACCTCCCTGTGAGATGGGTCCGGTCGGCACATCGGGCCCTCTGTTCCCCTCAGAAAGGAGTCACCTATGACAATTACCCTTCTTTTTTCCTTCATGGAGGCAGTCGTGATGTGTGGGGCTGACTGTCTAGCTCTGGGCAACCCCGTGCATGGGCCTTCATCTGCCTTGTCATTTGCCCGGCCCTCCGGTTCCAGACCCTCATACCTATTGTGTAAGGGCACCTGGGGTGGAGAGGGAGGCTGGGAGGGGATTCACCTGCCTCCCCAAGCAGGGACCCGTTTCTGTTCCCCCCTGTCTCTCAGGTCCTCTCCTTCTGCCTGGTAGCGAGAGGGCAGGGGATCTTCTGCTTCTCCTGGAGCATCCATCCTCTGTGTTTGTCTCAGGGATTGCAGGGCATGGCTCTACAAGTCTACTTCCTTCTCGCACTCCCTGATGCTCCTTAGCCTTTCTACCTCCTCTTTGAACTCTGTCTCCAGGTTGAGCAGATCATCCCCCTGGTCACAGCGCACACAGGTGTTCTGTCTGCTGTCCTCCAGTACCAGTGACAGGCTCAGGCACTCCCTGCAGCCGGAGACCTGCACAGCTGCCTTTTTATGCAGGAGCTCTGTCTGGGTCACCGCATTCCAGCTGGTGACTGCTTCATGCTTTCTGCTCTGTTCATAAGGCTTGTACAAAGCATTATCCATTAACTGTTTTCTAGTAAACTATTTAGGGGTAGGCGACTGCAAAACAAATTTGGGTCATGGTACAGAAAGCAACGTCAGAAAAACAAGCACAAATGTTAAAAGTGTTTGGCCCTTGGAACTAGAAATGCAAACACGTGATGAATGTAGCCTAAACATCATGAAACAGTCATGACTGTTTTACACAAAAGCATGCTGTGGCTTCTCCTGCAGTGTGGTATTACATAATATTTTGAAGGTTTTCTGTGAGTGAAATCTTGTGCATATGGTTCAGTGGTGGCCTTTACACTTTCCTGGGAAATGGTGTTCTTTATGCATTAACTCATTCACAGATGAAAGGCATATCCTGTAACATCATCGTGTTCAAGGCAGAATGCTCTATATGGATTTTTTTTTCAACTCTCAGCGAAGACTAGCACAATCAATTTCCCAGCAGCCATAGTCCAATAAACAGGGGAAAAGTAGTTAGCCTTACTTGTCAACATAGGCTCTTTCGATGAGCTTGTTTCCCTGCAGCTGCTTTGACCGTGGCTTCATATATTGATGTCCAGCTCTTGAAGGACATTGTTCTGTGCCCCAGTTGCTGCTCAGTGACCATTTCAATGAACATGACTTAATTGCCTCTGATCTAAATGCAATTTCCTTTTCTAATCTTCTATTTCTCTTTAATAGTGTCTGTTCAAAGGAAAAATTTGCTGGGTGGTAGAAGACAAACATGTTTCCTCATTATTAGTTCCCTGCCTTTTCTTCCGCCAAAATAGAATAGGATGAAATAAATTTCATTTACTTTTTTTTTAATAACCACCTGCTTCTCTCTCGTTCCCTCTCTCTTTCCCTCTCTCTTTCTCTATGTTTTTTGTCAAAGCCACAAAAATGAAATGCAGTGTTATGAAAATCAATTCAAGTTTTGCTGTTGACTTCAGTAAAACTAGGTTTTAGCTATTGACTTGTATGATGCTCTTCCTTAAGCTGATATGGAAGTTACCTTGATAATAAAAACTCATATTGTAGATTAGTGTTTTGGGATAAAGTTTAGATCAAAACGAATTACATAGCCTGTAGTAAAATATCAGTGACTGAGAAATGTGAAGTACAGACTTTAACAGTAAGCTGATAATATTTCATCTATTATTCACCAGCCCAATTTTCTCAAATACATTCATGCATGTCTTTGACTGAACTATTAAGAGTTAAATTTGCAAACCTGGTGCTACCAAAAGCATAGAGACAGAGAGGTTAAGAACTCATCTTTCTTATTCTCATAATTATTTAAAGCCTCATACTGCACACTTTCATTCGAAGCCCTTGATAACTTTCATTAAAACTGTTTTTTTGAATATTACGTGATCTGGGAATAGATGTGCTTAATAGGTAGAAGCAGCAAGTGAAATTCACCAATAAAAAATGAGCAAATTAAGCACCTTGCTTTTGGTTGATCTGCATGGGAGTTGAAAAATGAAGATTTTAATTTTAACACAAAAGAAGTGGAAAACCCACCAGTGCTGGCTCACTCGCTCTGTATCATCTTATTCACCAGAGTGATTTCTATTGCTTGTAGAAGGATGGTCACATAAACACTGTTGCCATGGTTTATTTTATAACAGATATAAATTTGAAGAGGATATTACAAGATTTTAAAATCAGATTTGTTTACATTGCATTCACTTCTGTACTTTGGAAACTATGATTACATCATCCAGGTGACTTTTCTCATTGTAGATTAAAAGAAAAGTCCAAGACTTTTGCTGCTAACAAAACTACAGTATAGGTGTTCTAAACAGTTTGTTACATACACACATAACTGATTAATTCTAATAAGCCTAGTTTGCATAAGTGCATTGCACTGTTATTCCCTTAATGTTTCTTTTGGCAATCTCTAGTTGACTTCTTCTAATTCAGTAAGCACCCATACAAATACATCATCATGACCAAAGAGACAGCACTGTAATGAGCAGGCAGTGCTGCATCTTAACATTAAGTTTTTATACTGCTTTACATAATATTTTTGTATCATCTTTAATTAAATCAAACACCTTGAAAGAAAGTGAAAGTTGTGCATGCTATTTGTGAGCCAGTTATCATGAAGAACACCCAGAAGAAAGTGGAAGTAAAGACATCTGTTTGCCAGCATTGCTGTTTGCAGTGTCCCAATGAATCACTTGATTATTGCAAGCACGTGCTGCAGCCCGTGAAAGGAGCTCTTAAACGGCACACGGACTTTTCCCAGAGAGACAATTTACTGATCATGTGAGCAAGCCTGGACTCTGCGAGCACTTGGCAGGCTGCAAGGTTTTGCTGTCTATGAATGGGTGAATGGAGGAGGAAGCAGCAATGCCTAGGAGTCTTTTTGGATGACCTTTTATCAACAGATTCCGCAAACACATAGTGGCTCTCCTAGGCAGTTACCCAAACACTTATCTGGATGAAGACCAGCCCTGCTGAAGCCCTGGGAGGAACGATAAAAGGGACACGTCATCAAATGTGTCACCATGTATTCTTTATGTACATTGAGAAAGTTATGTATAGGCGTTTTCCTTGACTCACTCTGGCCAGAAAATGGCTTAAATGCAGTAGACCTCTGTTTGATTGAACTGGTTTGGTTATGCTGACAGGGAGCCAACACCTGAGAGCATTCCAGGGAGATCACAGGCAAAAAGTCACTTGATAGACAGTTTTCCAGGGAAGTGAAGAGAATATGCTGCAAACATCATCGAAGCAGCTGATAATTAGGAAAAAAGAAAAAAAAAGTGATATTAAGCTTCTTGGCTGTGTTATCATGAACTTTGTGACCAGGAGTCTTTCCGGAGGTTCAAAATAAAAAACAATTTGTCAATGATTCTCTTAACCGCTTCATTGACAGTCATTATTTAAAATTATATCTTTAATATGAAGGAGTTGTCTTTATTCTGGGAATTATCCCCTGATACCTTCAAGAAACCCCCAGATTTTACTCCCCTGCTTATACTTCTGGGTGTGCCAGAGATGCCAAGCCCAGGCGAACAGGCCCTTCTGGTATGAGCAGAGGATTTTTTTTATTTCTTTTTTACTACTCTATAGACATTGGGCCTTACTCTCTTTATATCAAGTACACACAGCAACTTTCACCTCTGTCTCCTCCTAGACGCAACACACACTGGTTTCTAGCTCTCCACACCTTTGCTCTTTTGCAAGCCACATTTCCCATGCCTCTTGTCTCGTATTACTGAAACATTGTATTGGGGCGTTCCCATCTTCCTCCTACTCTGCTCTTACTCACTCTGATTTCCTCTCACTGACAGCATGTGCCTCAGAAAGAAGGGCAAATTAAATTGAATAAATGCAAAATAACTTACAAAATAATTTACTCTTATGTTCAGAAAACTGAAAAAATTTTGAAATCTGATATTCAGAGACTCTTTAGGACTTGGGAATATTGGGAAACGGGAATGACTTCTACAAGCTTATAGAATTCCTTTTCCTGATTTTATGTGGTTTGGAACAAAAATGCTAAACACAGCCACATTTTCATCTGTAAAGAAAAATCATCATTGGTCCAGAACTGAACGTTGCCCCATTCTGGGTAGTGGGGAGGAAGCCTACATTTGTAGAGAGAATGAGGAAATGTTTCTCTGGCAGGTTCATTTAAAGGAATGGCATCTGCCTGAAACTGCTGAGGGAGACAGCATTGTACAGTGGATGCTGGGGGAGAGAGGTTACTGGCCACATGATGCAGACAGACATGGGCATGTGATAAATGGAAAAGCATGTGAAAAATGTACTTGCACACACTTCTGAAGTTTTGAGAGCCTGTGTATTTTGGAGGATGATTTTTTTTCGTCTGTGGCTTAATGAGGAACAAGATAAACCCCTGTAGCCTCCAGGGAAGCTGCACTGGAACACAGCAGTTGTCCACCAGCCCCCTTCTCGTGTGTCTCAAGGTGAAGGAGATTCACTGGCTTTCTGGTTCAGCCAAGCTTGTAGGAGTTTCAGTAACAAAATTGGAGTTTAAGGAATATAAAAAAATCCAAACCTGAGTTCCGGTGTGTTTGAATCCAGTATTTTACACAGCTCAGTAGATGATTCATGGAAAAGTTAATGCATAAAACTGCAAGATATCTTCTCTTCTGCCATGGTGCTGTTCTGAGCCCCTGTGTGAATGATCTGCCAACAGATGTTGCTGTTACAAACTGGAAATCGAGGGCTTTCATTTTAATGCACCTATGTGCAGCATGTCCTGAACATGCACAGGACTGTAGTTTGTCATCCCAGCAAGCTTCAGTTCAGACTGCGCTGACAGACAGGCTGCGTGTGTCAAAGCTGCTGGAAGTTCTGCAGTAGGTAGTGTGGTGAGCCTGGTGCTAAGACACTTTAAAAACAGGTCATAAGGTGGATTTGACAGAGTGGGTTTCAGGTACATATTGGACACATGGCTAAATGAAGGAGCATGGCCATGGGACTGGCAGAAGGAGACCCTGGCTGCCACGTCAGCCAGCGTCCACTGCCCATGAACATGGGCTTGTTGGTGTGGGTGCAGGGGCACATCTTGTTGGCACCTTCCTGCACTGCCTTTCATTTATTCTCCTGCTTTCCTACAAGACCTGCAGCTCAGCCACTGGGTCCAAGAATTGTGACTTTTCTCAGAGCTGTTTCTAACCTTCTCTGAGGACTGTCTGTGCACCGATCGTCTGTGCTCTCTACGTTGAACAAATTTTCAGAAGGCACAAGTCAATTTCCAACGCATAGGGTTTTTTTCAGACGTGCAACCTCTCCCCATTCTGCTAAAGGTCTAAGGATGTCCCTGACAGAGTTACCTCACTTAATCCTAGACATTGGTGAGGAATTTGTTAAAAGTATTGTTTTCTGTATGTCAGGGCATTGTAATACACAGAGTGCAGGACACTATAAATCTACTAAATTTCATTATCTTTATGCACAATATAGTATCTAGAAATTTTCCTCAGTAAATATTATTAGCATACAGTTGGTGCAGTAAGTCTGGAAGGACAAGATCTTGTGTAGCTTTGGGAGAGTTCTGAGTCATAGCTATTTTATATACCTATGAGGAAATATTATAATGCATATAAGTGTCTACCCCAAACTGTAACTAGGTTAACAGCATTTTGCCTTTCCACATTCCTCTATGGACTCAGTTGATATGACATTCCCCATTTCTTGTCTTAAATCATTGCATATGCTGAAATGTGCTGTTAAAGACTTCTTTATTTCACCCTAATTTTCTGCAGTGAATGAATGAAATAACTCCTGCAAATAATTTGTATATGGGTTGGGTAAGCCACAAAATATTTTGTGAGACACTGAGATACCAAGGTAGCCTGTAAATGCTTTGGATATTTACAATAACATTTTTTATGAAATTAATTTATGAATAAGATGAAATATAAAGGTATAAATCACAGAATCACAGAATCACAGAATAGTAGGGGTTGGAAGGGACCTCTGTGGGTCATCTAGTCCAACCCTCCTGCCGAAGCAGGGTCACCTACAGCAGGCCGCACAGGACCCCGTCCAGGCGGGTCTTGAATATCTCCAGAGAAGGAGACTCCACAACCTCCCTGGGCAGCCTGTTCCAGTGCTCCATCAACCTCAGAGTGAAGAAGTTCCTCCTCATGTTCAGACGGAACTTCCTGTGCCTCAGTTTGTGCCCATTGCCCCTTGTCCTGTCACTGGGCACCACTGAAAAGAGCTTGGCCCCATCCTCCTGACACCCACCCTTCAGATATTTGTAGGCATTTATAAGGTCCCCTCGCAGCCTTCTCTTCTTCAGGCTGAACAAGCCCAGTTCCCTCAACCTCTCCTCGTAGGGGAGATGCTCCAGTCCCCTCACCATCCTTGTAGCCCTCCGCTGGACTCTCTCCAGTAGCTCTTCATCTTTCTTGAACTGGGGAGCCCAGAACTGGACACAGTACTCCACATGAGGCCTCACCAGGGCAGTGCAGAGGGGAAGGAGAACCTCCCTCCACCTGCTGGCCACACTCTTCTTGATGCACCCCAGGATCCCATTGGCTTTCTTGGCAGCCAGGGCACACTGCTGGCTCATGGTTAACCTGTCATCCACCAGGACACCCAGGTCCCTCTCCGCACAGCTGCTCTCCAGCAGGTCCACCCCAAGCCTGTACTGGTGCATGAGGTTGTTCCTCCCCAGGTGCAGGACCCTGCACTTGCCCTTGTTGAACCTCATCAGGTTCCTCTCTGCCCAGCTTTCCAGCCTATCCAGGTCACGCTGAATGGCAGCACAGCCTTCCGGTGTATCTACCACACCTCCCAGTTTGGTGTCATCAGCAAACTTGCTGAGGGTACATTCTAACTCTTCATCCAGGTCGTTGATGAAGAAGTTAAACAAGACTGGGCCCAGTACTGACCCCTGGGGGACACCACTTGTCACCAGCCTCCAACTAGACTCAGCGCTGCTGATGACAACCCTCTGAGTTCTGCCATTCAGCCAGTTCTCTATCCACTTCACCGACCACTCATCCAGCCCACACTTCCTGAGCTTCCCTAGGAGGATGTCATGGGAGACTGTGTCGAAAGCCTTGCTGAAGTCAAGGTAGACAACATCCACGGCTCTCCCTTCGTCTACCCAGCCAGTCATGTCATCGTAGAAAGCTATCAGATTGGTCAGGCATGATTTCCCTTTGGTGAATCCATGCTGACTACTCCTGATAACCTTCTTTTCTTCCACTTGCTTCATGATGGCCTCCAGGATAAGCTGCTCCATCACCTTACCCGGGATGGAGGTGAGGCTGACCGGCCTGTAGTTCCCTGGGTCCTCCTTCTTGCCCTTTTTGAAGATTGGAGTGACATTAGCCTTTCTCCAGTCCTCGGGCACCTCTCCTGTCCTCCAGGACCTCTCAAAGATGATGGAGAGTGGCTCAGCAATGACATCCGCCAGCTCCCTCAGCACGCGTGGGTGCATTCCATCGGGGCCCATGGATTTGTGGGCGTCCAGATTGCTTAAGTGATCCCTCACACAGTCCTCCTCAACCAAGGGAAAATCGTCCTCTTTGTAGGCTTCTTCTTTTACCTCCGGGGCTTGGGATTCCTGAGGGCCAGTCTTAGCACTGAAGACTGAAGCAAAGAAGGCATTCAGTAGCTCTGCCTTCTCTGCATCCTCCGTCACCAGGACACCCGCCTCATTCAGCAGCGGCCCCACGTTGTCTCTAGCCTTCCTTTTGCTGCTGATGTAGTTGAAGAAGCCCTTCTTGTTGTTTTTGACATCCCTTGCCAGATTCAATTCCAGGTGAGCCTTGGCCTTCCTCATCGCATCCCTGCATGCTCTCACCACGTTTCTGTACTCTTCCCAAGTGGCCTGTCCCTCTTTCCACATTCCATGGACCTTTCTCTTAAAAATATGGAACGCTTCACGAATTTGCGTGTCATAAAGGAGAAAAATAGAATTAATAAAAACTTCAGTGTAAAATACTACATTTGGAAATGATGGCAGAAGCCTTGACTTTGAGGAAAGATTTGCTAGCCCATGGAAAAAGAAACCTGAGAGAAACTGTAAGTCATGTATAGTCATTAGGGATAACTGCTGCAGATATTGGAGATGCTGGAGAGACAAACTTGCTTTAGTAATACAGTCTATCTAAACAGTCAGAGAAGTGAGCTGTGAAAAGAAAGAGCACATTTTTAAAGAAAGGTGTAAAATAGCAGGAGCAAATAAAAGGCTGATTGTAAACATCCACATAACCTCCCTGCAAGACTTTAAGTACCTGTGATGCTTATGTATTGGAAGTGATTAATAACCTGAGTTTCCCAAAATTGCAAATAGTATCTATGTATTTTATTAAGGCAGAGGGAGAGAAAGAAAGAAGCTAGAGAGACATAGAGAGAAAAATCAAGTATGAACCAAAGGAACAACCTGAGCCACTTTTCACAATCTGGCATTTAGCTTTCATTAGTACCTCATATATGAATTTTAATATAGCCAAATATAAAACCTGCTTGTCAGAGAGTATTATATAAGAACAGAGCTGAAAAGTTATTGCAGATCAAATGTCGGAAACTTTTCCACTGGATCAAACGACCTAATAATTTCAGTTAGAGAGACATTCCTCATGTAAATGTGGGATGTCATGAGTGAGGGCTGAGGGCTGAACTGCATATTCATTGGTATGGGCTAATACGGATCCAGCACTTCTGCAGCCTGTCTTCAACCTCTGTTGTAAAATTTATGCCTGTCTTAAATTACTGCAGATTTGTCCATAATTGATGTATTTTATCTTTAATCTAATTAAAAGCCATTTGAGGCAAAGATTGACATGAATCATGTAAATTCACTAAAGCAGTGCATCTTTGTGTGTTAAAATTTGAAGAGATTTCCACTGAATATACATATCAATATTGATTGAATTATTAGACTGAGGCTATTGTGAAGAACAATAAGGAAATCAATGATGTTACAGCTGTATTTTAATTTAATATGTAAATCAAATCACTAACAGCATAGCAATTTTAGTTTTAGTATTGTCTTGGGAGTGATGCAAAATCAGAGACAACATAAAAATTAAATGGTTTGGAAGACAGTGATCAGAGTCTGCTTGTAGTTAAATAAAGCTGGGAACATCCTGACCTTCCATACAACCAGATGTGGAAAATGTACTTCAAAGTATTTAAGACAGAACTAATGGCATACAAGATTAATGAGTGCTGTTCCTGGAGGAAATCAGGGGTCTTGTAATCTTGGAATTGTACACGAAAAAAAGGCATCTATGTAAAGCACAAACTGATATTTTCTAAATAATCTGGAAGAAGTTATATTTCTTATCTACAGCTGGGTAAACATTTTAAGAGAAGTTATAACCTGTTCAGTTAGTGTTTTTGTTTATTTAATTTAGCAATTCTCTATCACCAGCTGTAGCTTTTAACAAGATCACAATGAGTTTAAGTTTTACCCAGATAAACTACCTATAATGTGTTTTCAAAAGGGATAAGTTGAAATATTTCCAGAATTTCCATTATTTCAAGTTAATGCATGGGTACCTTCATTTCAATTTACATGTGTACTAATTAGACAATAAAATAATTTTAGTTGCAATCAGGGAAAAATAATCCATAATGCTTATCTATCCAGTTGTAATGAATCAATATTTCAGGTTTTAGCTACTAATACACATTAAGACTTTTTGATCAAGCCAGGCTGTCACTTAAAGAATATATTTTGAAAAAATTATAGTTTATAACTTATTTTATATTACTTCCTGATAGAAATATTAAAGTTAATACAATTTCTTATTATGAATTCTTTGCATTTTTCAGCTATTATTTGATTAAAAATTCTGGTATTTAGTAGGATATTCACCATATTGTATAACCCTATATTTTATACAATGGTGTCTTTTCCTTCATATTTTGTAATTAGGGTCTCCCATCTCTATTTCTTTTACTAAGCAGAGTAACCCCAGCCAGAAATGATTACACAGAATTCCTTGGTACAAGGAACAGTGTAGAAAAGTGCAGATGCACATAACAATCAGTCTGCACAGAGAGGCTGTTGACATCAAACTTTTAAAGTTTCATCTTTTTCACTTTTTCCCTTTGAAAAGAAAAAAAACAAAAAACAACCAACACCACAACGCATACCCAGTCAGCTCTACTTTATTCAACAAAATGGAGGAGCAGATGGCTTGAAGAATTGGTAACAAGATGTGAAGCCTTTTATCTCCACGTCAATGATTTAAATACAGCTTAGGTTAATAGTGACTGAAGTCTGTTCCCAAGACTCTGCTGCTCAAGTGAAAAGCCTATTGGCCATTTCGGTACAATCTGAATGCACTGCATAAGTGTATCTTAGTAACCAGCATCACAACTGTCATCTCTGCAGCCTCTGCAAAGAAGCTAGAAAATAGTCCTGGGGAAAGAAATACTGTCTCTAACAAATCATTCCTTTGGGAGTGCTGGGGCACACTGAGAAAAAAATGCAAGTAAAGCTTTCACTGAGGCTTTTCCTGTCTATGTACTGGCATGTACACAAGTGTATTTGCCTGGTTTCAGTCTAGAACAGGAATGAGGGTGCCAGGCACAGCAAGGAGGCCCAGTTGGTAACCCATGCAGCATTGCACTAGGTGAACTTTGTTCAGGGATAAGCTTTTAGCTATGCCAGTCATCAATGCACACATTTGCATTCAACCATTTACCCTGTAAATATCAAGAAAAAAAAAATCACTCCTCAAACCCATTTTCTCTGTACTTCAATAAATGAATTCCTAATAGAATTACTGTCAAACAGCTTAGCAGTTCTGTAGCTCTAATGAAAGCTTTTTCCCCTTGGCCCCTCCTCGCAAACACTTAAGTAAATTAGCACAGGATAGACAAAGCCATACACAGATCACAGGAGCAAAGAATACTAAATGGCATAGGACTATTAATGTCCTCCTTTTAGAAAGAAAATGTTTTGCTTCTGTCTTCCCAAGGTGCAGCCCCACTGTAAAGGCTATCAGATCAGGATCAATTAACACTCTCCACCTGTCAGAGGATCTGTGCACCTATTTCTCTCCAGCAGGACATTTATCTGGGATACGGAACCAGAAAAAATGCTCTATCCTAGCATTTCAAATCCTACATAACTGAGAATTCCCTAGTTATGATGCCAAGTTCTCTCTCTCCCTCACTTACCCACTGCCACTGTATCTTCCACAGAGATTTTCTTAGCCCTGCCTGCTCCAAAGCACCTTATTGAGAAAATCCCAAAGTCTGCTCATCATTTCTGTGCTGCTTTGTATTGCTTCTTTACCTGACCATTTCCACTGCCCTTCCACAAACAAAGCCCTGGATTTCAGAAAGAGGTTACAACTCTCCCAGCTGCTAACTTTATGCCTCATTTTGTCTTTTTCAGATCATAATGCACAAGTATTGTGTTGCTTTAGTTGTCTGTATTTCTGAAACTTTAGAAGTTAATATGGTTTATTGCCTAAATATGGATATAATTAATAGCCACTGAGGAAGAAGCCGATTCATTAGCTGCTCTGAAAACTCCTTTCCAGCAGCAGAAGCATAACCAGGATTGCCTTCTCATGAGATATGCTTGTGTGAGGGTACAGTGCTCAGGAAAAAACACCCTGAAGTGGGGCTTATGTTATGGAAAGAACAAATCTCTCAGAAAAGTACAGATTTGGCATCCCAGACAACACCCATCACCAGTAGAGGCATTCCCAGTTGGGAAATGCACCCCACAGCGCAGCAGCAGAATTTATCAAGGTGGGGACCTGCAGTGTTTAGTCGCCCCTTTCTGAGCCCCTTTTTAGGATGAAACCCAGAGACTCTCTGGTACTATCTCCAGGAAACAGCATGTGACCATGGCTACTGTTCCTTCGGCCAGGGGTGGACACAGCAGTGAGTGGGCAGAGAAACCGTGTGCCTCACAGCTGGCCAGTGTGGAAGAAGATAAATGTCCTTCTCTACAACAGGAGAGGTCAAGCTGCTTCAGCCCAAAAGAAACAGTCTTCATCTGCTAAATAGCCCTTCAGCTGGGATTCATTAAGGAGCATATATTAAGAAGATGATGACGGCTTGGGGAGAAGCATTTTAATGTTTCTCTCTTCTCTGCTGGAAGCGACTTTGCTGGGCAGTGAAGGCAACTGCCCATCTGGAGCTGTGCCAGAGAAACCAGTTCTCCCTCCCCAGCCTGGTCAAACAAGTGACTGACTTATGTTTCCCCAAATAAGAGAGCTACTTAATTTAAATACCTTGGGGCAGGGACCTGATTCGGTTTCAAGGCCTCCAATGTCCTGCCAGTTAGAGGAATGGTTTGTCTCATATTAGTGAAAGGCAAGGTCAAAGGCAGGTTTGAATGCACAGTAGGCTTGAGGACATTTTAACCCTTCAGTGTTTGCTTTTCTTTAGTCTTGCACTTCTTGCTGCTTTATAAGAAACAGACCTAGCCAAAAAGAGGACTTGGAAACTACTCACAATCACTTCAGCAGCATGTTTTAAAGGAGTGGTAAAGAGGCTTACTTCTTTCTTGGTTTTATGTTTTACCTCTCAGGCTCTTTGTAGTCCTAGTGTCTGCTAAGTTAGTGGCGCAATACATGTCTCTTCAGAATGGTATCTTTGCTCAGAACCGTGAAATATCAAAAGCTAAGGTGCTGTGAAATGAACATCTGTTATTATAACTCATAGTACTCCCCCCAAAATGCTTGCAGTCTGAAAAATAATCAATCAAGACAACCAACCAAGTCCACTATGATCTGACTTCAGCTTACAATAGTCTGGCCCTCAACACTGAATCACCTCCATCCTAAATCAGTCAGACTAACCCACTTTCTTTCTCATTCTCTTTATTTTATGCTCTTTTTGTTTTGCACTTTTCTTTCAGTACTCTGTTGCTTGGATGATGTTTTTGATGGGGGGAGGTCTATTTTTGTTGTTGTTGTTCCTGGCTGTGTGGCTTCAGCACAGATCTCTCTTTGAAATGACACAAAATGGTTGTTCTCAGTTGTTTTAATGACTGATTTCTTGTGACATACATGACACTTGTCAGCATTCAGTTGTGAGATACAAGTGAGCACTGGAGAGCTTTGAAAAAGTAAAAATAAATCAACACCAGAGAAGGACACCCAAAACTCGTGTGCTGTTTGTTCCTTGGGATATTCAAGTGTTGAACAGGAAGTGAAACAGCCTCATTTGCAGTCTTCCAATTTCCATATCTCTCTTTCTGTTCCTATTATATCAGAATCAAAAACAGCTGTTTATTAGCTCATAGTTTGCTTTGCTGATTGTGGTTTTGGCAGACAAATGAGATGTCCTCTGTTGTGCTTCTTGTATTTTCCACAGTACCAAAATCTATTAGAAGGGAAGAGTACTGAATATTAATTCCAGACATTGCATTGTAAACTTGTACCTGGCATTCCTGTTCAGATGCATTAACATTCCAGTTCAAATACATTAACATTCCTAGACCCTGGTCTGACCTCACTTGTTCTGATTTTACATTTATATAACTGCTGACTATTGAGGAGTTGTCCTTAATTTACACTGCACTACTTTTACTGAATGTTTGCAAGCACATTTACAAATGCTTGATTATTTACTGTACTTCTATTTATAACCCTATTTTTCAAAGAACGGGGCTTTGATCATTTATTTTGTGAGTCTGTTGCATGCATCACAATAGATAGCACATTTCTTAATATTTTTCTTACATTTTAATTTCTCTTATTTTTTCTTTTAGTATTCTTAATCATTCTTCTTAGTCAATATTCCCACTATTTATGTGAAACAATTGTCCTTCTCCTTTGATGTACAACCCTTCCTAGATCTGGTAAAACATTTCTCATGTGAGGAGCAAAAACATTCAGTGATTTGTTTCAGTCACCATGAAAGCCAGGAGCAGAACGGAGACAACCTGTTTCCCACCTCTGAACCAGAAGACCAGGTTTGTCTTCACTTTTTGCAGTTCTCCTCTTGGCTGCTTTGAATCCAATGAACTTCTGAATCAAATAAGGGATTTTCTAACCACTGATGAATAAATCTAACAACTGTTCTGTGACCAGTTAAATGTGTGTGCTCTTTGCTTTACCTCATTTATATACACCTAGTGGGAATAAATTTACTCATATTTTAAGTTTCTAGAGCAAATTAAAGGTCATTAACAGCCCTCTGCTGTTTACTACTAATGAGTATTGAATAAAAGTGAAATGAACTGAAGAGCAATGTTTCTAGACTGATCAGGTCTAACTTCCATCTTTCCAGAGGTTAGATGGTCTCAGAGTGGGAGAGGTAAAAAAGTGGATTTCTTTAGCTTTTAGTAGAAAGGGAAGGCAACAGAAAGAAGAAATGATCTGTCAATACCCTCAGGATTTTTAATTTTTTTATATATATATATTTTGAATACATTATAGAGCTTGCGATAACAACATGTAGACTGAATAAGACTAGCAGGAAATAGCAACAAAAAATACAAGGCAAAATATCAGATAACCCCTGGGAGTAATTTCCTCAGGATCAGACAAATCATTCCAAAATATATTTTATCTTATTTACCCTAAGCGCATTATTAAAATAAAACATAAATTTTCTCTATGCAAATACTGTTTCAAGGCAAGAAGAATAATAAGTAGTTGCATTCTTATCACAGCACTGTGTTGTCTTGTCAGCTACTAGTACTATTCAGGAGCACCTTTTCTCCCCATTTTGTTGTATAGCGATTCAAACACAGCTACTATTTTGAGCTGCTTCGTGATTTGATTTTAAATATATTCAGCTGTTTCCCATTGGTTAACAAAGGCATGATTATTGATTAAAATGTGAATTAGAAAGCGTCTTGCTCCAGCATTGAGAACAACACTTTTGTCTTTTTAGAACTGGTTGGAAGATTTCCAGTGAACTGGATCTCAATTGGTAAATGGTGATTCAACAGAACTGAAGCTTTCTGTGGAATTGTAATGATTGCATGACAGTTGTGGAAACCTGGGAGGCAGGTAGCTTCTAAGCTACCTCCAGACCTACCTGGCTGAATACTGCAATACATGCTTCTTGGGCTCTCTGTTTTACCAGAAATACCTAAATCCCTTGCCATCTCACTGGCTCAATATTTTCTTCAAAGAAACAGACGCTATGTTGTGCATTTCCAGTTTTCTCTTTGCTTGGGTTTTTTGATTACAAAAAAAAAAATCTTAAATTTTCCATAGAATGACTGTACTGATTGCTGCATAGTTTTATCCACCTGAGCTTGGAAATTCAGACTCAGCACAACTCTGAGCCTGCCACCACCCATGGCCCTGCAGTCAGCTATGAGTAATTGCAGTTGATCAAATATTTCCCATATGTAAATAGTAAGGGCCAGACTTCAAAGTAGTGAAGCAAATTCCAGCTCTGCTGGCATCAATGAAATGAGGTGAATTTACATCAATTACTGACTATGATGCTTTCCTGCTAAGTCTTTGACATCCAACTACAAACCACTAGCAGGCACTGATAACCTCTATCAGATGTGACAAGTGTATGTATTAGAAGAGTTTCTTTCCTTTAAAAGCACGGAAGTAATCATAAGCTCTGTCCTATAATCTCCAAGCGTTTTATTACTGTTTTTTTCATTATTCTGCTGTTATTATTGCTGCTATGACAGCTAGTTTTATTCTCTAATCTGCTGCAAAGTCATGCACACATATAAAGAAATTCATTATTTCCTTTGTCTTGCCATTATTTCCAAGACTGACAGCAACTTATTTGGAATGACTGAATCCCAAGAACACCCATTTTCTTTTGAGAGCTTATCAAATATAGTAAACTATGATTAATGAATGCTAATCATTTTGTATTCACTGGAGAAACTGATGTTTAATCAAGTTAATCTCATTGTCTATAAACAGTCTTTGACAACCTTTAAAGAAATAATTGTATCTTCTTTTAGGGCATTGATTCAGGGGATTAGGAATGGTTTATCTTCAACCTTTTGTCTTTTAGGCTGCCAGATAAAAGCAGCCAAACTTGCTTGTCTCTGGAAGTTGTTAATACTACATTCTGAGGCTTAAATTTATTTGCCTAGTCACAGAGATCATACATTCTGGCTGCTTTTCTGTGATCTACCTGCTATGTGAACCGACCATGGGCCTTTGAGCCCATGCTCAAGGCCATGCACACATATCTACAGTACATCCAGAGGGTGATGGCAGAGGGAGAGTTGGGGCAGGGAGGAAGAAAGGAAAGCTTGAACTTGTGATAGCCTTTTCATGTGTGTTGGTGGTCATTTATCCGTAGTGCAGATAAGCAGTCACAGTGTCTTTGACCTGACAAAATCAGGTATCCCGTTTGCTGTCTTCATAGAGGCAAAATTTAGTTGCCTAAATGTAGCTTTCTGATGCCATTTTAGATACTGTGGCCTCCTGCTCTCACTTCAGAAGTACGGAGGTCTTCTTCGTGTGCTGTGTCATATGTCTCAACATCATGCAGAAATGTTTGAAACTTTAGGAGAGCATTAATGGCACAGGACATTACCATTGCCTGACGTTTATGCAATAAAATATGCCTCATGACAAGACGGTCCTCACCTGTCCACAAGGCAGTTGGATTTCGAAACAAAGAGATCCAGTTGATCACTGCCCTATCATGTGGGTACAGACGGATTTGCCATGGACATCACACATGAGTATGGGTAATCTTAAAGGTGCAGAGGCTGGCTGTCCCTATGTGCCAAAAGACCAGTCAGTGGGGAAGAAGACCGGCCTGGCTGAACAGAGAGCTTTGGCTGGAACTCTGGTGAAAAACCATAGTTTGTGACCTTGGGAGCAGAGGCAGGCAACTCAGAAGGACTACAAAGATGTCATGAGGTTATGCAGGGAGAAAATTAGAAGGCCCAAAGCTCAACAGGCTACTGCAGTAAAATATAATAATAAATGTTTGTATAAATACGTTAACAACAAAAGGAGGGCTAAGAAGAATCTTCATCCTTTATTGGATGTGGGGGGAAACATAGTGACAAAGGAGGCTGAGATACTTAACACCTTCATTGCCTCAGTCTTTAATAGTAAGACAAATTGTGATTTGGCTACCCAGCCCCCTTTGCTGGAAAACAGTGACAGGGAGCACTATGAAGTCCCCATAATCCAAAGGGAAATGGTCAACAGCCTGCTACATAACTTAGACACATACAAGTCTATGGGGCCAGATAGGAACCACCAAAGCATGCTGAGGGACCTGGCGGAAATGCTCATCCAGCCACTTTCAATCATTTATCAGCAGTCTTGGCTAAATGGGGAGGTCCCAGCCAACTGGAGGTTAGCAAATGTGACACCCATCTACAAGAAAGGCTGGAAGGAGGATCCAGTGGACTTCAGGCCCGTCAGCCTGACCTTGGTGCTGGGGAAGGTTATGAAGCAGATCAAGTGCCATCAAGATTTAAGAGATGTAAAAAGCATTTTGAAGGTCACGTAGCAAAGTACAAAAATTTATCGTAGAAAATTAATGAAGTACGTCAAAAGCAGAAAGCCATCTGCAGAAGTAACAGGACAGCTTGATGAGGGAGAGGTAGGACTGGCACTGAGGGCTGATAAGGCCATAGCAGGAAACCCCAATGACTTCTCTGAATTGGTCTTTAATGCTGAAGAAACTGAAGAGATTCTCATAGCTGATGCATCCTTTGTAGTAGACAGGTCAGAAATACAAGAGGAGTTTGAAACAAATATACAGGAAGTAGTAGACCAAATAATTAAGTTAAATATTAATAAACCTCCAGGACCAAATGTTATTTACATGTGAAATGGCAGGACTGCTATCCAAGCAGTGTAACTTGCTATAACAAGCAGCCCTTGGATTGGAGCTGGATGGAGAATTTAACTCCCACCTATAGAAAGGGATGTACAAAGAGTCCTGGGAATTACAGGTCAGTCAGCCTGATTTCCATTCCTGGCAGTGTAGACTATGATGAATAGTATGAGCATTGTGCTCTTATACACCTCAGCACACACCAGTTAGTGAGTTATATGCATGTTGTGGGGGAGTTAATGTATGAGCAATGATCATCATGCAAGGCATTGCGTAGCAATTTTCTTCCATTTACCCTGACAGTTTGCCATAGAAACAAAGACATAAAGGCAAACAAATCTAAAGAAACTAATCAAGTACAGCTTAATTTTGTATTAATAAGCATGTTATTTGCTATTTTCAATGTTGTTTCCTCTGCCTTTTGAGTTACAAGAGAAAAATTGGTCCTCTTCAGTACTACATTTTGATGTTTTTTAGATGGACTTGCTAATGTCACATTGTACCTAAAAACATGTTGCTGCACAGTGATCAAATCCTTCCCCAAGGTGCTGGGCGTTCAGTTTCTCAAAGTCATGCTACATAATCACTGCCGTGCTAAAATTATGTACCAAGTCTTGCAGCTTGTTTTTTCTGTCACTGATAAAAATGTGTGTTTCTCATTCTTACAGTCTTTGTAGTCCAGCACATCTCGAATGTGACCAAAGAAAAACTTTCATAACACTCCAGAGGTGGCCTGGACTTGACCTGAAGATCCTGGGAAGTTCTCTGCGGGCTTGTGTGGGCAGTTTCAATGGAGCTCACAGCTCCGAGGAAATTACCGAATCCATGAGGAACTCAGAGTTGTGAGCTTATTTCTCCTCAAGAATTCCCAAAATAAGCTAAGATGATTCAGGTAGGGGACCTTGAGATTTTTTGCACTTAAGAACCTTGTTTTGTCTCAATGATTATGTGATTTTACACTGATCTGTGGTGAACAACAACGAAATCACAACCATTTTCATTTTGTTGATGAAGAAAAGACTTTCACACATAAAATTAACAGAAATGAGGAGAATCTAACTAAATACAGCTATTACTTTTCTAGGGAAATGATGGATAAGAGGTTTATGTTTCAATATTCTACATTTAAGAGAGCAAATCTATAAACTGAATGAATTTACTCCAGAGTCAAGGATGTTGCACACAATCTGTATGGCAACCACCACATAAGATTTGTGTGAGAAAGTTCAGAATGGTGTAGTTCAACCCACTCCACTTTCTAATTTGATTGCAGCATATCACACCCTGAATATAGATAGCATTAGCTGAATCTTTACTTTTGTGACTTTTATTATGTCACCTATGATGTTTTTCAATAGATTATGACTGAAAAGCTCCTTCCACATTAAAAAAGAGAAAATGAAAAGAATCTGGAAGATTAAGAAAATCCAGTGGGCTACTAAATAATTTACTGAGACTAACCTTCAGAATTCAGAAAACAATCATTACAAAGGAAGTGCGATAAAAGACAAACAAAAAAGAAATCTGTGTAATTAAGATAGATTGCATGGCAGCTGAAGGTTTGCAATCTAATTTCGGTAACGTCAATGGCAGTGTTGTCACTGTCTTCAAAGATGAAAGAGCAGAATTCCCAGAAAATAAATTCCAGTTTCTGTAAAGTTATTCAAATGATCAAAACCACATAGTCACTGCCAATAACAAAGTGCGTGACAATCCACGTTTTACCATTAATGGAAATAACTTTGCAACATTTTGGTAAACAGAGACTGCATGATTATTACTACTCTTATCTAAAACTAAACTTTGCAGAGATTTGTGCCTGTTAGTGGAAGAACATTCCAACATTGATAATAGCTTACAAAGATGTAGAGCAATGTTGCAAAATTGTACTTGTTTTTCTATATATGTACAGATGAGAAAAGGGGAACAAAATATATACATAAATAAACACATCCTTCATCTGTTGTTTGTAGGAATTCTAAGTATTTAATATTAAGAACAAAATGTTTATTTGAGATTTATTTGTAAAATGAGCAGTTAAAGGCCTCCAAATTTCATAATAAATGTAACAACACCAAATTGTAATGAGTACTGGAAAGGGGAATGGCCAAAGGGACAAATATGTATGGCACCAAGAATTTCTTTTATCACAGGGAGCCAGACTTTGGAAACCACACTTCTGAGATCTATAAAGTCAATGGCATCTTGCACTACATGCAGCCTTTCTTGATCACATGTCTACGGAAATGAAGGACAATTAAATTCAATTCTGTCCCACCTGCCAACGGACCTCATAGGAGTAGAAAACAAAGAAATTATCCTTTGCTGGCTGAGTTCTAATTCGATAAGCCTACTTAAGGTTTCAGATTTCTTTTGCCTCAAAAGGCAATAAATCTAAGACAGTAGCTTGTAATATTGTTCTTTCTCACATCAGAGAAAAACAACAAAAGGAAGAAACATCTTTGTCCAACTTTATGCTCTTAACCGATCCGCTATGCAGATCAGCGCTGGTTAGCGTTTGCTTCTTTAGAGGCTAAAATATATGGCAAGAAGTCCATCTCCTTAGCACATGTCATTTAATTGTATCAGCCTGAACCTACGTGTTCAGTCCAATTGATTATACTATTAAGAAGGAAAATGGCTTTCCTCAGATCTTTAATGTTTTCAGACCTTGTGGGAACCCACACAGCTATCAAACAAAGACTGCTATGGCACCGAAACTATTGAACAGCTATCACAAGCCCACTGCACTGATCCTTAAATAAGATTACTTTCTATTACTTGTGCTCCCGGTAGGCAAAAAAATCAAATTAATCAGGATGAAGTAGACTGCCCTGTTTAGTTGGTGGAAAAACAAGAGTGGCTGAAGTGGATAAATTGCACCTACTTTTTAAAATTAACGGACAGCAGCTCTTTTATAGGTACCAAAGGGAAAGGTGATAAGTGTTATTGCCTAAGAGATTGACAGTTTTGCCCAGCATAGCAAAAGAGGCCTGTGCAGGTAAAAGCTACACTAATTGATGATAACTCTGGAAGAAGAAGGAGGAAACTAACCTCATGCCCAAGTGTTTCTGAGTGAATCTCCAGCATTTGGCTTCAGCAGACTTTTCTCTTCAGAAAATGGGCCAGGATGTTTGGTTACCCAGCAATTTTTTTGAACTAATCAAAACTAAAGAGCTTTTCAAAGCTGAAACAGTCCCACAGCTTTGAAGTATTAAGGCATCTAATTCAGTGAAGTTTCAGTAGGAATTAACTGCAAAGAGCTAAGCCTGCATGGCAGTCCCAGATGCACACTGAAGCTGGGAACGGTGGCTGGCTGCCCACAGCTCCCTTACCAAACCCCCACTCCTTCCTCAAGCCAGCCAGCTGACCTGAGGACTGTTTGGTTAGAGTCAGCCTAGCCAGCCCTTCATTCTAAAATAGATATCAGAAAGGAGATGGAGCAAATGAAAATGATACACACCCCTCATGGTGGGTGGATTTCTGTGGATGGAATTTTCCCATCGCTTTGCAAATAAGCACTGCTCTCTGTGATCTTTCAGGCTGAAGGCAGACGGGTGAGACTTTTTGCCTTACGGATCTCCTTGCTATCTGTTAACTGTTGATTTGTACAATGCTGCTAGGTATCTTTCACTGATCTCTATTCTCTTAGCAGTGCACAGTGGAAGGATGTGACATCTAAAGTTGTTTCTATTTTCAGGTGTTGGGACACGGAGGATCTATATCACACAGACATGAGAGCAAGCACACTGGGATTCGATTACCAGACACTCAGCCTGAATATTGACATTTCCCTTAAACTCAGGGACAGTCTGAAGGACATTTTTCCTCCTCACTTCTCAAGGTGCATAGACAAATGGCAATACGAGTCAGAGTCTTGAGTTTCAGATGCCTCACTTCTTTTTTTTTATCGATGTATATATTTTCCTCACGCTTTAAATTAACAACAGCAAAAGATCCGTGTCAGTTTCTGTGTCCCGATACGGTAACTCTCATTTGTACAGCTGCCTAAAAGCCACCCTCTTAAGGCAGCCTTAGAATTTGCCAGTTTACGGCAACCGTATTTTGGGGTGAAACTGCTGTGCAGTGAGAGGGGAGAAAAGATGGGGACCCCCAAAAGTGCTGCTTGCTGTATAGGAAACGCCCATGGTATTTCAGAAAGAAAATTCACACATGATTTGAATTCAGAAGTGTACTGAATTAGGAATTCACTATACATTTGGCACTTTTGAAAAAGAAGACAAACACCTCCTGTGCCCATTTCATGGTACATATAACGTTTGGGGGGATTTAGAGAAATACACATAAAAAATTGTAATGTCATTTCCCCATGATTCTGTTGGAAAATATACAGTCTGGGGACAATTTGGAAATCGTCCATTTCAAAACCAGTTAATACAGAGATATGCAAAAATCTAGAAGAAAGAAACCCTCAAAATACAACAAAAATGGAGCAGGAAAATACTGATTTAAACCTGAAACCAAGATTTGGGGTATTTGCAGTCCCAGTTTGTCCATAGAAATGATATGACCATTATTACATATTTTACTAATTTCCCCAGATTACCTATTTTGTGTGAAGGTCAATTCTCTTAAGTGTCACTAACTTCAAATAAGCTCTGTCCTGAGCTAGGAAAACATGATCACAAAGATAAAACTAGTAAAATTTAATTTTTGGTATCACAATAAAATGAAACATAGGAGGGATGATTATGTGATCAAGACTGTAAGTCATTTAACACTGTAAAGCCTCAAGCCCCCACTATTGTTTTCTGTCATCCTTACTCTGTCTCAAACTTTTCTGTTCTCAGGAGTAAAGGTGTTTTGGTACCCGCATTCACATATTGCACGAAGAAGAGAGTTTGACTATAATGGTCAATGTGTATCTGGTGATAATGGATAATTATTTACTATACTTTTTCAGTATACAAATCACTATTTAGTTTTTGAAAGCCATGTTCTCAAAAGTAAATATGAAATTCATTATTATTCACAGAGGTTTGTTCTTGCAATTTGTACTGAATCTAATAACTTTTGGTTACACATCGTTATAAGTGTTCCATGTCCAAAAATTTAATTTCTCTTTAAGGACATATCCTACACACTTTGCCTGTAAATGTATCTAATTTAATGAGCTTTTACTACCTGATCAACAGTAAGCTGTGAAAAGTTTGTTTCTAAAGAGAATGAAGAATAACTTTTTCACATGGTTTAAAGATATACATTGTAAAATTAATCTCTTGTAGACGTAAAGTACATCACAGAAGATACTCGTTATCTTCAGCATTTTACTGCAAAATTGAAAGTAATTATTAATTCATTCTGTATTAGTTTTGATAGCCATTAATCACAATCAAGTCGCTAGAAAGAACATCATTGCTTGGAAATTAAATTCCAGAAGGAATGTGTCACTGGAGGTGACTCCAAAATTTTATTTTCATAGGAATATAATGTCTAACTATCAGCTTGATTAATAGCTTATAATTTGAGCCATTTACTAGGTTTTCACTTTGTTTGGTTCATGGAAAAATGCAGGTTTTGCAAAATATTTTTATCCTTATGAATATTTCAGCCCAATGGGGAAAAACAGCGCCTTTTCAAAACAAAGCACATCAAATTACAAAGAGGCAAAACTTGTATGTGTTCTGTCTGGGAATCCCAGCCAGAATAGCCATTACATAATAGCAAGTTTTACTCAGATTTATTTCAAATACATCTAGGGCACGTAGTTAAAAAGAAGGATTTTGAAGAATAGCCGCAGCCTGTTCTATGACAGGTAATGCCATATTCACTGCACATGCACATCCAAGCAGAGGCCATGTCTTGCTCATTTCAACTTAAATTCTCTGCAGATACTTCCCTAAAAATGAAATTATAAAGCTTGTCATTCACTATCATAACACAAAATGCTTTTCTCTGTCCAAAAATATATTGGTGAAGAACTGGAAGTGTCTTTCAAGAACACATGTGGCAGGTGAGGATGATAGTATAATAAGACTCGGCCATTCAAATGGCTCCCCAAGCACTTGACAGTATAAACACTTACGCTATCTCTGTATTCCCATGCAAATTCTAGTACAGTTCTTACCTTTCTTCATCACACAGAAAAAAATAACAAGTAGAATGGCCTTAATACAGTTCATCCACAAAGTTCGAATGTTGAATTTTCAAAGTTTCTTATGCAGTGCTAACAGGTCTGGCTGTTCCCATTATGTCATGTGGACAATGACACCCTTCATGACACAATCATCCATGATGAATTTGTGCCTCCATGTAGTCCTGCTCAAGTCAATGTGATTTTTCTTACGTGCACAACTAAGCATGACAATTTGTAGTACTGTAGCCTGCTAGAACATAATCCTGCTTGACACAAATGTTAAAAGTCAAGGTAGCACATTTTCTGCTCTAAATTTTGATATCAAATCACTGTTATCAGAATTAGTGATCTCAAAATTTTGTTGGAAATGAAAACTTAAGCTGAAAAACAGCAGAAGCAAGGTGACACTTGAACCGCAGTGAAATCTATACCAAAATCCTTGTTGGTTTCAGTGGATCTGCAGTTCTCTTCACACACTAGCGCAAATCAGTAAATAAGACTGATTGTGAAATTCAGGCATCCACGGCTTTGCAGAAGACTCTGAACTATTTCATAAAATCCTCCAAAGCATCTGAGAAAAGGCATTGAGAAATGACTGAAAAGGTCGAAAGTAAAAAGAGAAACGAGAGAAGGGGAAGAAAAAGACACACTCAGCCAGCAGAGCAGATGTAAGGTTTAGAAACAGGCGAGGTGCACAGACAATTATAGGAAGAGAGACATCTTGCTTTGTCAGAGCTCTTTTTCCCTGTGAATGAGCAGTAAAGAGAAAATAATTGAGTAGCCCATTTTCACTTTTATTTATGTAGCTGCTGAGCTATAACAGTATGTTGCAGCTTTTGTACATAAGTGAAACTAGTATGGTGCAAAAGTTTCTGTAGTCTGAATGAGTCACAGGTATCAAACTTCTTAGGCTGCAAACTTCTAAAGGTGTAAATCACGTAAACCTTCAGAAAAACTCCTCAGGAGTATAGCAAACCTCATCCCTTGTAAATCAGAGCTAGACTGGACAAAGGCACCACAAAATACACTGAACAGTGCAAGATTGCACTGCTGAGAGATTGTACTGGATGACCTACTTGGCCTTTGCTGTCTTTAAATTATGTAATTCTCCTTAATGCTATATTAAGGTTTTGAGCCAAAGCCAAATTCTCCTAAAAACATTTGCCAATCCTTTTAAAAAAGAAAGCTAAATAAACCCTCAAAGATCCTCCCAGAAAATCTCCATGGCTGGTAGAGTAGAGAGGGGTCCTGCAGGGAGGGCTTTCTTTTCCCCTCTTTTTCCTGAACATTTCCTCTGAAATGCATCTAGGGTAATACTTTACAAATGCAACGTCTCTGCAGGATTTTTAAATCCCTGCCAGAGTGATAGCCACAACTGCTGCTGGGAGGACATGAGTGGAGATGAGCTGAAGGGTGCAAGCAGATGCCTGCAGCGGAGGTGGCTTGGTGTGGCAACAGCTACTCCCGCAGGGTGCAGGCACCGGAGGGGTAGAGGAACACAGCAGCCTCTAAGCCAAAAGGTGTGCCTCTTGGAGACAGATATGGGTAAGAAGAGGTGGTGGGGAAGCATCAGAAAGCATGAACCTGGGCCGTTGAGTCAGGAAGGGATTTGGGAATAGTTGGGCAGAGAGCTGGGAAGGCTTTGAGGTGGGAAGAGTTGAATGACGGGAGGCAAGGGGATGGGCTAAAAGGGGTCAGAGCAGCTCTGAGACAGGGAAGGTGAGGGACAGGATTCCTGAGGCAACAGAGGGAAAGATGGGAGGCCTCTGCGGTAGCAAGGGTCGTGGGGCTCAGGGCAGCAAGCACTGAGAAATTACCACAGGACTCTCTCTCTTCCAGGTACCTGAACTCTCATGTGGTGGTAAGAAAATCAGAGCAAGACTGTACAGACCTTGCACTTCCCCCAGACCTGCAGTTTACCTTCACTTTTGCTTTCAGAAATACAGATAGCTTGAAAAGAAAAGAAATAAGGACTAAACTTTGTGAGCTCTAACTGTAATGTCAGATCTGAAGGTAATTTGGAGCAAACAACTTCTTTGTGTCATACTTAACACCTAAACTTCCTTACAGTTACTCCATGGAAGCTCTCCTCTTGGCAAGCTGGAGTTTCAACTTGACAATTAGCATTTTCGCTGGTTCTGTTTGCACTGCTCTTTTGGCCACTCTAAAGACCATGCCAGCAAGAACACCTCAGACTCACACTTGCTGTCAACACATCAAATTCCCAGGACATTTTTGGCGTAGTTCAGACATATTCAAACTGCATAAGGTTTTCTCATCAAGACATACCACAGGTCCTCACAGCATGTCTAGCAAAACACTCTTAGTGTTCACACACTCTAGCTTGTCTGTGCCATAAAATGCCATCTTACTCTAAAATGTCCTGTCATCAGTCTCTTGTCTCATCACTCCAGTCATGACTGGTGTTCCCCAGGGCTCAGTTCTGGGGCTCATACTGTTTAACATCTTTATCAATAATCTGGATGAGGGGATTGAGTGCTCCCTCAGTAAATTTGCAGATGACACCAAGCTGGGCAGAAGTGTTGATCTGCTTGAGGGTAGGAAGGCTCTGCAGAGGGATCTAGACAGACTGGATCAATGGGCCGAAGCCAACTGTATGAGTTTCAACAAGACCAAATGCCAGGTCCTGCACTTCGGTCACAACAACCCCATGCAACACTACAGGCTTGTGGAGGAGTGACTGGAAAAGCTGCCGAGAGGAAAAGGACCTTGGGGTGTTGGTTGACAGTCGGCTGAACATGAGCCAGCAGTGTGCCCAGGTGGCCAAGAAGGCTAAGGGCATCCTGGCTTGTATCAGGAATAGTGTGGCCAGCAGGAGTAGGGAGGTGATCGTGCCCCTGTACTCGGCACGGGTGAGGTCGCACCTCGAGTACTGTGTTCAGTTTTGGGCCCCTCACTACAAGAAAGACATTGAGTTGCTGGAGTGTGTCCAGAGAAGAGCAATGAGGCTGGTGAGGGATCTGGAGAACAAGTCTTATGAGGAGCGGCTGAAGGAACCGGGGCTGTTTAGTCTGGAGAAGAGGAGGCTGAGGGGAGACCTTATTGCTGAAAGGAGCTTGTAATGAGGCAGGTGCTGGTCTCTTCACTCAAGTAACTAGCGATAGGACGAGAGGCAATGGCCTCAAGTTGCATCAGGGGAGGTTTAAATTGGATATTAGGAAAAATTTCTTTACTGAAAGAGTGGTCAGGCATTGGAACAGGCTGTTCTGCGAAGTGGTTGAGTCACCATGCCTGGAGGTATTCAAAAAACAAGTAGATGTGGCACTTCGGGACATGGTTTATTATGCATGGTGGTGTTGGGTTGACAGTTGGACTTCATGATTTTAGAGGTCTTTTCCAACCTATAATTGTATGATTCTGTGACAGTGGTCTCACTGCAGTGGTATGTGTCACAAGCTGTCATAAATGAGATTGGAAGGCAGTGGAAAAGTAAAGGTCCTAGAGAGCACCACGCAAGAAGAGAGCAAGGCATATTGTTGTTAGGGGCCACACTGCCATACACTCTACAGGGCACATCTCCAGGGTCATGACCTGGTGGTGTGTCAAGAGCAACAGCAGATGAATCTAAGGATTCTGCGGCCCACCCCAGAAAGAGGTTGCCCAAAAAGTGCTGTTCATCTTTTCCTTACTGGATGTGCTAGTCATGGCTGGACCTGGACAGAGACTTTCAACCTGTTTCCAGGCTAAGAAGTGGTTTTTCAGCCCTGGGGATGGGCAAATTGTAAGTGGAGGCCTGGGTACTGGATGAGAAACATGTGTCTGCATTGTTTAAGGAGAGATGATGTTTGTAGTGCCTTTGTCATAGCAGTATGGTAGTCTCTTATGTGTCCTTTACTCCTAATAGAGAAATAACCTGGTTTACATGGCATGCAGGTATGTCCTTATGATACAAGACAGTCACGTGAGACTAGAGATTCACTAGTGATGCGAACAGCCTGAAAGTATATGAGTTTCCTGAATGGCTCACAGGTGTTCCTGATGAAGATCCATGCAATGAGATGCTGTAGGTGCAGCTCCTCCCTTTTTCTCAAGTGGGACCTGTGCTGGGGGTTGCTGGAATTTGGCATGCTCCATGTCAGGGCGATTCACAGGGTGCCTAAGGATGTTCTGATGGGCACTAACTGGGCAGCTGCTCCCTGACAGTTTCTTCCAGCCAGATTGTGCTCAGGATGTCCTGGAGGACATTCCTTGAGTCAAACACTGTGGGCATGCACTCAGAGGATTCACTCTGAAAGCCAGATGAAAGCTTCAGAGGTACTATAGCTGTGCAACATGGCCAAAACCAGAAGCTCCTCTGTTGCTGTTATATCCAAACATACACTCAACAGACTCACTGTATCTGCTGTATCTGTGTCATGCAGAATTTCTCTAAAGCTCCTGAGACTTGCACTGCGTTCAATTTGAGAAATGCAGCATAAATAATAGATTACTTTTCTTGAAATCAAGGGAATATATTTCAAGTGAGCCTTAATATGTATTAATATATATCAATGGTGTCTTCAAACAGGAACAGTTAAGAAATTTCCTTTCTGTGTTTAATAACTTTTGCACAGTTTCCTCCAGAGAAAGAGAAATGTTGAAAGCAGGTCCTTCAATGAGAGCAGTTATTGGATGGAAAAAGGGCTGATTTTTTATATTTAAACACATATACATAAATATTTTCTGTGAAAACATTGATGTAATATCATTAATATCATTACCCTTATAGCTCTTTGCATATTAGCTGGAGAAAGGATAAAATTTATACATTCCCTGCATGTTTCTGCAGCCAGCTGCATCCCAGATGAGCCCTTCACAATCACTGCATTGTAGTCTGGCTTCATTAAACCAGCACGCGCCACTCTTCCATGATGAGGTGTGTGTTGTGTTGTGGGTAACAGAATAATTTTCTCTGTTGAGCAGACTGGTATGCAGATCAGGAGAACTGAAATTAAAGGAGACCTGTTTTCTGTAATGCTTCATTACCCCAACACTACATTCTTCTTGGTCACTATTCTAAAGCTGAGAAGGAAGACTTCTATTAGTAAAAAATGGAATTGGAGAAAATATGTTACACCATCTCTATGCCTGTTAAATTAATAATAAGCAAAAGTGATGAACAAAAAATTGTGATTCATTATGCATTCTATGAAAAAAGAATAATTTATAATTTCCAAGTAATGTTATTTCTTCTGTAATACCAGAATGAATCATCTGCTCTTAATTTTCTGCCATAACTATCTAAACCCTTTTAATAAGACGTTTGTCTGTCCCTTAAGGTCTCTAGCAATGTCTGATGGAAGCTGTTAAATTTTACAGTTATGTCACTAATGTATCAGCCAAAACAATTGCACCAGATTAATTGATTTCAAATTGAATTATGTCTTAATTCATTACAGCTACTGTTATATTACTCCCTGAAGTTTCAACTTAGATGTTACTCTATGTCCAACTATATTTCAGCTACTAGATTTAACAGTGTATGCCTCATAAAAACATGTAATTTACAGCTTTTTCTAGTTGAAAATAAATAAATTAATTAACAGTCATCAAGCCCAACATTGGGGTATGTTTGAAAATTTGACACCGTGCTAAACTTGTTAAAAAGCAAATTACTAGTAAATAAACTTTGTATTGTAACCTGCTATGTGTTCTGGATGACCTGCTGCTTGTTTGACAACACTGCAGCTTTAATGTTTTTAGTTCCTATAGATATCATTGGAATTTTAAAGACTAGTTAATACATTGCAGTTAATATAACTCAGTCCCTCATATGGAAGAAATTACAACATCTTCACATCAATAAAAGTCTGGCATTCCCTACATACACTGACTGTATGTGTAACATGGCTACCATTTTGTATGGGACATTAAACAGGACTTGAGGTATCTATATTATTTGTGTGTCACACAGAAAAGAGGAAGAAAAATTGGCCAGAAACAAATGATATTAACTGTCTTATTAAAAAAAAAAACACCCAATATTGCAGAGATTTTGTCCACTGTCACAAAATTCTGTATCTTCTGTGATGGTCTGCACAGAGATTGTATGAACACGACTTGAAGGAAAAAGAAGACAAGTCATACTGGATGGACAGTGGGACTGGGATATGTACCCTGAAATTCACAAGATTTTATCTGAATTTAGCCTTGGATCTTTTAACAATAGCACTTAGAATACGATGGTTCCACATACTCTGATGAGAAACTGGAGCACTATAACCCACCTATAGCTACACAGAACCTATTATCTTACCACTCGATAGACGCAAGGTAGGAGTCCAGATGCTTACAAATGCTTTTGAATTCTGAAAACATTCAATTTGTTAAATATTTTCAGCTTGTGATGGAAGTTAGACCTTTTTTTGTGGGGAAGCTTGATTAATAAGGCATCTGTAAGAATCAGAGAAGATATCAATATAATATGTTAACATGTTTTCATTTCTAATGTATTCTCTACTTGCGTTAGAAAACTCATTACTGAATTCTGACTGAGATCATAGTTTTGCAGCAGACTGGCGAGGGAAGATACTCCTGCTCTGGTAGAACTATTAGTATCTTTGACAGCGGGGAATGAATAAGCTCTCTAGGGCATGGTGTGCTGTCTCGTTCTGTGTTTGTGCTGTGCGTTGCACACTAGGAGCTCGGCTGAAGACCAAAGTTTCTTCAGTGAATCCCTGGCAGAAACAATGCAGATGATAATCCCATTATCTTCCACCTTACAGTCTTTTTCATGTTTTTGTCTTCGTGGAGAAGTATTTAACATATGGTGGAATAAATCTTGCCTAATTTTAGCTATCTAAATGTTAGGAATCAAGTATAAGATTATTGTTCAAGACAGCTTGTTGTCAGAGGAGAAAGACAGGCTTCTCCAGACAGCAATTTTTTCCATCCTACTGTAGGAATCTGAGTGAACTGCCATGATCTGGCAATTTCCATCTCTCTTTCCATCTTTTGAAATAGGAGACAAAAAGCCTGAGTTTAAAGTGACTGCTGTAAAAAAATAAGTATTTCACTAAAACTCTGTTTTCTAAACCTTCTAAAATGATAAAGGAACTGTATTCCTGTATCTTTACCTTCCATATCTGTTAGCTTTAGAAAGAAATTAAGTTTCTTAAAATAGATTATTTTTCCCTTTGTATGGCTTTTGCATTTGATGTTGTAACCCCATTTCTATTCCTCACCCCTGGAATAGCTGAATAGGAGTTTTTAATTTAGAAAATTTCTTTTCTATGTAACCATGTTTAAAATATTTAAAATGGACTCTTCCAAATGTGAAAGAGCTTTACTAGTAATTGTCTCCTGAAATCTAATGCTAGACCATAGTTTCAGCTAGTTATTATGAAAGTGAAATACATTATATCTTTGTGAAGCTGTACTAGGATTGGCAGTTCCCCAGTTTAGTGGTTTGTCTACCTAAGATTTCATAGATTTCAGTTCTTGTAACTGAAAGTAATTTGGCTTTCATTAAACAGTTATAACAATAAAACCAACTACAACAACTGTTCTCTTTTCCCAACTCATGTTTTAATGAAAAGCTTGAAAAGTTTACCTAAATATATGTCAAGGGTATAAAAACAAAAGATAAATCAGAAGCCAAAATGCATTAAGATATTTATTGTTGCAAGGCAACATTATGCTATGTAGTATAATGGTTGCATTTTAAATATTATGGCCGGGAATACTATTAAAATTATTCTTTTCTGGAGTCAATCACAATTTATTGCTGGAGCTTTTTTAGCAGTAAAGGACAGTAAAATTCTAAAGAAAAACATTGATCTCCAAGAGCTAAACAAGTGCTTTCCAAAAACCTTGGGATACCATTACAAGCTTTCCTCAAAACTCTTTTAATTGTAGAAGGCATAATAATCTGTTTTATTCAAAGTGAACCCCTTTGTTTTGATAGCACTAATGCACTACAGTAAGTATATGATGATAAGGTCTATAATAATAGCATAATAATAAGACTTGAAAGAGGAAAGAAATGCTTTAACATTGGAGTGTGAAACATTGTCACGTTTCTTCTGATTTATGATGTGTAGTGAAAGGGCTGGTCCCATGGAGCTGAGTAGAGGGTACACAAGGGTTTCTTTACATCTCATTGTACTATTGATGTAATCAGATCTGACCTTGATATTTGACACTGTAAGAAAATTACAGAATGGTCTTGCACAGATATTAATTTCAGTCTGACACATCACTAGCACTCTGTAGATCTTAAAAATTACATTAGATGCTTGTGTTTCAATTGCAAGAGAGTCTGGAATTCATGGATCCAAGTTACTTGGTAAAGGTACATAGTAAATGAACACATATACAGTGAAAAGACAAACAGTAAATATTGCCCATAAGAAGAACACACACAGTGATTTACTTTTTTTAAAGAAGTCAAGAAAAACAACACTTAATGAATACATATTAAGTCCTGGTATATATTCACAGACAGAATATTTGTAATAATACTTGGAAACTGAAAGTTATTTAAAGCCTTTAAATTCCATAATTTTTTTACTTTCCTTGTTTCAATGGTAATTGGGGATATGAGCTGCTTTTGTCCTCAACATTTTTACTTACAGCAGTACATTTTTAAAGTGAGCATTACTTATTCTTATAATAATCACTTGTATGTTTTAAAAAGTGTGTGCATAAAACTGGGCATGTAAAACTCTTGCCGTATTTGTGGGTGTACGTGTAAAGCACAACTTTGAAAGCAAATTATTCTAGTTAATCATTCTGGAATATTAGTCTGGCCCTTCCTGAAGAAATTTTTAAGCAAAGATAAGAATTGTTTATAATACCAGGATCTACCTCTTTTCCTTTGCTCCCATCTTTCTTGTCAGAACATATCTGTGTTTGTGAAAGAACAAGATTAAGAACAGGTCCTCTTAGAGGGTATGTGTTAAATTTATGTTGATATTTCCACTTCAACTGAAGGGATTGCTCAGCAATGCTAAGTTGGACCATCTCCAGTGAAAGGAAAAGTTTCCACTAACTCCCATGTTTTTTCTTGCCCAATGTGAAGGATGTGTTACAAGGCTTCATTCAGGAGCATTTGGGAAGTGCTTTGAGATCCCTGGAGGATGCTGTTCTTGTACTGCAAAGTGCTCTTAGGATAGATTAAAAATCCACAGATGGAACTATTCCCTGGCACAATAAGCCAGTTACACCAGACTAAAATACTACATGAAACTGTATTGATTCTGTCAAATTTATCTAAAGAATTAAGTCATTAAGACAAGCTGTCTCCTTCTCTGCTGAGTTTCTTACCTACCTGCTTGCCAGACTCCCTGAATGGGATGCCAGACTGCCATATTCTTTCAGCTACTGGATTTCCATCTGCCTGTTATGCTGCTGACTCACCAGGGGCTTAGGAAGATGGGATATGTCTAGCTAAAGAGAAAGCGGAAAATGCAACCATTTTCAGTTTGTTGTTGCTTTTCTGTATAAATGGATTTTTTTTAATCAAGTTTCCTCTTTCACACAGAAATAAGCACAAACCTTTAACTTATCATCTCCATTCAAGAATATTATTACTTACAGTGAAATTCTTGCTAGATTTCTGGTAAACCCTAGGTATTACAGCATCTTTTTTCTTTCTTGGTCCCTGATCATGGGGGAGCATACCTGGAGGCCAATAGAACAGCCAAACACTTAAACCAAAATCTAGGTAAGTCATTTGAGTATCTTGTTCTATATTTTGCTGCCAAAATGTAAACCTAGTGAAATATAGGAATTTGAAATACATTCCAGGTATCCACCTCAGCTTTGGCCTTTAATGGCACTACTTTCAAACTATACATTTTTGTCAAGTTTACATGACAACGTATCTTTTTTTTTCCACTTAGAAATGGGTTTTGTATAAGAAAACACAGACGGATGGCACATATGGTTTGAGTTCCCATCAGTTAATATTTTGTGAACCATCCTTCCAGCAACAATCTCACTTTTCAAGGCAGGTTCACATTTAACTCTGTTTAGTTTCCCATACATACAGTATGGATTTATGGCCTGGAGATACTTGTCTTTCCTTCATCCTCCAAAATGTGAAACCAGCAGGGAACTGTGCAAAGCAGCAATAACTTAGCACTGGACCTAACAGAAAAAGTTTTCCAATTTAGGTTCAGATGTTCCCATATTTTATCTTGACTGCTGTTGAAGTTACTACAGCAGTATTCCATGAAAAAAAATATTTTAAAATATGGTCTTGTAGAAGGAAGCAGAAAAGTGAGGAGGATAGCAACTTTTAAAGTAATGGATATCTTTCACAGACTAAATATGTCATGTAATCACAATAGTGTACAAAAGTATATGACAAAGTACATAATCAAATGGAAAATGCGAAAAGAGCAGAAAGTTAAATATTTCACAGAAGAATGTCATGCACAGCAATATGAATGGCAGGTAACTTGCCTTGCCAGTAAAAGACAAAAAGGAGTGATTCAGGAAAAGTGAATAAGAAGGTGGCACCACTTTTCAAACCCTACACATAGTTATCGTCTCCTTTTATCTGCTCTTTTATGAGGATACCTACATTAAGAACATATTTTAGGTGCTCATTGCCAAAAAGTATTGAAAGTACTGATGATAGTAACTCTGAAAATGAAGTAACTGATATCTATATTTGAATGCCAAAAGAAGGAAACAGCAAAAATTGGAACTGTTTTTGAAAATACATAAGCAGCAAAAAGAGACAATGTTGTCCTGTTAGAGTGTCAAGATAGGGATATTTCTACAGGAATACATTTCACAGGGAACAAAAAATAATCGTGGCAGCACATAAAGATGCCATGGCAGAGTGGGAGGCTTAGTTGTACAATTACGTCAGATACAAGAAAATGTACTGATTCCCTTCTGAAAACTGGTACAAACTTCTATGCATCTACATCATCACAAAATTTCCCAAGTTCAAAACCAGAGTGATTTAAGCAATTTGACTTTTGTGAGAAATATTTTATAGGACAGATCACCAGAAGGAAGTACTAAACAGTCTTAAAAGACGGCATTTGAGCAAGTTTTCAGTCTTAAAAGAAATGTCACACGGTTGGGAGCTATGGATTTGCCTCTTTGAGGAAGTTGTGATGAGTGGAAAAGTTCATTTTTTGCCTTAATCTTTCTGTGGCTCCAATTCTTAAGGCAGACTTTTCTCCTGAAGAACAAGTTTAGATTTTTGTTCCCAAAAAGGAGATTGAATGATGCTCATGAACACCTCTGCTGTTATTTACATTGTGCCTGGATTCTGTGTAATTTATTTCTAGATAAAGAAGAAAATAACCTGTTCTAAATAGGCTAACAATTTGAGAAAATCGACGATATTTTACACAAGCCTGTCACAAAACTGTTTTTTCTCTTATGAGCAAATGGAGAAAGCGATTGCACAGATAGGTCAGCCAGGAATCACAGAATCACAGAATCACAGAATGGTAGGGGTTGGAAGGGACCTCCGTGGGTCATCTAGTCCAACCCCCCTGCCGAAGCAGGGTCACCTACAGCAGGCTGCACAGGTTCTTGTCCAGGCGGGTCTTGAATATCTCCAGAGAAGGAGACTCCACAACCTCCCTGGGCAGCCTGTTCCAGTGCTCCGTCACCCTCAGAGGGAAGAAGTTCTTCCTCGTGTTCAGACGGAACTTCCTCTGCTTCAGTTTGTGCCCATTGCCCCTTGTCCTGTCACTGGGCACCACTGAAAAGAGCTTGGCCCCATCCTCCTGACACCCACCCTTCAGATATTTGTAGGCATTTAGGAAGATTAAGTAATGACACGTATTAAGGCAGAATACAGTATAGAGGGGTCAAGATGTTCAAAAGTAGGAGAAAGCCACCTCCTCTCTTCCTACAATTTAAAAATGTGCTTTGTTTGTTAGTGCAACTTAATCAGAAAGTCTTTGAAGGGCACAACAACTTTATCAATCCTAAAAACCTAACAGAAACAACACCGTGTAGTCTCATAAGACAGCAGATGGCACTCTATAACTATTGGTATGTACATGTGTGACTGCATATATGTCTACATACACACACAATAGAAAAAACATATTGCTTTCCAGATAATAAGACCTCAGAAAAGTCTAAGGTCTAAGTCTATAATGTTGCTTTCTCTTAAAACACATTCAAAATATGAAATGTCTCTATGAAATATTTAGAAAGGTTTTCACAAAGGAAGATGTTATGCAGAAGAGAAATAAAACTGTTATAATTTCTTTGTCTTTTGCTGGCTTTCCATGTCATAAAAGTCACCTTGCTTGAAAATAAGTGTATTGCTCTTTATAGATGAAAAAAAAGATGTACATAGGGGTGGTTCTTTTGCCAACACCACACTGGAGTTTCTTTTCAGCCTTTACTAGAGACCCCAAAAAGTACTTAACAGGTCAGACTGTGTAAAGAAGAGGAAAGAGAGGAATTATGACACTATCCATTACAGTCTTATTAGCATGTGCCAGAAATATGATAATAACATTAGATGAAAGCTGTGTCCTCATCTTGTAGTTTTGGTAAGTTTTATTCTCTCCTATTAGAAGAAGAAAGAAAATTAATTAATGAAGCTGGAGAAAGCTTAGAGAGGAACAATTATTCAAGAAAAAAGCAACAGTGATGGTAGGAGAATGTCACTTGAGAATAGATTGTTATTGGATGCCAAATTATACCATTATTTTTGGTGGATGTTTTTTCTTGAATAAGATCTGTAATGTTAAAACCAAATGTGCATACAATACATATGTTTGAGCATGCAAAACACTTGAGAGTTTGGTGCATAGTCTGTAATTTAAGAATCAGGCCTAGATTTCTTTGCAATATAAACAGTCCTGCATTTCTACTAGCTGAGAAAACTTGCCAGTTCTTATAGTAGCTGTGTTAATGACAAAAAAATAAAGTAGCATCAGTAGTGACCAAGAGAAATTTTTTTCTGGTTATTCCTATTTTCATGTATCTCCTACTAACCAAAGAGTCTGGAGCAGCCTGTCTTAAAACACTGAAGGCCAAATTCAGTGAGATTGGACTCAGACTAGTTTGAACTCACATGTAAACATATAAGAAAGCATGGTTGCTTTTAGGTACAGGTTTTATTTGATCCATAGTTAGGGGAGAACACTTGAGACTGTGCTGCCTCTTATTAAATACTTAAGTGTGGCACCATGGACAGGCTAGATCTGACCATTATATAGACACCAGATCCTTTTGGGGTGATATTGCAGGATCATCAGTGACTAAAGGCTCTGTGCGAGACGGATCCTGACATCATCTGCGAGGATGGCAACCATCTGCAGCCAGGTCTCAGTCTCATTCCACACTATTAAGTAATCCTAGGAAAAAGATATACTTGGTAGTTGAGAACACACTGGACTTTACTCTGCTTCCTGACCTGATGTTCTGATGGAGGCATACACATATTTAGTTCATTTAGGACCAGACCTAATAAAGGATTTAAGCATTGAAAATCTGAACTGCGAGTCTAAATTCTTTTGCAGTCCCAAATTACTACTTTGGATACACCAGTTTAGTTGCATTCTAATCTCACTCATGCCCAATTGACAGATGTGTGGCTCTTCCTCAGTGTTGACTTAGATGAGAAGCTTGATAAATAAGGCATTACTGGGCCTGGCTCTCTTCCATCTGCACATCTAGAGGGATATAGCTTGGGAAGCATTCTCCCAGCACCCCTAAGAACACCCCAATAGAGACAAAAACAAGACAAGTGTAATTATTGCTATTGTCTTCTAAAATGTAGTTCCTGTTATCATTTCATCATTGTGCAATTGCTAAAATATTCATAACAAAATGGGAGAGTTCTTTTTAGGAGTACAAAAGCACACTAGGAAAAGATTTTAACCATCTTGCTACGTGTAGCCTCCTATAAAAGGGTCTGGATTTAGCTGGAAAGACTTATAGGGAGAAATAGAGAAATTCTTGACCCTATCCTGATGAAACTAACCTATAGAGTAAAAAACCAGGATCGAATGGATTAGAAAACACACGAAAAATGAAGCAGAATATAGAAACTTGGTTCATAACTTATTAAGACACTGACAATAGGATATCTGGATCCTAATCCTTCTCCAAACAGCCTTCACACATTTTTTGCACAGTGACTGTTCCTTAAATCCTTATAAAGCCTCTGCTCAGGACAAGAAACCTAGATGACTGCCTCCAAGCTAGAATACAGAAAAAGCAGTCTTGCTTTATGTTGTGTCTTGCTCTTTCTATAGAACAATGAATCTTGCATTCTTTTGCACAGTAACACTGCTTCAACAGGAAGAGATGGAAATGTTGTCTTTTTCTCCCATAGTGCATTGAAGTGTCTACAAAGGTTAGGAAGCAGTAGAAAATACAGTTGTGCATCCTGTTGGGTAGATGAGAGCATGAAATAAGCCTTTCCCTGCTTCTAGGATGAGTGCTGAAATTATATCCCCAGGAGAAATTGCTTATCTAGCTGTCTTTTAAGAAAGTCAAATCATAACTTTTTTTCAGGAGTCTGTTTCAGTTACATGTTTAATGCTCTGTATGATGGCTTGTGAAAGAGCCACTGAGCTGCTCAGTCCTGCAAAGACAGAGCTACTCAGGGAGGCAGGAGTAGGAATGTGCCTGGGCAGTCAGGGACGTGCTCCTACTGTCTGGCAGCTTCCGAGCCGGACAGGACCTGATTTCAGGATGCTGGGAGACTGAAGGCCTGATGCAAACCTTTGGTGGTCAAAAATGATTATCAGCAATGAGTTTTTGATTCAGCTCAAGCCACTACACCTCTTCTCTAGAATACTTTCCGTAGTACGTGAAGTGTTTGGAAAGTGGCTAAGAGAAAACCACAGTGGAGAAAACCACGCTTGTTTTCCTCTCCTGCAATTATTCCGAAGTCCTATTTTCAATCTGCATTCTGCTTATTTTCAGCAATTCCCCCTAGTGTGCGATTCATCTGGCTTGGCAGCTGCTCTGTGTGCAGTACGTTTCAGGAAGGAAGGGGACAGAAGCACAGGCATGTTTCCAAGAAAACAGATAAACTGCTTTGGTGTCACTGACTTGGAAAGTGGGTTAGTCACACTCTAAAAGACTGGTATCCCAGATTATTTTTACTTGTCCAGGCCAACACAGGTCTATGTTAGCCCATTTCTCAGAGTATAATTCAGCAGGTCTTGTCCTCCCCTGTGAGTACAGCAAAGAACTGAGAATATGTTTTGGAGTTTACTGTTGAAGTGATGCAAAGTATTCTGTTGTCTGGAGGCAGCACATAAAGCTGATTTAGGGATTACTGTTATGCTGCTTCTTTTTTTTTAGATACACTAAGTGTTGGTCTATACTTTTAAACCTTTATCCAGACAGAATAGGTAGGCAGATTAGATTATCATGAACTAACATTTTTCACTGTTCCAAGCAAAAAAAGCAGCATTATACAGATGACAGATTAAGAGGAAGCTAACAAGCTAGTGGCATGAAAAGGTTATCTGGAAATTAAATTTTTTTATGACTCACATTTGATGAAAAAAAATCAACATTGTATAATCAAAACAGAAGATGGCAGGTTTATATGATCATGGTATGAAAATGTGTATAGCTGTGTGTTGCAGAGAAAAGGAGAAACATGAATTAAGAGGCAGTATTTCCTTTTCACTAATTATTATTCAGAGATACTTAGCAGTTACCTGATGAAGGCAAGTAATTTCTTTGTCCAAAGAAACACAAGAAAATAAACAAAAATCAGAGTAACTAAATTTGATAAGGTTTACGGTAATAGAATCACATGCTTACTAAGTTAAGGTGTGTATAATGCTTCTATTTAACTTCTCTTTTTCCATCTCTTCCTCCCACTTCTGACTGAGATTGATTGGTGCAAGCTTACACTGAGAAAATAATTACTCAAGGAACTGCAATACTAGTTCTTGAAGACATCTCATTTTCATTATTTTTATATTGTTGTAACTGCATCAACTTCAGTGAAGATACTTCTGATTTACACTGGTGCAATACAGTTTCTATAGGAATCTCTCCACGTGGAAGGTGCTTATTCCATTTTCAAATGCTTAAATAATCCTGGTTGAATAAATGTTTCTGCAATGATGGAAAAACAACTCCTGTTTGACAATGTAAAAAGAAAGCCTAGTAAATTTGAGGAAGATCAGGAGACAAAAGAAAAAGAAACATCTAAGAAACTCTAAAGTAAAGGAAGCAAATTTACTTAAAAGTCTACCTTCTTTCTCTGAGAGGTAGTTCAGACAGAATGAGCACACATTAAGATCTACTGGAAGCTATGGCAGATAGGTCACCGACTGGGATATGAGTTATTACACTATAAAGTATTAATGGGTGCCACAATCAGCTTGAGCTATGCACAGTTATAGAACTGTTTGAAATCATCAGGTATGCTGAATAAATGTAAAAGAATCAGTAGCTGTATTCACACTGTCCTGCAAGAGTGCCTTCAACTCTCCCCTGAAAGCCAGGGGGAGTGAATGCCACAGAGTATGCCACCTGATAAACCTGGGAAGTGCCATGGGACTTTCTACTAGTGCCAGTGCTCTACCGGATTCAAACTCAGCCCTTTGGTGGGAACATCCCTGCGTCTGCCACTACAACCTGAAGCACCATGTCCATGCATCTTGTCCCCGCACCCCAAGCCACGCTGCGCAGTGCTGCTCTGCCAGTTGGCTAACACGCATAGGATTTTACAGGCTCCACTTCACCAGCCCAGCTAAGCCAGTGGCCTCAGGAGTGCGCAGCCTGCATGGACGCATCTGAGTAGTGGCAACACGCTCCATTTTCTATCCAGGTAGGAAGCAGTGTACCCTACAACACAATTTGTGAAAGACATCCAAGAACAACTTTTTTTTCACTTCTGTCACAGAATAGCATGATATTGCCACTCAGGTGCCTTCTACCAGATCAAGATTCTTCACTTGCCGTAGCAGGATTGTTCACCTGACAGAGACATTTACCTGCAATGAGCAGCCTAGAAATTCGGTATAAAACTGCTACCCTTCAAGTGTATTCACCCAGCAATATGCATGAGGATCTAAGAGTGTGTTCCTGCCCTCTTCAAAGGAGCAGTATTTATATAAGGTAAGAAGAAGAGCACTTGTGAATCTATTTTGGGACTGCCTGATTACAAGCGAAGGAGGAAAACAGGGCAAGTCCCTTAACTGGAATGTAGAGCATGTTTCTGAACCTCTGGTTACCTAAGGAGAGGCAACTGAAATAGTGCATTCCTGGGATTGCTCCTGACCCTGGATTTCAGATTAGCATTTTTTGTCCTCCTTTTGGCCCTGAGATAGGATACTTCCTCGGGATGGCCTTGACCATTGCATGTGTACCTTGTGTGTGGAAGGTGGGCTGGATGGTTAAAGTACATCTGCTCAGGAGCTGCTCATCTGTGAGGCTGACACATGCCACTTAGAGGACATAAGTGACTTCAGCACTTCAGGTAAGAATGACAGCTAAGTGCTGATTTCACTTACAATGTCTTCAAAAATCAAAGCCTTAAACCTTCATGACATATTCTTGTCCTGACAAATCTCTGACAGAGGATCAAGAAATAGAAGCCACAAGGAGTCTATGAACATCCCTGTATGAGGATGTCTGGGACAAAGTCAGGATGAACAGACACAGCTGCAGTGTAGGCATGTGTAGATGACAGAACAACATGACAAGAAACACTAAGACATTCTTATCAGTACACTTTTAAGAATCACCAGTCACCAAAACAGCTTGTTGACTTTGATGGATGCAATTATACCACTTTATCTATATGAAGGGGATAATTTCACAGACTGGCTTACAGGCTAGTGCCTTGGGTTCTTTGGAGAACAAAAGTGGAAAGTGAAAAGATTAGCCAAGTGATGACTTCTTCCGGGATCAACTGGAGAGTGCATTTGTGATGCCTTTTGCACTGGCTGTAAGCACTCCTGGTCGGTCAGCTTGACTCAGTAGTGATGTGGCAATGGGTGGAGGCTCCAATTTATCTAAGGTTTGGTAAAGAAAGACCAAGAAAAGTTGAAGGGCAACAAATGTGAGACAAGGGAAAAGGTAAGAGGTAATAAAATTTCCATGTGATTCATACCTATTTTAAGTGGTTTCTTTATGCAGTAATAAATATGTACAAAATCACAGTACCTGATGAATGAAAACTACTCAGCTCATGATCTCTGCCCTTTAATGTGATCCGTGAATGAAGGTTGTTAACTTGTGCAAAGTCTTATTAAAGCTCTGTTAAAGAGATATTGGAGAGATACAGCTATTCAGATTAGTGGATTATAAATGTAGTTATATTAATCTTAGAGTCATATATTTACTACTGCAATTTCTTACAGACGCGGCAATGGAAAATTGGTGTTTTCTGTGAATACATTCATAATTTTACCACCTCCTGTTTTCTTAGAAATGCTTCCTCTGTATATGATGAGCTTATTCTGAAGACGAAAACACTGGTAAGATTTTATGGCAGCCAAGAGACAGTATGCAGTATGACCTACTGCAAAAGTCATTAGCAAAGGTCATAACTGCATTCTCTTTATATATCTGCTTTTGAAATATTCTGGAATGCTGCTTACCTTCTTGAAGAACCTGACACTATGTAGTTTCAACAATCAGACATTATGCTTGCCACTGTATTTACTCATTTACATTTCAAATTATAGTAAATTTCCATCCAAAACAGCAGAGTTTCTCTGTAATTATTTGTGTCTCCAGCAACAGGAGTTACTCCAAGGGAAACATGAAAGTTGTCTTAAGCCTCCAGGATATTTTCTCAGTCATGGCCATAATCCTAATCCTGAGGACAAAAAAGTGTCAAGCATGAACAGGAAAACAAAGAGAAAACAATACAGCTCCTCTTGCTTAACAAAGATACTAGGCCTAGATAAATGTTGTGATTAAGAGTGATTTTGGTTTGTTTCTAAGTCAACACTACTTCTCCTGTTCATTGAGGAACAGCAGGCTCCATCTGTAGCTGAAGTAGCAAAGAACTTTCTCAAGACAGTGGTTATTTTTAACAGTAGTTAATAGCTTGTGGCTTTGTTCAGATTTTCTACAAATTCTTACTGAGAGGCTTTGTTAAGCTAGAAAAAGAAGTTATAGCACAGTACCAGGAAATTTGTTTGAAGACTATTTTCAAATGGCTATTTGAACCTGTCACATATTTATACTTAAAGAGCACATAACCCAATTTTCTTTTCTTTAACAGATAACCTTTGTTTCTTTATGATAAAGACACAGTGAAAGAGCTTTTGCTTTTTGCTTCTAAAGGCTTTCATTCTCCGCTATTGTTAAACTATAAAAATATCAGTAACGTCATGTCAATTTTATGGAAAAGTTCATTAACAACTTTTTTATCTGCATTCACATCTCTGCTGATTAAAGCTCAAAGACATGTCATTAGAGATTTTCATACACCCTTTTTTCCAAGTATTTATATGTACATAGGTGGTAAGAGGAAATAATCAGACAAGATTGTTTTCATCAATGCAAAGAAAAATCACACATGCCTGTCTTAGATGAATCGACTTTTTTTGGAAATTCTGCAAAAAAGCATATGCAGAAACATAATCTAAATCTTTCATCATAGAAAAGCCAAACACTTCTCATTGTTCCCCACCTTCCCTAAATCTGTTTTATGAATATGAAACAAGAGAATAAGTCTCTTTTTTTCAGTATCATTTTTTTGGCCTCTTCTATGTATTACAAAGAAAGCAAAAATTCTTAGACCACATATTTTCAGTCCCTTTGTAGACTGCCTTCTCAAATGTATACTAGATTAAACTTTTTGCACTGTAGTTCCACAGTATTTTATCACAGTGGTGTACTTTCTTAATAATTTGAAACAAAATGGGAAATAGGGTTTGCCCATTTTTACTTATCCTTTGTTTCAGACACATGGTGTGGATGATGGTTTTATGGTGTATGTGAAAAGGTAGTCTGATTTTCACTACCATAGGCTACACTGCATCTCTTAGGTGTGAGAGGCAGCAACACACAACGTGAGGTTCACTATCCTGTGTGGATTTGGACGGGAGACAAATATGCCCTGGGAGACAAGCACAGTCATAAATGGAACCATTTTCAATCAGTTAACCGGGTTTACCTCACCTGCTTTGCAAGACTGGCATTGATGAAAGAATTTTGGAATCAGTTCGTAATATGTATAAAAACAAATCAGCAGGATTACATGACATTCACCTAAGGGGTCCAAAGCAGCCAAGACATAAAATTGCTGAATGATATGTTTCACAGTTTCTTTTACCATTATCTACTGTTATGCCATCTACTGTCAGAGGGAAGGGAACAAAGATAACACAGATTTAACAACAACAACAAAATATCTTCAAAGAGGAATAAAGAGGATCACCAACCAGTGAATATGGCTTTCAGTCCAGGCCTATTTATAGAAATTATATTAGTAATAAATCAAACAAATGAACATAATATAATTGAGAAGGTTTAAACTCCAAAAAGCAAATTTACTCCTCCCAAGTTAGAGACGTACAAGTTCTTTCAAGCAGTCAGTAACCACATGGTGAAGGTTTCACATCTAAACCATCCTGGATATCCAAAAACTATTACCAACGTAAAATAAGCCGTTATGTGGAAAACTAGGAAGTTGTCTTGTGGATCAGTACTCAGTTGAAAAATAAGTAACAAATTACAGCAATAAATGCTCACTCTCAAAAAAAGGAGAGGATTGTTGGGGGAGTCCCATATGGAGCTATCTTAGGGACTGAGCATATTATTAAACAGTCTGAAAAAGATGCATAACAATTAAATGAAAAATATGCAAAGCATACAAAAAAAAAAAAGCTTCAGTGGCTAAAATTAAAATTGACCATAGTGTTCTGCAAAAACATTGTGTTGTGCCACTGAGTGGCAGAGTGATAAAATAGAAAATAAAATTCATTGTCAGTAATTTGCGTAATACATATAGTAAATACAACCCAAACTACACATACCAGTGATGAATTCTGAATGAACTTCTTCCACTGAATGAAGAGATCTGTAAGTCACAGGTTTTTGAAATCTCCATTTCAGTGCTCCATCAAAAGGCAAATTAAATACTATGAATTAGTAGGAAAAGAATAGAAAATTAAACTGGGAACTGCTTTATTGCTGTACAAAATCTTGACGCAAGCTGCTTTGAGTTATCATGCCTTGACCATCTGGTCATTCCATCTCAAAAAAGGTACAGTAGAATAAGAAAAGAAGTGACACAAAAGGCAACAGGAGGGGTCAAATAAAATGGAGAGGCTGCTTTCTGCACAAGCAGAGCCTAAACTCAATGTAACTTCCCCTAGAAAACAAAGTGAATGAAACACACGACAGAAACATGGTAAAGAAGGTAAATGTTGAATAATTTTTCATTGTTTCTCATAATACCAGAACTGGAGGGAACTAAATGAAAACATGAGGCATCAAGTTAAAAGCAAAGAGTGGATGTGCTTTTTTTCAATTTCTGTGTAAAGGAGCTGGGGAACTCGCTGCCTCTGGATGTTTTGCTATTGGTACAAATGGGATTGAACAAGGCGAAACAAATGTGTATAAGAAAGGTCGACTGATGGCAACTAAACACAGTGGTGAACAGGCACTGTCTGCAAGACTCATGGCACAGCTTGGACCATAAAGAAAATATCACTCTGAATTTTCCTTTCCTTATCCTCTTTCCTAAACTGGCCATGATAACAGATGTCAGAGAAAGGATGTAAGGCTGTAGAAACCCTTTGTCTGGTACAGATTCACTCATTTTCACAGAGAAGGAACAGTGTGCTAATTTCTCTGTCCTGGCTCCTCTGGAGCCATCAGTGCCCTCAGGTCACATATAAGAACAGAGAGACTCTCCTTGCTTTGTAATAAGCACGGTGAAAGGAAGATTCTTGAATTTCCCCCTGTAACCCATGCTACATTCAAGGTCAATCCAAACCTGTAAGTTTTCCCCAGTAGGATTTAATGGGAATAAAATCACCATATTAGAAGTCGAGCGCATCTGGCAATAAGCTCAGTGCCACAGGTCTTACCTTTTTGACTACTGAACTACACAGTAGATACATAAATACTCACAGAAACACCTCACAGAAAGCTCTCCGCCTTTCAGGGGGGTATGCCAATAGCTAATTTAAGATCAGGTCTGGGTTTATTGGCAATTTATTTGACTTCAGGAATGCCTTTAGAGACCTGTGTGGGTAACACTATATATATATATCTTTCTGCTCTTATTTTTTAAGTAACTATCTTGAATTCAAGCATTTATTGAAAGGAAAGACTGTTCTCTGCTATTATAAGGAGTATGTCATTGTCAAGGGATAGAGGTCAGCTCTAGCCATTAATCCACATTTCAAAACTCTCGTTATCAAGAAGTAGGGGTTCTGAAGACAGAATTATGACAGAATTAGGTCTTTAACAAAACTTTGCTAAGAATTTCGCATATTAGTCATAGAACACATCATAAATATAAAAAATGAGAGGCCGTATCTTTGAAGATTTGAAGACTTTTAACTGACCTCATCCAGCAGTTTTTGTATCATAGTGAAAAAATCATATCAGAATAATAGTTAAAAATACTGCTGCATGATAAGACCAAGATACAAGGAAAGAGAATGTAGTGATCAGGAATGATAACTATAGATATTTAATGGTATCAGTAAAAAATACCATCTCTTCATAATGCATCTGAGTACTCACCTAAATGTTATCGGCAATGCTAGGCACTAATGCACCTGCTAAGATAATATCTGCACTAACAAATGATATAAAGTAGCTGAGAAGACAGACAGGTGTGTTGATAGCTGCAGCCTTTACCAGTCAGTTAGAACTGATTCCCTCAGCTCCTCTACACTCCGCAAACACTGCAGTGAAAAGTTTCACCTGTGGCTGAAAAAGCAGCATGCGTAAAAAAACAAGGCAGAAATGGTCTGCAAGTTCTTGTTTGAAAAAAAGAACAACTTTTACTTCAGATATTGCAGACACTCAACTTTCCATCTGAACTTTCCGGATTTAAATGGGTTTATCACCCAGGGTTCACTTTCAGAAATGCAGAGCTCTGTGAATTTCCACATCTGTCAATGGAAGCTGGACACCTGTGAGAACTGAATTTACAGTTACCTGCCTCAGAGTCATAATTTTTAAGCCTGTGATGAAATCTGGTTTCAGTTAAATCAGGGACAAGCATCACTTTTTGGCTCAGTGAGATCAGCAGTCTTCAGAGAAAGAAAACTTCTTCAGGCAGTTTTTTCTCAACTGGCAGGCTTAAAGCTTTCATTTACATGTTCTTTCTCACCCATTTAAAGGAAAAGTGGCACAGTTTTAAAATTTGATCATATTGAGGCAAATAAATTGAAGTTAAATAAATACAGAGTTGCTTACTTGTCTTCTCCCCAGTACATTAAAGGACTAATCCACATTTGAGGGACAAGAATATCTTTCCACATATGACTTTTCAGTGCCTGTAGTACTGGTCTATGGCAGTAGATAATCCCCTAGACATCACGGGCAGGATTTCTTATACCTAACTCTAGCTATCTTAAAGTAGTTGTTTATTCTTAACCATCTAAGTAAGAATAACCTTCCAGAATACAACTTATAATAGTGACATTTAAGGTTTACATACCAGTCCTTTAAAAGCTGCTTTGAATGTGATTTCATACAATTGGCCATTATCTCTGAGTAAGCACTGTAGACCTTTAAAAGTGCTTAAAAATAAATTACATATAGCATACATTTTTTATAACCAAAATTACCACTGGCAACGATTTCAGTGAATCACAGGATAATGGTTTTCTTCCAGAAAAACAAAAAATCCAAAGCTTTTTGAAGTTGGGAACAGGTATTAGGACTTAAATGACCAAAAATCTTTTGCAAAGGCTCCTTTGAAAATGCTAGGAAACATCCTAGAAGTTCCCCACAGACGTTTTGCAGTAAATCCCCTAGAACGTGGGTGCCACTGATTATTGCTACAGCAGCAACTTGTCATTTTTTGGTTAGAGAAAAATATAAATTTTATAATTTTATCTGTACTTTTTTAGTTGCAATGTTAAATAAAATCAAGTTTTGCCATATCAATAATATCTCTATTTAAGCATTGGTTTGACCTTGTATACAAATAGTAGAATTAAGAATACAGTTTATTGGCAGAAGAAATAGGATATGAACAAAGAAGAGCTCACAAGCATTATAATTCTGTAGCAAATTAAAATAACTTACTTACTTCTCATTGTATTTATTTGTTAATGTTAAGCACCTAAGTAATTCAGGGCTGGGACTGATAATAACTGAAATTCCAGGATTTTAAGATTTCTACTAAGGCAGGACTAAAAGTCTCAAAGATATCAGGTACTGAAAATTCCATTATATATACAGTTTGCCATGCAACAAATATAGTGGAAAACTTTAAAAATGTAGGGTAATGAAACAATAAGTTTGACTGCATTTTTATTGTATTGAAGAGTTATAAATTCTATGTCTTGGAGACAAATGGCTGTCAGTAGCTGTAGATCAGGTATGGTTTCGTTCAAATGCAATTTTAAAGTAAAAATAGTGCTTTACTAACTGCTGCTCAGAAGGACAAACCTACCTCCAGTGAGGCTCTTTCTGTTGTGTGCTTTCATGCTTTAACCCAGCAGCCAGCAACTAAGCACCAGACAGCCACTCGCTCACCTCTCCCCTCACCTCTCAGTAGGCTGAGGAGGAGAAATGGACAAAAGGGAAAGCTCATGGGTTGAGATAAAGAAGGTTTAATAAGACAATAAAGGTAATATTAATATTACTACTAATAATAATAACGATAATGATAATAATGAATCTACAAAACAAACTATATACAATACAATTTTCTCACCACCTGATGACCGAGTCGCAGTCAGTCCCTGAGCAGTGATCACAGAACCCAGAAATCATGGATTTCATGAATTTCGTGAAACTCCTGGAAAAAACCAAACTCCCAGACAAGTTTGAACTCCCATCCAAGAGAGGATTTGAAACCACAGAAATGAGGAAAAAAAAGAATTCCAGCTGCCTGGCCAACCCTACATTATAAACTGAGCATGGCATCTGTGGTATGGAATACTTACATTGGCCAGTTTGGGCTTGCTGCCTGGCTATGCTCCCTCCCAGCTCCTGCACACCTGCTCATTAGCTGAACATGAGAAACTGAAGAAAGTCCTTGATTTCTTAGCAACAACTAAAAACATCAGTATTATCAGCATTCTTCTACTAAATCTAAAACACATCAGCTACTGGGACGAAAATTAGCTCTATCTCAGCCAACACTAGGACATGTATTACTACCTTCCATGACAAAAGTGAACAACCAGTTTTGGGGAGATAACAATTTTGTGCATGAATTAACTAAACTAGAATATGGATAAAACCCAGATCTATTAAACTCATATACGATCAGAAATCTGTGTTCAAAAGAAGCATCTTCAACTCCCCTTCCTCTCACTCAGCCTGTGGGGTGGCTGTAGGCTGTAGGAACTTCAGTTTTCAGTGTCAGTGGTCCCCAAGTGATTAAACACCCAATTGTGGGCTTCAACAGAAACACCGTGGCCATTACACAGCTGACCGCCTAAGCACCTAAACATGGACCATCCTACTCTGTCAATCTCTAACCCAGTGACTGTTTCCAAGCACACCTACAGTAGTATGCTCTGCGCAAGCATAGGATTATTGTAAGCTTTCTTTACACCATCTCCCTGAAAAGAGGAAAAAATCAGCTCGATAGCCCATGGTTTTAGCTGTAGTGGAAAGATTTAGGGACCAGTCCTAGACTGCGGAGAGAGCCTGTTTCTTTCTTCCTAGTGTAGGCACCACCTAATGCAAAATTCATGCACAACCCTGAAATCAAGAACTGGAGACTTCTGACTGTGAAAGAAAGATCTTTGACACAAAACTATAGTATCACTCCCCTGATACTCTTTACATCTGCTGGAATATAACAACCCAGCTTCAAGAAACTGAGTGTAGAACACCACCCAACATCCAGACTTGTCAAAAAGCTGGTGTCTTGGGTACATTTCCATGGCTTGGGGTTTGAATCTTCTTGCAGAGAAGTACCGGCACTCTGAGATGCATGAGGATAGAGTTAAAAGCAGGGATCAGGCACATTTATCTCTGATGGCCTCCATGCTAGAGAGCAGTCCTGAGCACATCGAATTCACTGGTCTAGAAGCATCTGCTGTGCAGCATGTGTCACTAATCCACCTGAAGCTTCCCTGAAGCAGAGGGCTCAGCACATATAGAAATGCAGAGCAGCTCTGACCAGACGGCTGCACATCCAGAAATCCCAGCCATACCCACAACAGGGGAGCATATCCAAGAATTCTGGTTGCTCAGCTGCCGAATGGGAAGCATCAAAGCTGCCAGTACCACAAGAGGTCTTCACAATCCAGGCGTGTTCTTCAAAGTCCCCATGATCAGGGTTTCTGTTAGAAAGAGGATTCTGTTAGAAATTTAGGTCTACAGTAGCCCCATTTTTTTAATCTGTATGAATGACTTACATACTTAAAGTTCACCTTGGTTCTGCAAAAACACTTCAGACAGTATTTGGCTCTGGCCTCTTGCTGCTCTGTGTAGATGTGTTGGCTCAGCAGTGTTAACAGGAGTAGAACGCAATAAAAGTTTGTTTTTGTTTCAAACAGTGTAAGCCAATCTGCCCCAGAATACACACAGAGTGTTGTTACACTCTTTAAAAAGGTGCCATTTTTTCATGGTCACTTTTTTAATAATAACTACATTATGCTGCTAGATGTGCCAGCTAACATAAGTTTTCTTTCTTCTAACTAAAGAGCACACTGTGAGGACTTTCTCTGCCAGAAAATTGGATTATTTATATCTAGTAAGAACTTCTATGTACTAGTTAGTGTTGCCAAGTGCTTACTTTTGCTGCAGATGGTTATGTTAGGGCAGAGTTACTCTTTTTTAAGTTACTTCTATACTTGAAAATGTACATTGACAAGAGAATACAAATTAGAAAACCGCAAATGTAGTTCCAATGCTGTGGTCATCCAACTCGTGAGGGAAATATAAAGGCTTATTCAGACTTGCATGAATGATTCTGCAACAGAATTACAGTGTTCATTCCATTAGACAAAACCAAAAACATGAAGACTACTAATTAAGGGATCAACATTTTAAAACTGTAAGTTCTAAAACTCATGTAAAACGACTGACAGCCTATTAACTACCCTGCTGTTGCTGATACTGACGGATTTCTTGCTCAGATATATGGAGCAAATTGCATTCCTGTTTGAACCAGCAGAGAGGAACAAAACACTGTCATTGACAAATGTGCTCCTATTGCAAGCGAGAGGCAACACAGGCATCCAATATACATGCCTATATCAGATTTGCCCAAACTGGGAAATCTGTGTAATTGGGAGGAGGGAAGAATGAAGGGGTTGAAGAACAGCAAGGAGTGTGACGGCAGAAGCATACACCTATTACTGGCATTATAGCGCTCAAAAAACACTCTTCCAAGGACAGAGGAAACTTGCATGGCTAAGGAATGCCGACGTCTGTGGCCAACAGCACATAAGGCAAGCATTATATTCAGCTGCTTTCAGTTCCCCGGCTCAAATGTCCAGAATCTCATTCATAACGGGGGCAGTCTGTATAGCATGAATCCAGGGTAAGGTGTAATCTCAGATCTCTGCTTTGCATGCAACAAGAAGTTTTTCACCATTGCTGTTAGGTTAAAGCTCTGTTTGGCGTCATGGGGAAAGCACGGTTGCAAGAATTGTGGGCCATTTTTGTCATAACACAGGTGACAGTAAAATGGAGGCGCACATTGATTAGAAAATTGAGAGTGTAAATAGTTAGACATGTTTGCGTGATTCTCCCCTTTAAGATGTTGTTGCTGCTTCTCTAACAGTAGAAAGAATCTATGAGAAGTGTAGCTGAATGCACGGATCTTGTCTTCTGGCACTGCAACTGTCTTTAATAATGGGATTTTTTAACTTGTTATAAATGGTGAGAATTGATAAGCATTTCTGAAGGAGAATAACTGAGGCTCAAACTGGACATTAGGAAAAACCTGTCCTGGGAGGACAGTGTAACACTGTCAGTCTCAGAGTCTGTGGGATCTCCATACCTGGAGGTTTCTTGAAAATCTTTAAGGGTTTCTGAGATTCAGCTAGACAAAGTCAAGGCTGACCTGATCTAGCTTTGACAATAGCCTTGATGTGATTAGGCAGTTGTGACTTACTTTATCTGAAGACTTTAACAACTGAATAGCTAATAACCATAGTATTTGTTTTAAGCATTTTATCAGAGACCCTGGTGCATGGAGTACATCCTTGGAACAAGTCTCAACAAATAAATGCTTGATTAGGGCTTATTTCTCTGCAAGTGAGTTGAAGCAACAGTTTCATAATGTTCTTGGCTGTCCACAGTAAGAGTGCTCAGCACACAAAGTACAGCCTGTAGAGGCTATCAAATTGAGTTTTGAAAAACTAAAAATATCTTGTCTGCCTATCTGTGTTGTTTTGATTCTGTTAATAATTTTATCCTCTCTGTGGCTGCTTTTTGTAAAGTCTCCATCTTAACTGATCTTTTGCATGCAGTACTGCGTCATTTCCTCGTTGAATCCTTTGATCAGCTCCACTTATCCTTTGACATCACATTCAAGCTGCTTATACTCACCCTTACCTACGCTACTGTCCATACTGATCTCTTATGTCCTCCCTTTCTCTTAAATGCTCTTCACTATCCCAAAGGCATATCTTTCTCTCCCTCCTGCTGCTGCTATCAGTTAAAAATAAGCAAGAATATTCACTACTTGTTATATGGTTCTGCCTTCTTTCCCCCTGCCTATTTATTTCATCCTTGTATTTTTTCTCTCATTAGGTAGATAAATTCTTTAGAGGAGGAATTACTTTGAAAAAATGTTTGGTCTTTTTTTCCTATTTGTGGCTCAGGGTTAGCACAGTAGACCCTATAAGGACAGCAATAATCATTAGATTGCTCCTTCTTTGTCTGCTGTTCTCGCTGAAGCATATTCCATTTTCTACCAGTGCCTAGAACTTCTCCCTATACCTGTGTTCCAAATATCTCCCCTCATGTCCCTGCCCATGGCTGGGGGTTTGGAATTAGATGCTATCTAAGGTCACCTCCTACTCAAACAATTCTGTGATTCCATGAAAATATTTTAGTGTAAATGTTGCCATGAGTTTTATATTTGCCTTAACAACAATTTTTTAGTCCACTGTGTCTAGACCTGAACATTATATTAAAAAAACCCTGATCTGTACTATGTGGATATTTTACTTTAATGTTGAATATCAACATAACTTTCAGATTTTAAGAATTTTGGCAAATGCATTGTATTGTCACATATTTTAGACAAACATGGCTCACAATGGTGATACTCTATAAGATTTAAAAAATTGTTTCAGCTTTGTTAGTACCTGTCCTTCAACCTTGTGTATTCTTGGATTTGGAGGGAGAGAAGCATACAATACACTTAGATTGCTGGGGAACTATGCTTGAAAAATATAAGCTTTTAAGAACAAAATCCATCTCAATTTAAGCAGCATTCCTAAATCTGCCAACTGTTTACTGATTTCTTGAATCATACTGGAATTGTCCAACCAGTCCTCTTTTAACTAGAAGCTATTACTTCTCTAAAGGCCACCATCACACTGAAAATAGTCAACTCCAATCAGCTGTCAGCTGTCAGCCGTCAGCTTATTGTATGCCAGAAGATGACTAGAGACTACCTACCTTCTGGCTTAGGCAGTCTCATGCTTCCAGGACGCTGGGTAAATTTGGTATGGTTTTCATCCTCTAAACTCACCTCCTCTGGAGGAGAATTTTTCTGGGACTTCCCAAGTATACAGTCAATATGTCTCGAACCATAGAAAGCACTTCTTTTATATGTCCAACCAGTTTCAAGTAGATAGAGTTTCTTCACTGTTAGAATCAGCTATGTGTTGTAGATAATTTTCTGACTATTCAATCAGTTTTGTTAATAGGGAGCTGCTTGAAGCTAGGCACATGCTTTAATGTTTCTTCAAGCAGAATTTTTTCTCTTGAACAAAGCAATAGCTTATATGAAGCCATGGTGAAGTGTCAGAAGAACATAACCATCTTTTCCCATTTTCATTTCACTATGCAAATCAAGGAACTCTAATCGTTTCTTCATCTTTCCTAAACACTAAGTGGAAAAACGCATTCAGAGACAGATGGGCTTCTCTATCCACATGGACTTTTTGTCTCATCTCAGCTGCAAGCTGTTCAAGCCACTTTCCAGTAAGACCATTAGACCTCTCAGCTGGCACTGTTTTCACTTATCTTCTACATCCTCTAGTCCTGTTCCAGTGTCTCTGGTCTATTATTTAATTTGGCAGACAAACACACTCAACTGGCCCAAATACATTTTCTGGCCTCCCAAGCTTTGCTGGCTGCCAGAATGTGAGTATATCCCTCACCAAAGGAAATAAGAAGGACTTGCTGTATTAATGTATTTCATTCACTAATCTGCTGAGGAAAGTTATCTTGTTTGTTTCTTAAATAGTGAATTGTGACTCACTGACATGTTCTGTGTCCTAAAATAACACTAATTTCTTCTTCTGAAAAGCTGACCTAAGAGATAATGCCGTGCTGTTTTATAGCACCTTTAAGAAGTGGCAGGTCCCAGCAAAAAGGAGGCATTTCTAGAATACAGAAGGAAGGACTTTATCAACAACTCCCAGAATGACATTTTTGTCACCTTGGTTGTGCTAAGAGATTTGACTACGTAGTATTTTGCAGCCATAAAACAGACAAAATATCTCCTCCTGCATTTCCTACCAGGCTTACATGCAAAGTTGGTCTAATTTGACAATATCTCAGTAAAGGAAGGAATTTAGTTGAAAACATTTCACTGAAAAGTATCATCAGACAGTACCTTCTCAGTCATCCCAAATGATGAGAAATACTAATCTCTGCATCAGACCTTCTTTCTTGTTACATGAATATAAGGAGGTAAACAATGTAAATACTAATGTAAATACTAATACATAATGTAAATTCTTTGGAAGATTTCATGGATTGTAAATGCTCTACTCACAGCCATCTCCTCACCCCCTGTAGAGCTACAGAATAACAACAGATATGCATATATCAATTCAAGTGTGACATTTGCACTTGGGAAGATACGTCCAGTGAAAATTTTTCATCTATGTATTTTGGCTTGAATTTTTAACATTTGGAATTAGTTTTAAAAAATCATTTGGGCAGACTACTTCATCTACAGTGCTTATTAAATTGCTTCTGCTTGAGTACAGCTGACTGTTGCGTAAAACTAATGTCAGTTTAAAAATTGAAGACTGATATTCAGGCAGAGCTAGAGGTCTCTATCAACTTTTATTAATATGGTGCCTGAATATGGAAAAATATAAGCATGAGACAAACATCTTTTGACTCTGAACTGTGGGTTGCCATTATTCAGCATACTGCCTTGTATATATTTTAATACTAGACAGGAGAAGAAAGTAATGTGACATCTGATAAAACCAAAATACTAGTGAATCTCATTTAGGAAGAGAGGCTCAGTTCCTCTGCCAAGGCAACATCAAAATCTGTTGCGACAACTCTAAGGGTAATAGTAAGAGGCACTCACATTGTGATAGAACAGAGTGTCTCACAGGGCTTTATGGAATAAAGAAATAATAAGCAACAAAGTAGCAGAAATAACACTTTGATTTGCAAAAGGTGTCTACTGCTAAGTTCTTAACTACCTGCAGTCTTTGTTCCAAATCACAATTAGAGAGTCTCATCAGAAGCTCTGTAAGTTAGCACTGAAAATAATTTGGTCACATGGCCTAATAAAGCCTGGAGACTGGTTTAGGCCAGTAAGGCATGCTGGTAGTCAGCAACCTGTCCTGATATATTGCAAGCTCCATTCTTCCCATTTTCACATATGAAGAAGATGTCAGGTTTTGCTGGTTTAATTGCCATTTAGTTGTGAAGATTTTCCCTACAAACTCGTTTGCCACTAGATGCCACTAAAGGTCAGACAGGCTGTGCAGGAGGCTGAGAGCCACCCACAGACAACATTGTACTAATAGTCACTTCCCTTCATGCCCAGAAGATGGATGTCTCTAAAGCGGAGGGAAGGCGAGCAGAAGTCACACTTCTGTTTTACTTGGCTATGAAGTGGATGGAACTGATCACATCATCAGATGCCGAATAAGAAGTGCCAGAATGTCTGGAGTTGATCTAGTGAGTTACTGAATTCCTCTAGGCTGTGTAAAAATGAATTAAGGGAAA